>NC_050574.1:260750508-261118008 GCF_011100635.1 Trichosurus vulpecula | reverse complement strand
TACTTTTGTCATTTATCTTCAAGGAGAACCATTATTAGTAGTTAAAAGCTATTTGTGAGACTAAAAAGAGTCTTTTTTTGATAGGTTGAAAATGAAAGCCAATGGTGGTAAATGAGGGATTTTGCAAGTAGCTGCTCCACCTACCACATCACAAGGATAACAATTACTTGCATGTTTAGCCAAATGTAATGTGTCATGCAGTTAAATTACCCTCTTCTGAATTATGTGTTTCAGTTAAATAAGTAGAATGTTTTACTTACTATGGGGAGGAGATCATTGTTTCCATTAATGACATGAAATTTTCCTGTTAGCTTAACAAGTTAGCATAAATGCTTTGTTTCTTTTCTTTTTCCTTCTGAGAAAACAATACAAGAAAGGCACTACTTTCCTCATTTGCAAGCACACGAAACCCGCATCTAAAATAACGAGTTAATGCTACTCTTAAAAATTAAACCATTTAACCTTCCTCCTCAAAGCCGTCTTGAATTCCTCTGAGTCTACATAAATCAAATAATAAAACGTGATTCTGTGCCATTTAATTCAACCCC
Source organism: Trichosurus vulpecula (assembly GCF_011100635.1). Taxonomy (NCBI): domain Eukaryota; kingdom Metazoa; phylum Chordata; class Mammalia; order Diprotodontia; family Phalangeridae; genus Trichosurus; species Trichosurus vulpecula. The sequence goes on along the minus strand of NC_050574.1, from coordinate 261,117,460 downwards.
TGGACAGATCATTTTCAATTCACCATCTTTTGTTTGTGTTGTAACATTCTGCATCTCTTGACACTTCTGCAGAATACCTGTTACAATGTTTCTCTCTTCACCTCTTTTATACCACAGTGTTCACACCTCTAGGAATTATCATGTTACAAGTAAACAAATATGTTCTATCTACCAGTTTGCAAAAGTGGGCAAAACAAGTTTTTTTTTCCCACTACTCAACATACACTGTAAATACAACCCATGCATGCTTATTAAGTTTTAATTGAAACATTAACTCAGAGCTACCATTGGGCTGTACAGTCTGTGCTAATTCATTCATACTTTGTGCTACAAGCATGTAGACAAACAGGTTTCAGCTGTGACATATTATATTGCATATGTATGTATACATGTGTGTACATATGTATATATTCCCAAATATGCATGTATATGTATAATGTGTATGTACACACATACATGTGTGTACATATGTGTGTGTATATGGATATGCACAGACACATTTTTTTCTTTCTGTTCTGATTTCATTGGCATAAGAAATTCCCACTTGGAAAGATAGACTTTTGTAATGATGAGCAAAAACCTTTTACCTCTCTGATACGAAAGATAGGAAATTATCTGAGAGCCACTTGGATATAAGATGGTTTGATAAAGGATGTCTGGAAATATGTTTTCCCAAACAAAGATTTCCATATTTTGAAGGATATCACTATTTCTTTGGTAAATTGCAAATGAATTTGACCTTGACTTCTGGTATGAGTTTCTTTCAGCCAAATAGTATTATATCAGTATCCTGGAACCAAGTTCATGAACTGATGAGAAGTCTAATTCACAAAGGCTGTCGATCACAGACTTTCTATTTAATTTATGGTTTTGTTTTTTTGTTTTTTTTTTACATTTTTAGGGAGAGCTAAATGAATCTCAAGAACCTGATTTCAGCAGTGAGTGCAATCAAATCAACCATTGGCAAGACTCCATTGGGCAAGTACTTAGAGCAATGAAGCATGATAGACTATATTGGCAATCATGGAAAACCCTAAATAAGGACAAAAAATTCTTTCCAGGTTTTACTGAAAGAAAATATTTCCAGAGTCATGATCAGAGAGGTGTCGTGGTAATTGTATAAAGATTTCTTTAATTCTCCAGTCTATTTCCTCATATACATCTATGTTCATGGAAAGCCAGATGGTGTGATGATATTAATGACAGATGAGCCATATATTTCATGTCTTCCTTCAGGTCAATTGAATTCTAATAAACTTTCAAAGTTGGTAATAGACACATACATACATACATACATACATACATACATATGTATTATATACACACATACATACATATATACATCCATACACTTATCTGTATACATACATACATATATACACACATATATATATATATATATTACATTATATATATGTTTGTATGTGTATTCATTTGTATATACAATTATGTATGCATATGGGTATCTGTTGTTCTTGTTGTTTGTCTTTCATTCTCAGCGAAGACCATGACCTCAGTGAAGTAATGCCATGACTTCTGCCATGCCAAGTGAATTGCATTGAAACGAGGGAGAGCTGTGCAAAATCATCAGCCTCACTTTCTCCTCACGAGCCATCTGGGTCCAGTGGCAAAATATAGAACAGGAAGACTACAGACGGCCCTGGATGCAGTGGGAAATCTTGGCCTTTTTTAAGCTAAGGTCTTTCCCAGGTCTCAGTTTCACTGAGGCAACACAAATTCAGTGATTAAAGCTAGGTAAGAATGGAGGCAGAGAATGGGTTCTTTAATCTAGTCAAAAAAAAATCAGTCTGGGAGGGGAAGACTCTAAGGGTTTCTGGTCAAAATAGGAACAGTTACTATTTACATTCACTCTGAGCTATTCAGGACCCAAACTATAACCAAGTGGGGCTTGGCCTAGGACCTACTGTTGGCCAATCAATGAGAGCCAAAGTGATTTGGGTTTAAGTCACGATCCTTAAGAAAAAAAATCTAGCCTGTAAACCCCAAGATATCTATATCTATATTTATATCTATATCTATATCTAACCTACCTCAAAATACACATATACATGTGTTTGTTTTGTTTTGTTTTTTTCTTTTTAATCTGGACCAATGATTTCATTGGCATAAGAAATTCACTCAGGACATCTGAACTTTGAGTCCAAACAGCAACTTGCCTGCAGCTTATAGTTTTAGAGAGCTTTCTGGGACAGAGAACGTGAGTGACTTACCCATAGACACAGACAGTATATGTCAGAGGGAAGATCTGAACATAGGTCTTCCTGAATCCAAGGCCATCTTTCTGTCCTTTGCCTTTCTACATATCATATCATATCATATCACATCATATCACATCATATCATTATATATACTTGTAAATTTATATATACATAGGTAAATATTTGTGTATATGTTTATAGCAAACATATATAGTCCTTATACATCACTGTGCCTACCATATATTAGCATATGAATATATAGTAGGTAACTTTCTAACTTACATTTTGCAAAAGTGGATAAAATGTATTTGTGTGAAATATATATGTGTACATATGTGTGTGCATGTACACACATGAATGCATACATACGCATCATATAACATGAAAACACAAATTTGGATTAATTCTATTTCCAGTGCTTATTGTTTTATCTGGCACATAATAGACCCTTGATGCCTATTGATTAATGATTCAGGCATTATATATGTATATTTTTTATCTATCTGTCCATTCTATCTGTACTTTAATGACCTCTAATTTCTTCTGTGCCACCATACTCCAACACATCCCTTCCATAGAGATGATACACATGTAAAGTATGTTTGTATGTGTGAACACATGCGTAAATACATATATGCATACACTATATGTATGTATTTACATAAATATATATGTAAATATGTGTAAATACATATGTGCATATGCAATATATGTATGTATTTGCGTATTGTGTGCAAACATATACACTTACATACAAATACATGTATATATACACACACGCATATATGTATGCTTATACATACATGTACAGACATATTTTATATCTGTATCATCTGTATCATTATGACATATCATCTGTGTGGATTAAATGTGTTGGAGTATATTGCCACCGAAGAACTCACAGTTCACTAAAGTATTGATAGAATGGACAGATAACATACACACAAAGAGCAATATACCAAACAGGGATCTCTATGTTTTCCAAAATTTGCCCCCGTCATGGAGGATTTCTAATGTAGAATCCACATGGAAGAACGAGCCCTAAAGATAGCCCTTCACATGCTCCTGTTTGCAAAAAATACCATATGGTTCAATTAATCCCTAGAACATTGCAAATCCTTTATAGATGAGATTTCTGATCACCTAGAAGAGCTCAGCTAACTATTTATACAGGAAAAGTCAAATGGATAAAGAATATATCTTGTTCAGATTATGATGGCTACAGAGTTGGTGTGTGAATAAATATGAGTGTATGTGTATACACATACATGCATACATATACATTGATACACATATGTGTATACACTTTATCCATCTAGATATACACATACATGCATATACATACACATATGTGTACATACATGTATATACATGCACATGCATGTGCGCATGTGTGTGTGTGTGTGTGTGTGTGGCAGTTAGATGATGCAGTGGGTACAGTGCTGGACCTAGAGTCAGGAAGACTCATCTTCCTGAATTCAAATCTGGTCTCAGACACTTACCAGCTGTGTGACCCCCAGGCAAGTCACTTAATCCTGTTTGCCTCAGTTTCCTTATTTGTCAAATGAGCTGAAGAAGGAAATGGCAAACCACTCCAGTATCTTTGCCAAGAAAAACCCAAATGGGCTCATGAAGAGTTGGACACTACTGAAAAACGACTAAACAACATATAATGTGTATTTGTGTGTGTGTGTGTGTGTGTGTGTGTGTGTGTGTGTGTGTGTGTGTGTATTAATGTATTGTTAATGGAATGGGAAGATCTTTCCCATCCATTAGGAGGCCTATGAGACCTGCTTGAGTCACATGGAAGCCTGAGTCATGTGAGTCTGAGTCACAGGAGCCTGTGGCAGGAGGAGCTCGCCGATGGGGTGGAGCAGGAAGGACTGGAGAAGAAAGTTGGAGGGAGGCAGAGCTGGGAGAGAGACGCCGAGCAGCAGCGTGAGTGTGAGAGGGAATGATTTTCCTTAGGGGATTTTGTTTGTGGGGAGCCTTGATGGAGGGAAGGCTTGGGGGTGGCGGTGCCCCCTGAATTGATAATGTGTATGGATTTCTTTGGTGCTATGATAGATTTGGCTTTCTGGTGTCGGAATAAATGTTTTGGTTTGGACTTCAATGAAGAGAGTCTGTTATATCTTGCGATTCAAACCTGGCAATATGCCTGCATATTTATAGCAGCCTCTGTGGGTATCGCATTGGCTATATATATATATAGTGTCTGTGTGTGTGTGTGTGTGTGTATTCTATCAATGCCACAAATGAAGACAGATGAGACATTGCACAACTTCAATTGTGTGCCAGACATTCCCATCTTCATTCTTTATTCTAATTAAATATTTACTTTGATCTTTGCTCTAACGAATGAATGGTCATACTGTCCAGACAACCAATGATGAAATGACTCCCATCTCCCACATTGGTGTGCAGTCATTTTCTGACCATTAAAATGCAGTCCATTTCTTTTTTGTGTGTGATGTTAGGTGATGCTCACTATATCTAGACTTTCCTCTCCCTTTTCTGAAAGACATTGTTCTAGTTGTAGACTGAGTCCTCTCTATAAGCCCTAAGCCCACAGACAGGTTTCTTAATTTTCAACTATGTTGCTAACATTTTGTTTGCCATCCTCCCCTATGTCTACCTTTGCTTTGAACTTACTGAGTATTAAAATAAATGCTAATTTAATTTGTAGGGTTTTGTTGAGTTCTTTGCAGATTTTCCCTGTGTTATTTCTGTTGAGGGTACTACAATTCCCTACTCACCCAGGTTCATAACCTCCTGCCTTTTTCCTGTCCCTAACCCTTCACATGGGCAGCTAGATGGCACAGCAGGTAGAGCCCTAGTCTTGGAACCAAGACTACACATTTTCATGAGTTCAAATCCAGCCTCAGACACTTAGTTCCTGGGCAAGTCATTTAAACCTGTTTTTTTTTTCCAGTTTCCTTATCGGTAAAATGAGCTGGAGGAGGAAATGGCAAACCACTCCAGTATCTTGGCCAAGAAAACTCTAAATGAGGTTACAAAGAATCAGACATGCCCGAATAAAAATCCTTCACATCCTATAAATTACCAGGACTTCTCAATTTCACTCAGCTCGCAGAATCACTACTCTTGCTATTTAGGCCCTTATAAACTCTTATGTAGGCCTGTGGAACATTGCCTTCTTAACTCATCTTCTTGGCTCTGGTCTCTCCCCTTCTTAAATCCATCCTCCCCACAGTGACTAAATGGATATTCCTAAAAAATAGTTTTGACCATGTCACTTCTCTGCTCAAGAAGATTCAATGGTTCCCTCTTGCCTCTCTGATAATATACAAGTGTGCCATTTGATTTTCAAAGCCCTTCAAACTGTGGCTCCAGCCAATTTTTCTGATTTTGTGAATGTTACACCCTTTCACTAACGTTGCATTCCAGGCAAACTGGCTGCTTACTCTTTCTCCCACAAGACATTCTATCTCTGACTTTGCACAGGGCTCACGATCAATCCCTGGGTCCATCTTGTAGAATACCTGTATTCCTCCAAAGCTCTCTGCTCAAGTCCTATCTCAGCCAAGAATCCTCTCATGATCCACCATGTTGCTCATGCCAATGTCTCAAAAATTACTTTGCGTATATTTTTTATTTCATTTTCTACGTACGTGTTGTTTCCTCCCAATATTATCCATTATCCATGACAGCAAGGACTATTTGTGTTTTGCCTTTTTTTACTTCTACCTCATAGTTCAATGCTTGTCATATAGCAGACATTTATAAATGCTCATTGAATGAAGGAATAACTTTTCACATGAAACATACACAAATATTTGTATACATGATTCATACATAAAAGAAAGCATTATTATACACATAATAAGTTCACTATTAATAATTTGAGATACAGTCATTTCAATTTCATTATTTTCAGTGAAATTTAAAGTAACAACCAGCTATTGAATACCTAGCTACTCTATACAAAGTAGTACAGAGGGAAAATATGTTAAAAAGGAGCCTCCAATCTATTGTGTGTTTATATGTGTATAAACGTGTATCAGGGGTGATGGTAGAAGAAAATATATAAATAATTAGGATGGAAATTTAACTATAAGTACATGAACAACATCAGTCATGATGGTGTGAAAGATTTGAGGAATAAAGCTTAGGCCACCTATGGCTGGGGACATCAAGTAATACTTCACAGAACAAGTGGTATTTGATCTGGGCTTTAAAGGAAGGGAAGGATTGCAATGGGTCACAGAGGGAAGGGAACACATTCCAGTTATTGGGGACATTTACACAAATCTATGGGGATGAGAAATTGAAGGAAAGGATTGGAAAATATGTAGTAGTAGAGTTATAACTAGTAACATAGATATGGCCAAAACAAACATACCTTCAAACTTTTTCTGACAAATTCAGTTGGTCAAGAGAAAAGAGAACCTAAGATGTAAGAAGGTAGAGACTCTATTACACAGCCTCATAAGGGGAGGTGGAGAATCCAGTGAATTGGACTTTCTTGGTAGAAAACACCACAGGAGAGGTCACATTCTAGCATGAGAGGAAAGGGTCAAGCCAAGCTAGGAAGGACTCACCTGGTGTGTACCTGCCAACAGGAGGAAGTGAACATCTAACACTTTCCTAATTTGACTAATAATTCTTGCCAAATAGGTGCTAAACTCAGTTCTTTCTATTGTGCTAGAGTGTGAGTGCTATCAACATCCTCTAATTTGTTTTCTTTCTTTTATTTATTTATTTAATATTTTTAGTTTTCAGCATTGATTTTCACAAGAGTTTGAATTACAAATATTCTCCCCATTTCTACCCTCCCCCCACTTCAAGATGGCATATATTCTGGTTGCCCCATTCCCCAGTCAGCCCTCCCTTCTGTCACCTCACTGCCCCCATCCCCTTTTCCCTTACTTTCTTATAGGGCAAGATAGATTTCTATGGCCCATTGCCTGTATATCTTATTTCCTAGTTGCATGCAAAAAGTTTTTTTTGAACATCTCTTTTTAAAACTTTGAGCTCCAAATTCTATCACCCTCCACCCTCCCCATCCACCCTCCCTAAAAAGGCAAGCAATTCAACACAGGCCACATGTGTATCATTATGTAAAGCCCTTCCACAATACTCATGTTGTGAAAGATGAACTATATTTTGCTCCTTCCTATCCTATCCCCCTTTATTCAATTATTTCCCTTGACCCTGTTTTTCGAAAGGGTTGGTTTTTGATTACCTCCTCCCCCTATCTGTCCTCCTTTCTATTGTGCTTCCTTTTTTTATGTCCTTCCTCTTTCTTTCCTATGGAGTAAGATACCCAATTGAGTGTGTATGTTATTCCCTCCTCAAGCCAAATCTGATGAGAGCAAGATTCACTCATTCCCCTCTCACCTGCCCCCTCTTTCCTTCCTACAGAACTGCTTTTTCTTGCCACTTTTATGTGATATAATTTACTGTATTCCATCTCTCCCTTTCTCTCCCTCTCAGTATATTCCTCTCTCATCCCTTAATTTGATTTTATTTTTTTAGATATCATCCCTTTGTCTTCCACTCACCCTGTGCCCTCTGTCTATGTGTATATATATACACACACATACACACATATACATATATGTAAGTATGTATGTATATGTATGTATATATGTATATTACCTTCAGCTACCCTAATACTGATGTCTGATGAATTATACTCATCATGTTTCCATGTAGGAATGTAAACAAAACAGCTCAACTTTAGTAAGTCCCTTATGATTTCACTTTCTTGTTTACCTTTTCATGCTTCTCTTGATTCTTGTTTTGGAAAGTCGAATTTTCTATTCAGCTCTGGTCTTTTCACTGAGAAAGCTTGAAAGTCCTCTATTTTATTGAAAATCCATATTTTGCCTTGGAGCATGATACTCAGTTTTGCTGGGTAGGTGATTCTTGGTTTTAATCCTAGCTCCATTGACATCCAGAATATCATATTCCAAGCCCTTCGATCCCTTAATGTAGAAGCTGCTAGATCATGTGTCATCCTAATTGTGTTTCCACAATACTCAAATCATTTCTTTCTGGCTGCTTGTAGTGTTTTCTCCTTGATCTGGGAGCTCTGGAATTTGGAGACAATATTCTTAGGAGTTTTCATTTTGGAATCTTTTTCAGAAGGTGATAGGATTCTTTCAATTTCTATTTTACCCTCTGACTCTAGAATGTCAGGGCAGTTCTCCTTGATGATTTCTTGAAAGATGACATCTAGGCTCTTTTTTTTGATCATGGCTTTCAGGTAGTCCAATAATTTTTAAATCATCTCTCCTGGATCTATTTTCCAGGTCAGTGCTTTTTCCAATGAGATAGTTCACATTGTCTTCTACTTTTTCATTCATTTGGTTCTGTTTTCTAATATCTTGATTTCTCATAAAGTCACTAGCTTCCACTTGCTCCAATCTCATTTTTAAGGTAGTATTTTCTTCAGTGGTCTTTCGGACCTCCTTTTCCATTTGGCTAATTCTGCCTTTCAAGGCATTCTTCTCCTCATTGGCTTTTTGGAGCTCTTTTCCCATTTGAGTTAGTCTATTTTTTAAGGTGTTATTTTCTTCAGGACTTTTTTGGGTCTTCTTTAGCAAGTCATTGACTTGTTTCTCCTGGTTTTCTTGCATCACTCTCATTTCTCTTCCCAATTTTTCCTCTACTTCTCTAACTTGCTTTTCCAAATCCTTTTTGAGCTCTTCCATGGCCTGAGACCAGTTCATGTTTTTCTTGGAGGCTTTTGATGTAGGCTCTTTGACTTTTTTGGCTTCTTCTGGCTATATGTTTTGGTCTTTTTGTAACCAAATAAAGATTCCAAAGTCTGAGTCTGAATCTGAGTCTGTTTTTGCTGCCTGGCTATGTTCCCAGCCAACTTTCTTGACCCTTGAGTTTTTCGTCGGGGAATGACTGCTTGTAGAGTAGAGAGTAATTTGTCCCAAGCTTGAGGGACTGTGCTGTTATTTTCAAAGCTATTTGTACATAGCAAGCTTTGCCACAGCAGTGCTTCTCCTGAACCGCCAACCTGGACTGTGACTCAGATCTTCAGCAGGCTCTGGACTCCTGCTCTGATCTGCCACTTAATTCCTCCCACCAGGCGGGCCTGGGGCAGGAAGCAACTGCAGCTGTAGTTCTGTATCTGCACCACCTCCACTGCCTCCAGTGTGGTGGCCGAACTGTGAACTCCTTTCACTCTCTCCCAGCAGCTTTTTCTACTAACCTTCTCTGTTGTCTTTGGTGTTTGTGGGTTGAGAAGTCTTGCAACTGCCACAGCTCACTGATTCAGGGCACTAGGGCCTGTTCCACCTGGCTCCCAGTCTGGTTGGTCCTGGTGCCGCCGACGCTGGGCTCTGCTCTGCTCCCAGCTCTGTGCAGTAGACCTTATCCAGCGACCATCCAGGCTGTCCTGGGCTGGAGCCCTGCTTCCCTCTGCTATTTCATGGGCTCTGCAGTTCTAGAATTTGTTCAGAACCATTTTTAGAGGTGTTTGGAGGGACCTGGTGGTGAGCTCATGCAAGTCCTTGCTTTCCAGTGGCCATCTTGGCTCCCAGCATCCTCTAAATTTTGATTCCCTAAGGAAAACCCAAGTTGTTCCAACTTAGTTATAACTCAGGGTTATAACTCCTTTTTCTCTGAATTATGGCATGCATGAAAGTGAAAGTTATATGATAAGGTAAAACGATGGGGAAGGGAGAGGGAATAAGCATTGATTAAGTGCCTATATATACTAGACACTGTGCTAAATTATTTCAAATATTGTTATTTGATCAGCACAACTACCTTGTGAGATAGGTTCTATTATTATCCCCATTTTAGAGTTGAGGAAATTGAGGCGAATGGTTGTTAAATGACTTGCCTAGGGGCACAGCAGAGCTAATAAATTCCGAGGTGGGATTTGGATACAGGTATTCCTGACTCCAGGTCCAGCAATCTATCAACTGGGCCACCAAGATGCCACTAGAATACCAGATATTGGTTTTAGAAGGCCTAGTTTCAGTTCTTGGCAAGACTATTTACTGTCTCCGTTAAGTTGTATGAGTCATTTATGTTTCTGAGCCTCACTTCCATCATTTTTCAAATAAATTGGTTGGACTAGATGATCTCTAAAATCTCTTCTATCTTTAAGTTCCATAACATTATGAGTTTATTTATTTTACTTATGTTTAAAAAATACTTTAAATATAAAAATTTAAGTATCCAAGAAATCATGACTGATATATATCTTTATACACACAGAAACAAACTCATGTGTCTATTGTATGTAACATACATATAGAGGGACTTATAGGATAGAAATGAATAAATGATAATTAGAAAGATAATAGATATGTTGAATAGAGAGATATAAATAGGAGAGAAAGAGGAGCAGGGAGAGAGAGAGGAGAGAGAGAGACATAGAGAGAGAGAGAGAGAGAGAGAGAGAGACAGACAGACAGACAGACAGAGATGACTGTCAAGTAGGTTGGAGTGAAATGTGAAATTGTGGAAGAGGACCTTGAATTCTAGACCAAAAGTTTCTCTTTGGTCCTGGAATCAGAGTATCACTAAAAGTTTTTGAGGAAAAAAATGATATAGTCAGACATGTTGGGAGATTATTTTGCCAATAGATGAAGCATGAGTTAGAGAAGGGAGAAGAGAGAAACCAGAGGTCAGAACAATTCAAATGCTTATGGCATCATAAAATATCTTAAGGGAATTTGGTAAGTTGACTACACAGGGTTCAGAAATCATTGAGTATATTTGAAAAGGTTTTAATAGTGACCCTCAAATTTTCCTTTCAAGAAGACTATTTAACTATCATTTGATTGATAGTAGTAACTAAACCCCAGTGAACGGATGTTGAAATGAGAATGCGATGTATGTCACTTGTCATACAAAGTCACCGTTTCTTTTGGTTTTGCAAAAGCAACAAAAACAAAACACTTTTCTTTGTTTAAGGAAAATTCAACGGGGAGGGGGTTCTGTACTAAGCTGTCTTCTAGCTCTCCGATAGTGTTTTCATTTTCTGTTGTAAGGATCTTTTCAGATTGAACATAACTGATTCTTTTTCATTTATGATGGAGAATTTCATTTCGATGGAGAATGATGGAAAAGGAAGTTATAATTGTGCAAGATTACAATAATCTCTCTGTTCCCTATGGGTTCTAGTTATCTAATCATACCTAAAAAGCAGGGTGGGGGCTAGGAGGACTATAGGGTTTTTCACGTTGAACAAAAGGCAGACCTGTGCAGTTTGTTGAAGGAATGTTGTATTTCAACATCACTTTGCCTAAGGAAGAAAATCCCCTATATCCACCACCTATCAAACAACAACAATGAACAGAAACACTCTAGAATGAAATCTTGGGTAGTGAAATAAATTTAGGCATTAGGAAAAGGATTGCTATGAAAACAAAAGGCGATAATAAAACTTTTTTTTAAGAAAGGATAATTCTTCCCCTGTCCTCAAATTATTTTTTACTAAAAGAGCATATTTGAAAACAATACTAAAAAGTAATCCTTGTAGATTATTTGTTACTCTCTTTCTTATCTTTATAAGTCCCTTTCTGGGAGTACCAATTTTCTTTTTTTAAAAAACTAATCAATTTATTTATTTTTAATTTTCAGCCATAAGATTTTGAGTTCTAAATTTTTCTCCCCTTCCCTCTCCTCCCCCCCAAAGATGGCATGCAATCTGATGTAGGATCTACATATACATTCATATTAAACATATTTTCACATTAGTCATGTTGTAAAGAAGGATTAGAACCAATGGGAGAAACTGTGAGAAAGAAGAAACAAGCAAACAAAAAAGAGCAAATAGTGTGCTTCGATCTGCATTCAGACTCCATGATTCTTTTTCTGGATGTGGATAACATTTTCCATCATGAGTCTAGGAGTTGTCTTAGATCCTTGCATTGCTGAGAAAGGATAATACTTAATAGGACCTAGCATTGAAATCTTCCCTAAGTTCCTGAAAATAATGATGACAAAGGCCTTTTTTTCTGTCCTTGGATAATCAATACCAGGAAAGGAATAGGCAGGTCACAAAGGATGCCAGCGTCACTCCTCTACAAAGGCAGAGAAAAAGCAATGGAGAAATAGTCCCTCGACTGTCACTGGAACTGTATTGAATTAAAAAGGTATGACTTTGGGGAGAAATCACCTTTCTGCGGAAAAAAATAGCTAATAATAACTGCTAGCATTTATGTAGCATTCTAAGGTTTATAAAGCATTTCACAATTATTGAGTCACTTTATCCTCACAATATCTCTGGAGGTGTGATGCCAATTAGTGACTAAAGATCTTTCCCCCCCCCCCAATCAATAGCCCTCAAGTGGGGCCAGTTTAGAGAGGCTTGATTAGAGGCACTCCTAAGCCCTTTACTTACTAAGTGCTGAGCCTACACCCTTTTGCTGACTGGGTGTGAGGCCCTCAGGCCCTAAGAAGGGTGTATATACCCAGAAGGTAGCCATTAAGATCAGAATTCAGCCCAAGGAGAAGAAGTAAGAACTCTGAGTTGACATAGCTGAGAATCTACTGACTAGCAAGCTACAGAACTCGGAGAGCTTTGGAGAGACAACAGAGAGAGTGCAGAGTGGAGAATGGAGACCAGAGAGCTGAGGAGACCAGAGAACTTAGAGGGGAGAGAATGCAGGCAAACAGAGAGTTGGGATTCGTGAGTGTTTACAGGAAGGCCTCAGCACGGGGGAAGGTTACAGGATAACTTGGTTCCTTGCTATAATACTGTGTTATAATTTTCTTGTTGCTACATTGAGGTGGACTTATTGGTTTTGGAATATAATTACTGCTATGTTGAATTGGAATTATTGGTTTTGGGATCTGATCTTTTGGTGTCGAAATAAATGTTATACTTCCCCTGCCTTCCACCTAGAGAATCTCTTATACTTTGTGATTCTGAACTATACAGGCATTTTCATGGTCATCTTTGGGGTCATGAATCTTGCCTTACTGATACAGGAAGTTATGGAACTTTATCAGAATCTCAAAAATAGTAAATGTATTAGGCTAGATTTGAACTCTGATTTTCCTGCCTAAAGGTCCAATCTTCTATCTACTATATAACCTATCTATTTCTATACCATTCCACAGCAAGGTAATAAAGGAAGGCTATTAATGTAATGGGGCAGCTAGGTGTTACCATAGATGGAGTGCCAGACCTGGAGTCAGGAAGATTCATCCTTGTGAGTTCAAATCTGGCTTCAGACACTTATAACTGTGTGACTCTGGGTGAGTCACTTAACCATGTTTGCCTCAGTTTCCTCATCTATAAAATGAGCTGGAGAGGAAATGACAAACCTTTTTGTACCCTTATCAAGAAAATCCAAAATGGATTCACAAAAAGACAGATATGACTGAAAAACAATATTAATGTAACAGTCTGATCATCTTCCATATCTATGCACTAGAGGAAATGACTTTATCACATGCTAGTCAAATCTTTTTTTTAATTTAAATTTATTTATTTAACATATTTAGTTTTCAGCATTGATTTTCACAAGAGTTTGAATTACAAATTTCCTCCCCATTTCTACCCTCCCCCCCACTCCAAGATGGCATATATTCTGGTTGCCCTGTTCCCCAGTCAGCCCTCCCCTCTATCACCGCCCCCCCATCCCCTTTTCCCTTCCTTTCTTGTAGGGCAAGATAAATTTCTACACCCCATTGCCTGCATATCTTATTTTCTAGTTGCATGCAAAAACTTTTTTTGTTGTTTTTGAACATCTGTTTTTAAAACTTTGAGTTCCAAATTCTCTCCCCTCTTCCCTTCTCACCCACCCTCCCTAAGAAGTCAAGCAATTCAACATAGGCCACATGTGTATCATTATGTATAACCCTTCCACAATACTCATGTTGTGAAAGACTAACTATATTTTGCTCCTTCCCAACCCATCCCCCTTTATTGAATTTTCTCCCTTGACCCTGTCCCCTTTCCAAAGTGTTTGTTTTTGATTACCTCCACCCCCATCTGCCCTCCCCTCCATCATCCCCCCCTTTTATTTTTTTATCTTTCTCCCTCTTCTTTCCTGTGGGGTAAGATACCCAATTGAGTATGTATGGTATTCCCTCCTCAGGCCAAATCTGATGAGAGCAAGGTTCACTCATTCCCCCCTCACCTGCCCTCTCCCCTCCTCCCCCAGAACTGCTTCTTCTTGCCACCTTTATGTGAGATAATCCACCCCATTCTATCTCTCCGTATCTCCCTCTCTCAGTATGTTGCTCTCTCATCCCTTAATTTGATTTTATTTCTTTTAGATATCTTCCCTTCATCTTCAACTCACCCTGTGTCTGCTCTCTCTCTCTTTTATGAGTATATATATATATATATATATATATATATATATACACACATACACACAGATATATACATACATACACATTCACTTATATGTATACATATACATGTATATATATATATGTGTATATATATATATATATTTATATGCATATCCCCTTCAGCTACCCTGATACTGAGGTCTCATGAATCATACATGTCATCTTTCCACGTAGGAATGTAAACAAAACAGTTCAACTTTAGTAAGTCCCTTGCAATTTCTGTTTCTTGATTACCTTTTCATGCTTCTCTTGAATCTTGTTTTGGAAAGTCAAATTTTCTATTCAGCTCTGGTCTTTTCACTGACAAAGCTTGAAAGTCCTCTATTTTGTTGAAAATCCATATTTTGCCTTGGAGCATGATACTCAGTTTTGCTGGGTAGGTGATTCTAGGTTTTAATCCTAGCTCCATTGACCTCTGGAATATCGCATTCCAAGCCCTTCGATCTCTTAATGTAGAAGCTGCCAGATCTTGTATTATTCTGATTGGGTTTCCACAATACTCAAATTGTTTCTTTCTGGCTGCTTGCAGTATTTTCTCCTTGATCTGGGAGCTCTGGAATTTGGCGACAATATTCCTAGGAGATTTCTTTTTGGGATCTATTTGAGGAGGCGATCAATGGATTCTTTCAATTTCTATTTTGCCCTGTGGCTCTTGAATATCAGGGTAGTTCTCCTTGATTATTTCTTGAAAGATGGTATCTAGGCTCTTTTTTTGATCATGGCTTTCAGGTAGTCCAATATTTTTTAAATTATCTCTCCTGGATCTATTTTCCAGGTCAGTGGTTTTTCCAATGAGAAATTTCACATTGTCTTCCATTTTTTCATTCCTTTGGTTCTGTTTTCTAATATCTTGATTTCTCATAAAGTCACTAGCTTCCACTTGCTCCAATCTCATTTTTAAGGTAGTATTTTCTTCAGTGGTCTTTCGGACCTCCTTTTCCATTTGGCTAATTCTGCCTTTCAAGGCATTCTTCTCCTCATTGGCTTTTTGGAGCTCTTTTGCCATTTGAGTTAATCTATTTTTTAAGGTATTGTTTTCTTCAGTGTATTTTTCAGTATTTTTTTGGGTCTCCTTTAGCAAGTCATTGACTTGTTTTTCATGGTTTTCTCACATCCTTCTCATTTCTCTTCCCAATTTTTCCTCTACTTCTCTAACTTGCTTTTCCAAATACTTTTTGAGCTCTTCCATGGCCTGGGACCAGTCCATGTTTTTCTTGGAGGCTTTTGTTGTAGGCTCTATGACTTTGTTGTCTTCTTTAGGCTGTATATTTTGGTCTTCTTTGTCACCAAAGAAAGAATCCAAAGTCTGAGACTGAATCTGGTGTGTTTTCGCTGCCTGGCCATATTCCCAACCAACTAACTTCACCCTTGAGTTTTTCAGTGGGGTATGACAGCTTGTAGACTAACGAGTTCTATGTTCCACATTTGGGGGGGAGGTGCCAGCTCTGTCACACCAGCACTCCTCTTTCCCCAAGAACCCCCAACCCAGACTGGGCTTAGATCTTCAGCAGGCTGTGCACTCCTGCTCTGATCCGCCACTTAATTCCTCCCACCAGGTGGGCCTGGGGCCAGAAGCGGCAGCAGCTGTAGCTGCCCCACCTCTGCTGTCCCCGGGGCTGGAAGCCGAACCACGAACTCCTTCCACTCCCGCAGCTTTTCCCACTAACCTTCTCCACAGTCTTTGGTGTTTGTGGGTTGAGGAGTCCGGTAACTGCCGCAGCTCACTGATTCAGGGCTCTAGGGCCCCCTCCACCCGGCTTCTGGTCTGGATGGTCCACACTGCTCAGGCTGGGTTCTGCTCCACTCTGTTCCCAGCTCCCAGCTCCCAGCCCCGTGTGGGATAGACCTCACCCAGAGACCATCCAGGCTGTCCTGGGCTGGAGCCCTGCTTCCCTCTGCTGTTTTGTGGGTTCTGCAGTTCTAGAATTGGTTCAGAGCCATTTTTTATAGGTTTTTGGAGGGACTCAGTACGGAGCTCATGCTAGTCCCTGCTTTCCAGCCACCATCTTGGCTCTGCCCCCTGAGTCCCTAGTCAAATCTTACTGATAGACATTGTTACAGTATAAAGTATGTCCAGATCTACAAAGGGCATGCATGTATAGTATACCCAGAACTGCAAAGAAGAAGAGTTACCACACTTTTGTGGGCACTGGTGATGCTAAATTTCTGATCAGGAGGAGCTAGGACACACCACACTTCCCACCCACCATTGGAGAAGTATATTCTTTCTTCAAACTCTCCTGTTTCACCCCAATTACATTAGGACCAAGGCCAACTGAAACATGTTACACATTTGTGGTGAAATCTGACCATATTCTTTTGAATTCTGACAGAAGAGATACCTTAAACTGAGTGAATTGGGAGGTTAGATAATTACAATCAACATGCCTCCCACGTGGGAAGCTGTGAAAGTCATCATCTCCTTTCTGTGGTGTTGATGCAATATATTTAATTTTGTGCCCCTTCTTAGGTTTCCAGGATGTTGTCTAGGAAAAAGTGTCTAGACAGAATGGAATGAGAACTCCTCATTCCCCACTGCAGAGGACTTCAGATGGGAAAAGATGAGTACAGACAGAGTAACTATTTATCCTAAGATGGAAAGTTCTCTGACTAGATACCTCATTAGCTGGACACTGACAGGATTGGACCAGAATGATCTCTAAGTTTCCTTTTTAGTCTGTGACTCTATTACTATGTGTTTATTGTTCTTATTTTGAGTAATTCCAGGCAGAATTCCTAGTACCTGCTCACTCAAATTAATCTTATTAAAGCACAGGTCTGATCATGTTGCTTCTCCCACCCCATCTCCATTGTCTAAACAATAATAGCTCCCTGTTACCTCCAGTATCAAATATAAAATCCTTTGTTTGGCTTTTAGTTCCCTGGCCCCTACTTACTTTTCCAGTCATCTTCCACCCTTAGTCATTGGATGGCCATTGCCTCAGACAAACTGAGGCCTGGGAAAGTCCTTAATTTAGAGACTAAGTGCATTCACCGCATCCAGGGTCATCACCAGTCATCTGTATTTTTGTCTTGCCACTGGCCTTTGACAGCTCTGGAGAAGATAGTGAGGCTGATGACTTTGCACATCTCAGCTTCACAAATCAAAGTCACCAGTAAGTCAAGATTTATGATGTCATTGGTCCTCTTTGAGAATGAAAAATGAACAAAGACAGCCTTACTCCCCTCTATCTACCCTGCAATTCAGTGACATGGCTCTCCTTGATGTTCTTCACATAGGACATTCCACCTCCTGATTTTAAGCATTTTACTGACCGCCCTCATGTCTGTAATTCCCTTCTTCTTGGTTTCCTTGGCTTCTTTCAAGTCCAGATGAAAGCAAACCTTCTACAAAAAATCCTAATCCTTCGTAATGATATGCCTTCCTTTGTTCATTTTTTTCTATTTTATGCTGTATATATTTGTTTGCAAGTCATCTACCCCCACTAGACTGGAGTAGGCTGGAATGCAGGGACTACTTTTTTGGCTTTTTGTTGATTTTTTTGTTTCTTTTTCTTTTCTTTTTTTTTTGCCATTTTATCACCAGTTATCACAGTGCCTGACACATAATAAGTGCTTAATAAATGTTTGCTGACTTAACTCACACACCTGCAGTATATTTATCACATCAATTTTGGCACAAGAAATAGTCTTCAGAAATCTGAACTCTACTGCACTTCACCTAGATTTTTCAGAATTCAGAAACAACTGCATCATGCTAAGACCTCTCTAATTTTAAAAGGAAAAAAAAAACCATGAGCATTCTTAACTATTCTAAGTCAGAAAATGATAGGATAATATGATCATAGGAGATGGAACTGGAAGGGGCCTTAGGGGTCATGTAGTCTGACTCTTTCATTTTACGTACACAGAAACTGAAGCCCAGAATTGGGAAGCGATATGCCTTATGTAACATAGCTAGGAAATAATCAGGTCATCTGATTCCCAATCCAATACTGTCTCTAACACCAGTGGTTTATCATGAGAACCACTGAGGACCAGCATGGGATATGACTTCCCTTTCCACAGCATCTAATACAAGGTTCTGTATGTTCATTCAGTACAAAATTGTAATATGCTGCTCTGTATTCTGTGCCATCGACAGAGTGATATATAGATTTGTGCAAGTCGAGAACCATGGATTATAGGATGATTGCTAGAGGGGACCTTAGAGGTCATCTAGTTCAACTCCATCTCATTTTACAGATAAGGAAACTGAGGCTCAAAGAAATTAAGTAATTTGCCCAGAGTCATATAGCTTCAAAAAGTCATATGTGGAATTTCAATAAAGTCTTTCTTGTCCCCAAGTATTACATTCTATACCACACTGAGTTTTGCTTTGGATTTTACTAGTATTTTATAGTCCAAACCTTTTTTTCTTCCACAAGAAATCATTGAAGTGTAAATGAAAATGTAGTCCTCGTGAACTTAATAAACTCTCATATCCTCAGAACTTTTCATATGTTCCATTGGTAAATGAGGATTCTTTCAAAGAATAATATAAGAGGGAACATGATGTCTGCCTGCACCTATGGCTATGATTAATATGGACTTTTATACCAAATTTTGGAGCAATTGAACATAACAATTGAAAATAACAAAGGATCCCTTGGATTTTTCAGGTACAGTTTTAGAATAAACAGATGAAAATAAAATTTATGTAAGTTAAATAAACATCATGGATGGTTGACAATAGAGTGTTGTTTGAGAGGATTTGATTCTAATATTCTGCTATTCCAGAATAATCAGTCAGTTATTCAGTCAATAATCATCTATTAAGTGCCTGCTGTGTGCCATACCCTTTGCTAAGTGCTGGAACAAGTTTTAAATTTTCCCATTGCTGCAATAAAAAGTATCATTCTCTCCAACAAAACGTCTTTTTGTAAAAAAGCAAAATTTTATTGATGCTCCTAAGAAAGAATTCTTTCTCATCCCTGTTCCTCCCTGCTAAAAAAGAAAAAAAAAACCTTTTCTTGTTACCAAAAAAGTATACTTAAGCAAAATAAATCAACACTTTGGACATGTCTAACATTGCAATATTCCATTGGCAGAGAGAAAATATTGTAATATTGTGTTGGATGTTATGCAGGCCTGACCTAATGATATGGTATTTTTTATGAGATTAAGCTAAATTAGCAAGACAAAAATACACATTTCTGTCAAAATTTTAAATTTTTGGAGACATGCATATGAATCAGAAAGTGATTCAGTTTGGATGGGCTAATTTGGAAACAAAAAATACTATCATTTAAAACTACTCCTTTTGTTAATTCACTAAGAATGGTAAAAACTAGACCAACATCTCTCTTTGCCAACTAGAGTACAGCTAGGAGAAATCATTCTTCTAGTAATAGCATTAATGTAATTACAAACATTGAACTGTTAGCTCTTTGAGAATAAGGACATTTTTTGCCTTTCATTTTATCCTCAATGATTATCATAGTGCCTGGCACATAGTAATTGCTTAAGAAATGTCACTTGACTGAATGACTGACATCACCTCCTCTTAAGTGAAAAAAAAATTATAACCAAAAGTTCTGAAAGTTTTTTCACCATCTCCAAAAAAATTGAAAATATGCCTCTTGAAGAAACTGACACACAATGAGGTATTTCCAATGGTGTTATTACTAATAAAGTTGGAAATCACTATGATACACTGAGCTGTTGTTCAGCCGCCCTGCTGCAACATATGGATAAGTCCACAGTTTCAAGCAGAGCACGAGAAAGACACTGGAACAGTGCTTTGAATGAGAACGAGACTCTCCTGTCAAAAACCTAAAGAGTTTAGAGTTGCAGCTGGCTATCCAGACAAAGCCCATGGATTATGTATTTGTTTGTCAGTTCACTCATTCATTTATTTAAAAGAGAAGCCCTCTAACAGTTTGGTACAGTGTAACAAACTCTTTTTTACCTCTTCTTTATTATACCTCTTTATGGGACTTATAAAATTTCCCAGGAGAACACAGAAACTATCTCCCTAGAAAGCCAGAACCTGATGCCTCTCAGATTCCATGCATCTCATGAAGATGTGGCTTGGTGTCACATACCAGGTTGAAATGGAAAGCAAGTTTCCTCTCAGACGATTAAGGCCTGACAAGTGCTCTTCTTTGTGTTGGCACTTCGTCTTTCTCTATGTTTGTTACTTTAGCTGCACAAAGAAACACATTTTTGGAAAAAGAAAAAAAAAACCGGAATGAATCGATGTTGCCAGGTTGGCGTTGGACTTGCCTTTCACGCTGCTGCAAAGTGCCCTGCCAGAAGGCTTGATGTGTAGCTCTAAGAAGCAGATGGGAAGGCATTTTTGAGGGGCTTTTTGATGGTTCTGAATCTATGCAGCATTTACACACCGAAGCATGCTTGTTCATCTGTTACATATTTAGAGATATTTAAACTGTGAACATTTGTCTTCCTTAAAGATGGTAAAAGTATCAGGTGACTGGCTTACTAAACTGGTGCAGTGAACAGATCGATTCATTAGCTCATAGGAGCATAGCTTTAGATCTGGAAAGCACCTTAGAGATCATCCAGTCCAAGACCTCATTTGGCAAGTGAGGGAACTGAGGCCCAGGGAGGATAACTTGTTCAAGATCACACAGGTAGCAAGGGCTAGAGCCAGGATTCAAACCCAGGGCCTCTGAATCCAGACATAAGGCTCTTTCCACTGCAACATGCTACCTCTTTCATTCATGGGGGAGGGGTGGACCAAAGTCATCTAGTCTAATCCCCTTGTTTTACAATGCAGGAAGTTGAGGTCAGGACAGACAAAGTCACTTGCAAAAGGCAGGGATAGGATTTGAATTCATGTCCTCTCATTGTACCAGCCCAATTCTATCCTTTATCTTAAGTGATTTTGTATAAAACCATGACTAATGGACACAGTGAGTCATTGTAGTGTCACAGTATAAAGTGGGAAAGGGAGAGCCTCCCGATTACTTTGAAACTAATCCTGCTGAATTCTCTATTTAAAATAAAATTAAACAAATCTCTCTCTCTCTCTCTCTCTCTCTCTCTCTCTCTCTCTCTTTATATATATATATATATATATATATGTATATATATATATGTATATATATATTTATACACACATATGTATGTATATATATACATATATACACACATATATGTATATATATAGCATATATGTAAAATATACATATGTGTGTGCACGCCCATGCATGTGTATGTGTATATATGTATATTTATACATACATATATATTTTTTTAAAGGCCAAGAACAAGACCTCTCATCTCTTTCCAAAACCCTCTAGGGAGCTATGCGGTTGGGGAGTCTCTACCAAAAAAAAAAACTCTTCCTCCATTTTTAATCTTAGAAAACCTTCTTAGACCCACCCAAATAGCATATATGAGAAGATTATCTTAATCCAGTCCCCGAAGCACATAGGTCCTATGCCATAAAAACCCATTAAAACAAACAAACAAGAAGAATGAATAGAAACTGGAACTGAATTGACATTCAATTTATAGAAGTAAAAACTAACATGGACTCTGATGCTGACAAGCATAAATAGAGGGCCAACAAAGCTCTAACAGAAAAAAATGTTTATTATCCTTCCATTATGTGCACATTTTAGGACATCTGGGAAGTGCTGAAAAACCCAAAGTCACAATAAGAATAGAGCTCTTTGGCCAAAAATGAGATATTTTTACAATTACATCCTAGACACCCTCCTCTGACACACAGCTTGCCCATGTCATTGTATAGCAGATCTAATTTATAGTATTGCCACATACACCTAATAAAATGCCCTACTCCTAACAAAATTACTGGGCTATGTGTAATGTACCACTACATTAATCTTGTAAAAGAATTTTCTGAATAGGCCTCATCAGAGGTGGGGCAGAAAGGTTTTGTCTAGATAAGGGAAGTCAGTGCAACTATTTGAAAGCAGAAACCATGGCACTAGAGGAGAGGGGACAATTGAATGTGTTGGAAGGAGGGAAGAATAATTGAGGAAGTAAGGTTCTGGAGGAGGTGGAAAGGATGGGACCTAGTTATTGGGGGGATGGCGTGGGGTCGTTTTTTTCTTGAAATATCTCTTATGTTTGAGTCATGTCTCTCTATTATAAGATTTTGTTGGACCCATGTTTATTAGGAATTATGTTGGCCTTGTACTTATAAGCTCCGTGAAGGTAAGGATAATTTCTTCGGCATCTTTTGCATCTCCATGACACTTAGTACAGTGCTGGGAACATCATCACTCCTCCAAAAAAAAAAATCATTGTTAAAACTGAGGGAATTCTGTTTCTAGATTCTTAAGCAAAATCTGGGGACTCTAAAATTCTGTGACTATGATTTTGGATCAGCTGGAGCTGTTTTTGATTTGGTATAACTTTTATTAAGAATGGTAGTTCCCCTAGACATGAGAACTCTCAGACCAAGTATCTACTTATGATTAGATTTATAGGATTAGGATACACTGTTATAGGGAAACTTCCTCTTTCTCTCCCTCTATCCTTCTCTACAACCTAGTCTTAGAGAGTTATCTAGAGATAAGACATTCAGTGACTTGACCATGGTTCACAAAGCCATGAGAGATATAATTATTAAAAATCAGTGATTTGGGGAGATCCAAAGTTCCCCCTTTTTCTATAGTACTTAATTCAAAGTTCAATCTTTTGAAGGACATTACTTATAATGAGATTGGATTAACTTTCTTAACAATTTTATTCAGACCCCACCCAGGTGGGGAAGCCCATTATGCTCTACTCAAATTTGAGTGGGGATAGATTCTTTGAATAGATTGCCCAAGGCTGAAGATAACTTAGAAGCAAATGACATAATCAAAGTTCATTAGAATGGGTCCAGCCACTCATTATAATATTCATTCTCTCATTAATTGTTAACCATTCAGAGTGGATTGGCAGCCCCCTTCCAGGAATACCCCTCTAACAAGGCCATATAAAACATGAGCCTGCTGCCATGATTGTCTTTGGCATTTGAGAGTTCCACTGACCTTTTATTAAAATGCTGGCATTATCAATAAAATGACTAATTTCCCAGAAATTATGTCTCTTGAATTTTTTAAATGATGCCAAGCTAAGATATGTTATAGGTGAGATTTGAACCTAGATCTTCCTGACTTATAATAGCCAGTAGACTGTGTCTCCTCTCTAAGTAGATGTTTAAACTGTGAAAAATATTTTAGCTGGAGAAATTTCTTACAACCCGGAAAAGTTTAGGGAGCTTTCATTTAACAAATCATCAGGTAAATTTTCAGAAAGGAAGGTAAACCTCCCTTTCTCTCTTTTCTTCCCCCAGTAATTCTATCAACTAGTGAAAACCTTGTAAAGCATTCTTTCTGAGGCCACTTGCACAACTCACACCTATAGGCTGGGGTTCCCATAGGGTGTCAATTGACTATTTCTAGTCTCAGAGTTCTACAGATAATCTTGGGAAGTAGGGTTTCTATAATTTTTGTTCACAACTCCCCACCATTATGCTTCCCAGTGATAATCAGTCAGACTGTTTAAGCAGCTTTTTAAGCAAAGGGCATTTATTAAGATGATACAGTAAGAATAGTTAGAATAAAACATTGCCCTAGAACTATAGGGAACATGTGTGGCAAACACTGATGAACCAAGCTCATGTCTAGACTGACTGAGATTATAGAACTCAAGAAGTATGGCTTGATCTTTTCAACCAATCCAAACATGTCTTCTGTGTGGCATCATTTGCCTTTCATCCAATGCCCAAAGGCCTATTGTTCTTCCAGACTGATAAAATATTTAGGGTAAGGAAGTCAAGAAAAATTCCTTAATACCTAGTTTATTCTGTTGATTGACTGTGCACCCTTACACTTGAACAAAAAGTGACCGAAGAATAATAAGTTATAAAATTCGAGCAAGATGCAATGTCCCCCTTTAAACTTTTATTCCCTGTAAGCATGAGTCAAACAATGTCTATGTCTGCTGCTGCAAAATCTCACAAATAGTTATTTTTCTGTCTTGAAAAATAAGACAATAGCCACTTCTTTTTTTTACAATAGATATTTTTGAATAAGGACATATAGAGGCACGTGTGCCATGATGACATAGGATTACCATGGGCCTTTTCCCTGAGGCTTCTTACACACACACACACACACACACACACACACACACACATCCTGGCCTATCACAGAATTGACCTATTTAAGACCAGGAGGGGCTCTGTTTATTTACTTTTATTTTACTCTGAACTTAAATAAAATGAGCACTTCTATACCATAGTAGAATAGAAAAAAAAAAAGATGGTTGCACAGGAAACTGCAAATCTATTATGTATAACTTGCTATTTCTTTTAAATATATAATAAATTTATCATGTAAATTTTTTTCCTTCCCTTTCCACTTCCTGCCCTCAAGATGGCTACCATTAGACACAAATATACATGTAATATATATACATACATATGTATATGTGTGTGTATATACAAAATCATTGTATACATATCTTTTCTTTCTCTGGATACAAATAGTGTCTTCTTTCATAGGACCTTTGTAGTTATTTTGGGTATTTATATTAATCAAAATGCCTTAGTAACTCAAAGTTGTGCTTTAAACAATATTGCTGTTACTAAATATAATGTTCTTTTGGTTCTGCTCATTTCACTCTTCATTATTTCATGCAAGTCTATCCATGTTTTATTTTGTTTTGTTTTCCAAAATCATCTGGCTCATCATTTCTTATAGCATGGTAGTATTCCATCACAATCATACACCCACAGCTTGTTCAGCCATTCTCCAATTGACAGGCATCCCCACAATTTCCAGTTCTTTGCTACCACAAAGAGAGCTGCTATAAATACTTTAGGACATCTAGGTTCTTTTCTTTTTTCCCTAATTATCTTTGGAAACAGATCTAGTAGTGGTATTGCTGGGTTAAAGGGTATAGGCAGTTTAATAATTTTTTGGACATAATTCCAGATTGCTCTCCAAAATGGTTGGATCAGTTCTCAGCTCCACCAACAGTGGATTAGTGTCCCAATTTTTCCACATCCCCTCCAACATTTGTTGCTTTCTCTTTCAATCACTTTAGCCAATCTGATAGGTGTAAAATGATATTTCAAGGTTATTTCAATTTACATTTCTCTAATCAATAGTGATTTAGAGCATTTTCATAAAATTAAGTTGTGTTGAGTTCTTCATCAGAAAACTGTATGACCATTTATCAATTGGGGAATGACTTGTATTCTTATAGAGTTGACAAAGTTCTTTACATATTTGAAATTGAGATGTTTATCTGAGAAACTGCCCATAAATTTTCCGCCCAATTTTCTGCTTTCCTTCTGATCTTGGCTATATTTGTTTTATTTGTACATAAACTTTCTAATTTAATGTAGTCAAAATTATCCATTTTACACCTCATATTGCTATCTCTTGTTCATAAATTATTCACCTATCCATAAATCTGATAGGTAATTTACAGTGGATAATGACTATAGTTTTGTGTTTGAAATATGTAAAGACTTCAGTTTTGGGGATAAGAATTCATTATTTCATTTTAAAAAATTGTTGGGAAAACCAGAAAGCAGTCTGGCAGAAATTGGACATAGACCAATATCTTATACCATTTAGCAAGGTAAGGTCAAAATGGATACATGACCTAGGTATAAAGAGAGATATTACAAGAAAATTCAAAGAACAGGGGCTCTGTTTAAAGTAATAATAATAATAATAGTTAACACTAATATAGTGCTTACAATGTGCCTGGTACTGTACTAAGCACTTTACAATTACTAACTCATTTAAGCCTCACAAAAGAACCCTTGGGGATAAGTGTTATTATTATTCTGATTTTTCAGATGAGGAAACTGAGACAAACGGGGGTGGGGTGGGTGGGGAGCAGGAATAATTTTCACAAGGTCACACAACTAATAAGTATCTGAGATCAGATTTGAATTCAGGTCTTCCTGACCTCAGGCCCACTGCTCCATCCACTGGGCCATCTAGTCACTAAACACTATTCTAGGTGTACTATTCAGAAACACCACCTCCTCCTCCCTGAAGAATCCCTCATCTTGACTTTTACCTGGCTTACTTTCTTAACTCTTTCAGATATGTATTCTTCATAGGCGGCAAGAGAAGGCATTGCTGTGAATAGCACAGTATCGTGTATGGATTAGTGTAGTAAATGGATAAGCGACCCTTTGAATTCCTTACTGGTTTTAAATCTATAGCAGGTCAGAGCTAAGTATATTTGTATGTTTTGGGAGGAGGGAACCCATAGCCCTAATTTGTGTCAAGGGCCTAAATGGATTTGTTTTTATCCCTCTATGGCTCTGACATCCGCTGCTCAGTGGATGTTCATTGTAAATTAAATAAACTACTGATCCTTATTGTCAAGACACTCCATATTCTGAGACCATTTTATTCTTTCTATGTTATTGCAAACTACTACTTACCTATACAAACATTATTTCAATAAAATAATTTTCTTCTTGTCATTCAAACATTTCATGGATTTTCTCATATCCACATCTGTGCTTTTAACATCTTATTTTGGAATGCCTAGTATGGACTAGCAAAGAGAGTGACTTTTAAAGTAAATATTTGTTGATCGATTAAATAATACTGAGCAGTTATCACCAAATATCAGAAAGCTCATTGGTCTCTGGCTAAATGTTCCTAACTGCTCTTTCAAATAATATTTCCATGTATCAACTGTCCCATCCACATTTTCCAACTTTATCCTCTTTCTTCAACATAATTGGGAGTGGAATCACTGTAGATGGGTTGTTTCCTTTATTGTCCCTCTTTATTGTATTTACTGACATATCTTTTGCTTGTTCCTGTCTTTGGCCATCACTAGAATACCTCCTAGTTTCCCCACTAATTTATACTAATAACACTTCCTTGAAAACTGACTTCTTCTTAAACAACTTCCTTGACTTAGACACACTGTGGTCATTCATTTTTCTGGTGTTTAATTTGTATATTTTTTACTGTTATTGTTAAGAGCTCAGATCTTATGATTAAAATTACTTTTGCCAATGTAGGCTGGGTTTACAAAACTGTCTGGTGCGCTGAGAGATTTAGTAATTTCTCCAGTGTCACAAAGTTAGTGCATGTCAGTGGCAAGATTTGCATTCATGTCTTTCTGACTTCAAGGTAAGGATTAATTCACTATAATAAAAAGCCTCCTCTCCTACAACATGTGTTTCTTTACTGTTTTATAATGATGCTCTTGTTTGTTTATTTTTTCATATAAACCTTGTAGCTCCACTGAGAATATATGTTCAGCATGGGGAAGGGGGTCGTTTCCTTTTTCTTTCGTGTCCTCCAAGTAAAAGCCAAGGACAGTGGTCATCACAGAGTTGATGCTCATAGGATCACAGATTTAGAGCTGAAAGGGAGGGTTGAGGTCATTAAGTCTGACTCCCTTCATTTTAGCAATGAGGAATTTGATGCTTGGACAGGTGCAGTAACTTTTCTGGGATCACAAAGCTAATACGTGTCTGAAACAAGATTTGGACCTAGTTCTTCCTAATTCTAAGACCAACATGCTATCCACTACACTATAGGGCAACTCAGTAAATCACTGTTTATAAATTAATGACTACTTGGCCTAGTTAAGAGTTTCCTATTCTAATTGGAGTTGGTAATATTCATGTTTTCCCAGCCTTTTTTTTTTTCCTTAGAAAAGCCACAGTGTTACAACTGAGTGTCATTCATTTCTAGGTGTGTTCTGTTTTGGAAGCTCCAGTAAATCTTTGCGTTTCCTTCTCATTCAAATGATTGATTTTAGTTCCTATTCCCTGAAATTCAGCTGCCATTAAATGCACCACAATCCTAACCTCTGAGTTGTTTCCATAGTTGAGATAATCACTGTAGGTAAAATGAGACTTGACCTGAACTTCCACTCTTGATTGGAAGAAAACCAAAACCTCAATGTCTTTTGACTTTTGAAATAGAACTGTAGGTTGGCTTTTTTACTTCTTTTTTTATACACCTCTTCTCTTTTGCGTTTGCCTCAGATTAGAAACTCAAGTACCAAAAATGCCACAGGCTACAGTGCCTTTATGGACAGAACCAGAAAAAAAAACTTGAGAATTTGGGAAAAAAATTTAGTGTTTTGTTTTGTTTCACATTTCCAACCTTTCCTCTAGATGATGTCAATTCAGTAGATATTGAGCATTTTTGAGTACTGATTTTGGAGAAAGAAAAGTCTGATCTTGTGGGGTAAGCTAATAGTCACTCACATTCCTAACTTTTCCTTCATATTTACTCCCACAGGAAAAGGTGGCCCTTCTCTTTGCCAAGGTTAACTTTTCTATATGGAAAAGTGATCCCATTTCATTCCTTCTCTAACATATCATCCCCTTCCAATAACTCCCTTTCTTTCTTATTTTCTATGTTTCCCTATCCATTGGCTGTTTCCCTATTGCCTATAAATGTATACATGTCTTCCCCACACTTAAAACCCCCCACTTGATCTATCCACCATCTCCACCCCAGCTTTGTCCTATACCTCTTTTACTTTTTGTGGCTAAACATCTTGAGAAAACCTTCTACAATCAGTGCCCACACACCCTCTTCTCTAACTCTCTACTAAAATCTCTACAATGTGTTTTCCAAGCTCATCATTCAACTGAAACTGATCTCTCTAAAGTTTGCAGTGTTTCCTTAATTGCCAAATCTAATAATCTTTTCTGAGTCTTCATCCTTCGTGACCTCTGCAGCCTTTGTCACTGTCAAAGCCCTCTTCTCCTTGATACTCTCTCCTCTCCAGGCTTCTGTGACAATGCCTTCTCCTGGTTTTCCTCCTACATGTCTGATGCATACTTAGTAGGATTTGCTAGATATTCATCCAGGTGATACCTTCCAACCATAAGTGTCCTCAAAAGCCCCACCTTGGGCCCCCTTCTCTTCTCCCTATCTCCTATCTCTCTTAGTGATTTCATGAATTCCCGTGGTTTCAATAATCAGTTCCATTTAGATGACTCTCACTTCTACTTGTCCAGTCCTAACTCCTCTCCTGACCCTGAATCTCTCATCTCTAATTCCCTATTATACATCTGAAACTAGGGAGTCCTGAAAACATCTTGTACTCAACACATGCAAAATAGAACTCATTTTGTTCCCCACACCATAAACCCTCCCCTCTTTACAACTTAGCTATCACTGTTGAGGGCACCACCGTCATTCCAATTACCCAGACCTACAACATAGGTATCATTCTCAACTTTTTTTTTTCAGGTAGGAAGTAGCAGTCTTTATTTAAAAAGTTTCATTTTATTTTATTTTTTTGATTCGTGGGAATGGTATCAGGCGACTTTTAATTTCTCAGGTGATTGTTGTTGAGCCAGGTAGGGAAGAAATCTTTCTCTTTCACCTTAATCTGGGGTCCTTTTTTTCTAACTTTCATTTCAGTGCCATCATTCCCCCATCCACTTGTTTCTTCATTCAGTGTTTCTTGATTCTCTACTAGGAATAAAGCATTCTACTAGGCCCAGAGAGGGATCTAAAAGAGGTATGAAACAAAATCACTGACCTCCAGGATCTTATAGTCCAGCTGGAGAGACCATTTCCACATAAAAATAATTAAGAGCATCATATATGATATAGAAAGTGCCATAATGACAGGACAGTTAATGAGGAATGATGTAATTGGGGAAGACTTTATGGAGGAGGGGAGAAGGGCACTTTAGCAGAAAGAAGCATCATGAGAAAAGGCTTGAAATAGGAATAAGCATATTGTATGTATTGTGGGGGAAGGGAGGTAGAAGAGGGGTGCGAGACAGTGAGAAGACTGGCCTGCCTGGAGAAGTGGGTATTTTCTAGGGAGTAGTAGTAGCAGCAGCAGCAGCAGTAGTAGTGGTAGTAGTAGTAGTAGTAGTAGTAGCAGTAGCAATAGTAGTAGTCATACTAGTAGTAGTAGTACTAGTTGGAGTAGTAACAACAACAAGAACAAGAACAACAAGCCCTTGTACAGTGGTTTAAAGTTCACAAGTGCTATAAATGTTATCTTATTTGGGTAGTAGATTATTAAGGTGCTGGAATCCTATTATTTACAGCTAGAAGGGACCTTAAAAACTCCAAAGAATCATAGAATCTCAGAGTTGGAAGAGACCTCAGAGGCTTTCAAATGAATTTGTACTTAGACAAGAATCTACTCTGCAGTACATCCTATAAGTAGTAGTTCAGCTTTTGCTTGGAGACTTTCAGTAAGAACCCCTCTATCCTCCCCAGAAGTGTATTGCACTTCTAGACAGTTCTACTTGTTACAAGTCTTTCCTTACATAAAACCTAAATTTTGTTTTTTGTAGCTTTCACCCATAGTTTCTATTTCTGTCCACTGGGGTCAATAAAATTAAATTTATTCCTTTTCTTTCCTAAAACTCAGGTCTGACCATGCTCTTCCCCTGTTGAATAAACTCCAGTGATTCCCTATCATCTGCAGAATAAAATATGCATTTTGGTGTGTTTTGAAAGCCCTTCAACACCTGACCCTTTTCTACCTTTCCAGTCTTCTTTTTTTAATTATTTATTTATTTAATTTTTTTTAGTTTTCAGCGTTAATTTTCACATGAGTTTGAATTACAAATTTTCTCCCCATTTCTACCTCCCTCCCACCCCAAGACTACATATATTCTGATTGCCCCATTCCACAGTCAAGCCTCCCTTCTGTCACCCTGCTCCCTCTTATCCCCTTTTCGCTTACTTTCTTGTAGGGCAAGATAGATTTTTATGCCCCCTGGCCTGTATATCTTATTTCTTGGTTGCATGTAAAAACTTTTTTTTGAACATCTGCTTTTAAAACTTTGAGTTCCAAATTCTCTCCCATCTTCCCTTCCCACTCACCCTCCCTAAGAAGGTAAGCAATTCAACATAGGCCACATGTGTATCATTATGCAAAACCCTTCCACAATACTCATGTTGTGAAAGACTAACTATATTTTGCTCCTTTCTATCTTATCCTCCTTTATCCAATTTTCTCCCTTGACCGTGTCCGTTTTCAAAAGTGTTTGCTTTTGATTAACCCCTCCCCCTAACTGCCCTCCCTTCTGTCATCCCCCCTTTTTTATCTCCTTCCTCCTTGTTTCCTGTGGGGTAAGATACCCAATTGAGTGTGTACATTATTCCCTCCTCAGGTCAAATCTGATGAGAGCAAGATTTACTCATTCCTCCTCACCAGCCCCCTCTTCCCTCCCAACAGAACTGCTTTTTCTTGCCACTTTTGTGCAAGATAATTTACCCCATTCTATCTCTTCCTTCCTCTCTCTCTCAATATATTCCTCTCTCATCCCTTAATTTGATTCTCTCTCTCTCTCTCTCTCTGTGTATATATATATATATATATATATATATATATATATATATATATATATATATGTATATATATGCATATGTATGTATATTCCCTTGAGCTACCCTAATACTGAGGTCTCATGAATTATACACATCATCTTTCCATGTAGGAATGTAAACAAAACAGTTCAACTTTAGTAAATCCCTTATGATTTCTCTTTCTTGATTACCTTTTCATGCTTCTCTTGATTCTTGTGTTTGAAAGTCAAATTTTCTGTTCAGCTCTGGGCTTTTCACTGAGAAAGCTTGAAAGTCCTCTATTTTATTGAAAATCCATATTTTGCCTTGGAGCATGATACTCAATTTTGCTGGGTAGGTGATTCTTGATTTTAATCCTAGCTCCATTGACCTCTGGAATATCATATTCCAAGCCCTTTGATCCCTTAATGTAGAAGCTGCTAGATCTTGTATTATTCTGATTGTGTTTCCACAATACTCAAATTGTTTCTTTCTGGCTGCTTGCAGTATTTTCTCCTTCATCTGGGAGCTCTGGAATTTGGCGACAATATTCCTAGGAGTTTTCTTTTTGAGATCTTTTTCAGGAGGTGATCGGTGAATTCTTTCATTTCTGTTTTACCCTCTGGCTCTAGACTATCAGGGCAGTTCTCCTTGATAATTTCTTGAAAGATAATATCTAGGCTCTTTTTTTGATCATGGCTTTCAGGTAGTCCAATAATTTTTACATTCTCTCTCCTGGATCTATTTTCCAGGTCAGTGGTTTTTCCAATGAGATATTTCACATTGTCTTCCACTTTTTCATTCCTTTGGTTCTGTTTTATAATATCTTGATTTCTCATAAAGTCACTAGCTTCCACTTGCTCCAGTGTAATTTTTAAGGTAGTATTTTCTTCAGTGATCTTTTGGACCTCCTTTTCCATTTGGGTAATTCTGCCTTTCAAGGCATTCTTCTCCTCATTGGCTTTTTCGAGCTCTTTTCTCATTTGAGTTAGTCTATTTTTTAAAGTGCTATTTTCTTCAGTATTTTTGGGGGTCTCCTTTAGCAAGTCATTGACTTGTTTTTTATAGTTTTCTCACATCACTCTCATTTCTCTTCCCAATTTTTCCTCTACTTTTCTAACTTGCTTTTCCAAATCCTTTTTGGCTCTTCCATGGCCTGAGGCCAGTTCACGTTTTTCTTGGAGGCTTTTGATGTATAGGTTCTTTGACTTTGTTGACTTCTTCTGGCTGTAAGTTCTGGTCTTCTTTGTCACCAAGAAAGATTCCAAAGTCTGAGTCTGAATCTGAGTCTATTTTCGCTGCCTATCCATGTTCCTAGCCAACTTCTTGACCCTTGAGTTTTTTGTTGGGGTATGACTGCTTGTAGAGTAGAGTGTACTTTGTCCCTAGCTTGAAGGGCTATGCTGTTGTTTTCAGAGCTATTTACATACAGCAAGCTGTGCCACACCAGTGCTCCTCCTACCCCAAGAACCGCCAACCCGGACTATGACTCAGATCTTCAGCAGGCTCTGCACTCCTGCTCTGATCTGCCACTTAATTCCTCCCACGAGGTGGGCCTGGGGCCAGAAGCAACTGTAGCTGTAGTCCTCAGAGCTGCACCACCTCCACTGCCACCAGGGTGGTGGCTGAACCACGAACTCCTTTCACTCTGTCCCCACAGCTTTTCCCAGTAACCTTCTCTGTTGTCTTTGGTTTTTGTGGGTTGAGAAATCTGGTAACTGCCACAGCTCACTGATTGAGGGTGTTTGGGCCTGTTCTGCCTGGTTCCCTGTCTGGTTGGTCCTGGCGCTGCCCATGCTGGGCTCTGCTCCACTCCCAGCTCCGTGCGATAAACCTTACCCAGCGACCATCCAGGCTGTCCTGGTTTGGAGCCCTGCTTCCCTCTGCTATCCCGTGGGTTCTGCGGTTCTAGAATTTGTTCAGAACCATTTTTTATAGGTTTTTGGAGGGACCTGGGGGAGAGCCCTTCCCCCATTCTCAACTTCTCATTCTCACTTATTACACATATCAATCCTATTAGAAAACATTGTCAATTTTTCCTGAAACATCTTTTTGAGATATATCCATTTCTTTCCTCTGATATAGCCACCATTGTGGTGCAAGGTCTTGTGGTGACCCTCATCACCTCAAGCCTTGACTAATGTAATAGCCTGTTTGTTCCACTCCCCACCTCAAGTCTCTCCCTACTCAAATCCATGCAATTGTCAAAGAGACATCTGGCCAAGTCACCTCTCACCCCATACCCAATAAATTCTAGATTCTCCCTTTCACCCCACAGATCAAAAATAAAATCCCTCATTTGGCTTTTAGAACCCTTCACAACCAAGTTCCTACCTACCTTTCCAGTACTCATACACTTTATATTCTTCTCCATGTCTCTGTGATTCAACATTAGTGACCTCCTTCCTCTCCCTCACATAAGATCGTCCATCACTCTACTCAGTGAAAATCAGCTGTCCTCTATGCCTACAGTGCTTTCTCTCTTCAGCTCTACCTCCTCATCTCCCCTACTTCCTTTAAAACTCAGGTCAGATTCCACCTTCTGCAAGAGACCTCTTCCAATCCCCCTGAATATTAATTATTTCCCTCTGAGTTTTCTCTTAATTTACCCCAAGTGCATCCCTGAATTAGAATGTGAACTCCGTGGGGGTTTTTGCTTTTTCTTGTATTCCCAGAATTTAGCACAGTGTCTGTCACATATAAGTCCTTTAAAAATGCTTGTTGACAACCCACATTATGACCTCAAGAAAGGCATCCTTTTTTCAGGCAAGAAAGATATCACTTTTAGGCATTCTTCCTTCTCTTACATATAATAAACCTTTTTCACATTGGAGGGAGAGCTGAATGTCAGTGGAACTTCATACAGCTTAAGTATGTCGCTATTGTGCTCTATATTCAGAAAATTCACTACCTACCTATATGTAACTCTTTTACAGTAGTCAAATTTAAATTGCCATTTGGATCATCACAAAATCAACTAAAGTATAGGATCTTTTTTTTTCTTCTTTTTGGTACTAGGTCTTCCTATTTTGCCCAGTCTGGAGATACAATGGCCAACTGCTAAGATAATCCCACTGCTGGTAAGCATGGAATCTTTGACCTACTCTGTTTCAGGCCTGGACTGGTTTGGCCCTCCTTAGTCAACCTGATGGGCCCTCATGCCTGGAAGCTCACCATATCGCTGTCATACAGTGCAGATATCCAGTCAGCTTTAGCTACACTACAACTCAGGACTTCCAAGTCGAAGCAACCCACCAACCTCAGTCTCTCAAGTAGTAGGGACTATAGGCCTGTTGCTGCCATAGTTAGAGGCACTTTCAAAGAGTATTTTATAAACTTCTTAAAAAGATCTGAAGTTATCTTTCACTTCTAAAACAATAAACTCATTAAATAGTATTCACGAGGCTTTACTCTTTCTATTTTATTTTAATGAAAACAAGTCTCATCTAGGGCAGGTAGGAGGCACACTGGATAGAGCACAGGACCTGGAGTCAGAAAGACCTGAGTTTAAATCTGATCTCATACACTTACTAACTGTGTGACACTGGCCAAAGCACTTAACCCAGTTTCCTTCAGTTTCCTTATCTGTAAAAAGAGCTGAAGAAGGAAATGGCAAAACACTCCAGTATCTTTGCCAAGAAAACTGCAGATGTGATCATAAGGAGATGGACATGACTGAAATGATTGAATAAGCTTCATCTAACCATTTGTAGATGTCTGTGTCAACAATTCAATTCAGTATATACTTGTTAATATTTATTGTTTGCTTTTTGAGCAAGTATTTATTGAATATCTCCTATGTTATGTCCTCATTTAATCAATCAATAACTCATTTATTAAGTACCTACTATATGCCAAGCACTGTGCCAAATGCTAGGGAACCTAGCATCCAGTGTAATGGGTGAGACAACATATACACATACACATCTATACATACATGCATATGCATACAGACACACATACATGCACACATATATATGTATTATCTTGTATTTCTAGTAGAGAGTATACTAGCAGCTGGGAGAGATCATATAGAGAAGATAAGACTTGAGATGATTCCTAAAAGAAACCAGAGTCTGAGAGGTGGAGGTTAGGTGATAGTGCTTTCCAGGCATGGGAAACAATCAAGAAAAGGTTATATAGATAGGACAATGGAGTGTCTACTGTCCAAAAAAAGTAATTAGGCTGCTAGGGCTAGATCGAAGAATATGTGGAGGCATGTAATATATACAAAAACTGGAAAAGGAAGAAAACGGTCAGCTTTTGAAGAAATTCAAATGCTCAGTTGAGATTAAATAACATAACTTTGTGATCAAATTACTTATTACAGTTGTTTCACATCTTCCAGCTGCATTCAGAAGCTTTCAGTGAGGCCAAGACCTTCCAACAACATTGTGAAATTGGTACTATAGGTATCATTATCCTTGTTTTACAGGTGAGGAAATCGATCCAGGTATCAATTCTCGCTGGTATTCTCATCAAATCTCAGATCTTCTTGACTCTAAGCCCAACACTGCTATCTACCATATAGACAACTTGTATCTTGTCATTACCTATCAAAAAAACCTTTTTTTAAACACATTTTTACTTTTTTCAATTAAGAGCATTTATTTTTCTTCCCTCTGCATCCCTCTATCTTGTGGGAAGAAAGGAAGAAGGGAAAGAACATGGGGAGACAGGAAGGAAAGAAGGAGGAAAGGAAGGAAGGAAGGAAGGAGGAAAGGAAGGAAGGAAGGAAGGAAGGAAGGAAGGAAGGAAGGAAGGAAGGAAGGAAGGAAGGAAGGAAGGAAGGAAGGAAGGAAGGAAGGAAGGAAAGGAAGGAAAGAGGGATCCTTGCATAATATAAGCAAAGTTACACAAAACAAATTCCCATGCTGATCATGTCCAAAAATGTATTTCTCATTGTACGTAGTAGTCCATCGTCTCTCTGTTAATCTTCAAACTTCGCCAAATGTCTACATCTGAATGGGTTTTTTTTCTTTTTCTTTGTTGTTATTTCTTTTGTTATTGTTGTTGTTTTGTTTCTTTTTTTATTTTGCCTTCTGGATTTTCCTTGATCTCAATTGTAGTATTGAATATGACAGGCTTTGAACTCAATTTCATCATATCTAAGAGTATGACTCAGAGAAGGAATAAGGGAAGTAAGGCCAGAGGGCAATCAGGAAGAGCAGGGTTCACTGGAACTCACCCTTCATGTCTTTTTTCAGTACCAGGTTAATCATATAATTTTCTGTAAAGATCCAGAATACTTTCCTTTGGGAGGATTTCCACTCCAGTGACTTCATATTCCTCATGTTTTCCTATAAAACCCTAACCACATTCTTGCTCACTGAAGTTGGGACCACCAATGATATGGTGCTCCTTTGACAAGGTCAAGTGAAAAACTCATAATCCTAAAAGCCAAGTAGTTCAAGGACTAGTGCACCTCTGCATGGCACAGTGCAAAATCTCCAGCCTAAAAAAAGCCTGCATTAAGCTTTGCCTGTACATCAGGATAAATTCCTTGCGCTTTCAGTAAGAGAAGCAGGAGCAGAACTTGTCCAATTCATGCCTAGGCTGCAACGTTTCCAAGGCAACCTGGGGCAGTGGCTTGAGTCCACTGTCCAATGTCATAAAGAAACAGCTGCTTCACATGTGGGAATTACTTGTGGCATCAGGGAACTGTTCACAGCTGAAAAGTATTCAGATTAAGAATGAGGGTGGACTCATCCTGGCACAATGGAAAGAGCACTGTGCCTGGAGTCAGGAAGACCTGAGTTCAAATCTTACCTTAGCCACTTACTAGCTGTGTGATTCTGGGCAAGTCACTTAACCACTCCTTGCCTCAGTTTCCTCATATGTAAAAATAAGGATAATTATAACACCTACATGCTTAGGGTTGTTGTGAAGATCAGATGACAATAAGTGTAAAGGGCTTAGTGCAGTGGCACATAGTAGGTGCCATACAAATGTTAGCTATTGCTGTTACCATTATTAATTTTACTCTAGGGCTCACAAAGATGTTGGTATGGTCTCTGCATCACAGCATGAACTACGAACTCTCAGTGAAAGTTCAAGTCTATTTAGAAACCCAGGTTCTTGAATTTGTGCCTGGTCATAGACTATATTTTCTTGTGTGTTGCTTTGATCCTGGCATTTTACTGCCAATCTGTTCTTCCAGGGCCCAGATAAGCCACTTGCTTCTAGCCTCTTTGTTCAGTATGTGGTAACTGACTCTTTTGTGATGATCAACCCACTTCTTCTGACCCAAGATAAACTAAATTATTAGCCCTGTATACTGTCTCAATCAAACCAGGCTGGTCCCTGGGTACCTTGGTCTCTGCAGGAGCCCTTTGGCAGCCTTGGATCTTCTCTCACCTCCAAGTGGAGGTGGAGGGACCAGTACACTCTCACAAAAGGGCTAAGGACTCTTGGTTCTTACGTGAAATTTCTATGCAACCTTGAAAAATGATTTAATTCTTGTGGACCTCAGTTTTCCTAATCTGTAAAGTGAGGAGAATAATACCCAGTTTCTGACTCGTAATTTTCTGCCTCATCTTTCCCCACCGAAGTCCATCTTGCTATTCAATGGCCAAAGAGATTCCCCTAAATTGTAGGTCTGACTAGTCATTAAACTTCAGTGGCTCCCTATTACTTCCCAGATCAAACACAGTATCCTCTGTTTAGCATTTAAAGCTCTTCACCGTCTGCCCCTTCCTACCTCTTCATTCTTCTTACGCTATTACTTATTTACGTGCTCCATGATAAAGATTTCTTCCTGTTCCTCACACAAAACAGTTCATCTCCTGACTCCGTGGATGTATCCTATGTCTAGAATTCTCTCTATCCTCAACTCTGTCTCCCTCCCAGCTCACTGGCTTCCTTTAATTCTCAACTAATATTCAACCAGCCTTTCCCAATCAATACACTGCTAGTGCCTCCCCACACCTCCCCAGATTGCCTCCAATTTACTCTGTATATATCTTGTATGTATATAGCTGTTTGTATGTTGTCTCTGGTGAAATGTGAGCTCATTGAAGGCAGGAACAATAGTTTTGCCTTTCTTTGTACCCGCAGGGCTTAACACGGTGTCTGGGACATAGAAAATATTATTGGAAGAAGGAGTAAACTGCGGCCACAAGGGACGAGCTTATGGAAGCTTGTTTAAAAAAAGACTGGAGGAGAATGGGCAAAGCCACATGGTCTCTAGTAGAGAGACTGGGAGAGAGACCAAATGCAGAATTTGGTCAGTTTGTAAATTAATTCAGGAAAGGAAATTACTAGAAGAGTTAAAACTCACTATTCTCCCCCCAAAAAGAGATATAAAAGAATGGCAAAAAAAAATTAAAGCAAACTGTGTTTGCAGAAACTTTTCCTTTGTTTGGTGGTGGGGAAAATTACAAATCTGTACATAAAGCACCTTTCATAACAACCACAACAAAATTCCTATGAGGGTCAAATGAGATAATGGATGGGAAAGTACTCAGAAAATGCATTAATGACTGGAGAAATAGAAGGGCTGATTAGCGTCAGTGCTCTCTCCTGGGTTCTTTAGTGTCTAGCCTGTGATAGCATCTTTGGATTGCAGCCTCTGACACAATCTTGTGAAAAGCCACTAGAGCAGGGTGTTGATTTTACTTATTTTGCTAAAATCAGGATTACTTTGGATTTGTTTGTTTATTTTAAAGTGCTGTGGTTTTTTTAAAGTATGTTCTTTGCTTGCAATGATGTTCTAAAATTACCTTTCACAGTTTGTAAGCTGTTATTTAAAAGAGCTTTTTGATGGGTTGACATTTTATTTGGCATTTTGTGTCATATACATAGTGGATTGTTGGATCTGACAAATAGTTCACACTAACACACACACCATGCAATGAACTGGACTTGTTTACCCTTAATAGAACCCTATCCTTCTAATATCTCCTTCTTTTCTT
Source organism: Trichosurus vulpecula (assembly GCF_011100635.1). Lineage (NCBI taxonomy): Eukaryota > Metazoa > Chordata > Mammalia > Diprotodontia > Phalangeridae > Trichosurus > Trichosurus vulpecula. The sequence continues at coordinate 261,077,752 of NC_050574.1, read as the reverse complement.
CAAGTAAAGATCTTTTGCTTTCCCTTTTACCCTTCCTTATTTTCCTCCCTAAAATGTGTTTCTTTTTTTTCTAGTTTGAAAGGTCATTAAGGATCAACTTGTTACTATGTCACTTGGGTTTTTATCCCAGACTTCCCTTCAAGAATTTAGGTTAAAAGTTTAAGTTGAGTTTTTCCAGAGTTTACTGGCTGTCTGACATGATGAAAATGAACTCTTTCCTCACCTTTTGCCTCTTAAAATCCCTATTTTCCTTAGAATGTCAGTTCAAACACCACTTTCTACATGAGGACTTTTGTGATTCCCCCTCAATCCAGATGCTATTATTGAGAGCATTATGGGTATTGTCTACCCCTCAATTTGTCCTGTATCTATTTTGTCTATATGTATGTGCTTTTGTGCATATGGAATGGATGTGGTATCTTCCCTATCCAAATGTAAACTCCTTAAGAGCAGAATATGATTCACTTTTTTCTTTGTATTCTCAGTGGCCAGTTCAGGGCATTTAATACATATGGATTAATTGATAATTGATTGAATGTGGCCTATTGCAGATTACCCTAACCTGTATTGCAAAAAGAAAAAAAAACATTAAACTAACCATCCAATATTCAGAGCAAGAAAGAGAATAAAATTAGTTGAAATGTTTTCGCCTCCTTGGCTAAGTAACTCACACAGAGAAATAAATAATCTTGCCATTTGAGACCTCCTGGTCTGAATGGATATAATAACAAAAATGGCACATCATTTAGTGATTTAAACACATCCCCAGATTAGAATGTCTGGGTCTTGGCCCTCAAAAAAGCATTGCAAAAATTACCAATGAGGCAGTCACATTTTTCTAGAACACTCTTACATTTCATTATATCTGATATCTTTGGTTTAGGAGAGCGAATTGTAGCTTGTGAATCAGGAGACCTTGGTTCTAGTACCACCGAGGCCAACTAGACCCCTATCTACCTGGGCAAGTTACTTAAGCATTTCCTTTCTCTAGGGCTTCATTTCCTCCTCTATAAAAGGGAAAGGCTGTACAGTCCCTTCCAGCTTCCAGGTTTTACTTTAGGTATTCTCCCTGTGATGAATAACCTTTCACCAATCCGAAATAAGCCGAGGCTCCACCCTATCTTTTGCAACAGCCTGTGAAACATCTGTAGAGCATTAGACTGTATTGCAAATTATTCCTCTGCTCTTCAAAGGGAGAATTGTTTTTGTTTTTTGTTTTGTTTTTGCTCAGCTTAGATAATGTAAGAGCAGTCATTTGAAACATATACGGCAAATTCTTTGTTTAAGTCTGGCACATGATAGATTCCTTGATTTGCTAACTTTCGTCTCTCCCTCCTCCTCCCCCTCCCCCATATTTAGATAATGATTTTTGTAGACTCACAGGAAGAAAGAAAAGTAGCTCTCCTCCTTCCCCAGCTTTCGCTTCTGGCGACTAGGTGATCAGCAACCCTAGTTGCTCAGTAACTTAATAGGCCCATTTGATTAAAGTTCATTTATGCCTTCTCCTGTGAGTAAGTACCCTGTGAAATGAGGCAAATAGGAGAGCATCTATTTACTTGGGCTTCCTCGCCAGCCTCAGCAAACAGAGGTGAAATCATGGGTCATTGCCAAGATCACCAAATGCCATTTTAATGCCCCATGAGAAGGAGCCAGCCAGGGAGGATAAAGCATGTGTGCTTCTTTGTCTCTGTGCTTTTGCCAAATTGTGACGACATTTCTCAGCCCCGCTGCCCCGAAGGTAGAAAACAGGAGAGGCAAATGCTAGTTGTATTGTTTTTGTTGTTGAGTCGTTTTTTCAGCCATGTCCAACTCTTCATGACCCCATTTGGGGTTTTCATAGCAAAGTTACTGGAGTGGTTTGTCATTTCCTTCTCCAGCTCCTTTTACACACGAGGAAACTGAAGCAAACATGGCTAAGTATCTTGCCCAGAGTCACACAGCTAGTAAGTGTCTGAGGCCAGATTTGAACTCAGGAAGATGAGTCTTCCTGACTGAAGGCCTGGAGTCGGGAAGACCTGACTTAAGTCACTTAACCTCTGTTTGCCTCAGTTTCCCCATCTGTAAAATAGGGCTAATAATACCTCCCAGGATTATGAGGATCAGACAAGATAGTATATATGAAGTGCTTTGTGAATTAACATGTGTTTATTAAACACTTACTGTGTGCTGATTTGGTGCATAGAGCATTGGCCGGGAGTCAGGAAGACCTGAGTTTAAATCAGCTCTCAGTCACTTACTAGCTGTGTGACCCTGGGCAAGTCACTTAACCCTTGTTTGCCTTAATCCACTAGAGAAGGAAATGGTAAAACAATTTAATATCTTTGCCAAAACAACCCCATGGACGGAATTGGAGTGCTGAAGTCCAAGGGGCCACGTAGAGTTGGACACAGCCGGATGACTGAACAACAAAGTGCCAAGCGTTGTATTAAGTTCTGGAAACATAAAGAAATATGAAAACACAAAACTTGTCCTTAAAGAGTTCACATTCTAAAGGGGAAGATAATATACAAATAAATACAAGCCAGGAAGCCAGTGTCACTGGATCTGAGAGTATGTGTTAGGAAGTAAAAATATAAGTTGACTGAAAAGGTAGGAGGGGACTAAGTTATGAAGGACTTTGAATGCCAAAGAGAACATTTTGTATTTGTTCCTGGAGGCAATAGGGAGCCACTGGAGTTTATTGAGTGTGTATGGGGTAGGGGATTGTGACATAATTGGACATGCACTTTAGGTAAATCACTTCGGTGGCTGAATGGACAGATCCACCAGCAGGCTATTGCAATAACCCAGGCATGAGGTAATAAGGTCCTACACTAGAGTGGCAGTGATGTCAGAGAAGACAAAGAGGGATATTCAAAAGAAGTTGCAACAGTGAAAAACAACAGGCCTTGGCAACAGCTTATATATGGAGGGAGTAAGGGGGAAGATGAAAGATAGTAATCCAGGATGACTCCTAGGTTGGGAGCCTGTGGGACTGGGTTCCCTCTAAATTAACAGAACAGGTAAGAGGGAGAGAAGGTAAGTTTGTGGGAAAGATAATGAGTTCTGTTTTGGACATGTTGACATTAAGATATCTACAGGATTCTCAGTTCAAGATACCTGAAAGGCAGTTGGAGATGGGAGATTAGAGGTCAGCTGAAAGATTGGGGCAGGAAAGGGGGATATGAGAATCATCAGCCTATAGATGGTAATTAAACCCATGGGAGCTGAAGTAGTAGAGAGAGAGAAGGGGACCCAGCACAGAAACCTGAGGACACCTACAGCTAGAAGATGTGAACTGGATGAGGATCCAGAAAAGGGGACTGAGAAGGAAAGGTCAAACCAGAAGGAAGAGAACCAGGAGAGAATAGTATCTGGAAATCCTAGAGAGAAGAATTTCAAGTAGAGAAAAGTGATCATCAGTGTCAAAGGCTGCAGAGAGGTCAAGGGGAATGAGGACTCAAAAAAGGCCCTTGAATTTGGCAACTAAGAGATCATTAGTAACTTCGGAGAAAGCAGTATTGGTGGAACAATAAGGTCAGAAGCCAGATTGTAAGGGGTTAAAAGGAGAGTGAAAGGATGGAAAGTAGAGGCACCTGTTGTAGGCAGCCTTTGTTTGAGTAGAGGCCTGAGGGATGAAAAGGTTTGGAAGGGATGCTGTGGAGAGTGGGATGGTCAGTCGATAAGGAATGTATGGTAGGATTGCCTAGCTGCAGTGAGGGCTCATTTGAGGTTGTGTAACATAATTTGTAGTGGATCCAGTCAGAACAGCTGCATGATTTTCTCTACCTTCCTTCAGCAGCACATGTGTAGGAGCAAAGGCCTATGTGTACGTGTAATCGTAATGCTAATGGAAGGTGATCTCAGAGGAATGGGACTGGGAAGAGACCAGGTCTGCTTCAAGATATACTTTAAGATACATATATACATACATGTGTATATAAAATTATTACAAACCTGTGATCCCATAAAAGGTAAGGTCTTCCTGACTCTAAGCCCAACCATCTGTCTACTAGCCTATGACCTAAACTATATCCAGTATACTGCCTGGTTTTGTTCACCAGTGAGCAAAGAATGTTTATTTTTTACCTTTTTAAATACAGTTTTATTGTATTTAAAAATATAAGAAACCGTTCTTAGCTCACTAACTGAATAAAAGCAGGCTAGGTACTGGATGTGTCACTTAGTAGTTGCCAACCCCTGAACTAAGGTAAACGGCTTCATGTCCTCATGTTAAAATGGATGTCTTCATAACCATGACTTTTCAGAGAAAAGTGGGTTGTTCCCACATTTCCTCTTTATTTTATTAAACTTTTCTCTGACAGATTCCTCTCCTATTATTGCAAATATCTGCATGATATAATGACATAATTATCATAATTGTCAGTTTCAAAGCCCCTCCTGTCTGAGAGCTTTTTTTCTGTGAAAATGAAAGTTACTCCATTACATGTTCTATGGGGATGACTGACAATTGATGAAAACATATGAAAACTCCCACAAATAATTTTAATTTTCATCCAAAAAAATGTGTTGATGCCACTCCTCATCCCTTTAACGAAAATATTTTCATAATGCTGTTTACACAGATTTAATCAGCTGTGTCACTAGGGCACAGCAAAAACAGCAATGTCACCTGCTGAGATTTAGCAGCAGATTGCGATTTACAATCGAGGCAACGAGTTACTGAAGTGCGGAGCTCCCGCCCCAATTACTAATTAATCAGACCCAAAGAGGTCTCCATAAAAGCCACAATATTCATCTGTGAGCCCCATAAATTTAAAGGGCTCCTCTATTTTTTAGGTGGGAAAGGTGACCTATGGAAGTTATTTTTCTATCATTCGGGGCCCATTGTATAAGGTCATTCCCTGATACCCTGAGTAAGGGCCATTGGACTCTTAGGTGTTTGCAGACAGTAGGATCATTATGAGGGCTTAATCCCTCCATTTTCCAAGAATATGAATGTAAATTTTATACCATTACATTCTCTCAACATTATTATAAAGTCAACATGCTCTATTCTATGTAAACACAAGTAGCCTGGGTATTTTTCTGAATTTTTGGAAACATGCCTTTCTCCCATCCACCCATCCATCCCCTGATCTGCCCCCCAGCTTGCATGTTTCTACAAAGCACAAAGTGGGTTAATGGATAGATGTCTCTTGTAGAATTGGTTGGAAATAGTAGGGAGTTGCAATCAGTTTAATTCATTTCAGCCCTACATCTACACAGCTTCATCAAATGAAAAATATGTTTGATCCCCTTCCTACCAGAATCAGATAATGGAGTCTGTGCTCCCCAAACACCCTCCTTTGACAAAAAGATCACAATTGAATCTTTTAAAAGAAAACATGCCTGTCCTGGCTTGTTTATTTTAAACATCTTTAAAATAATGAGACTGATTTTCAATTCGCTTCCTGTCTTGTGTACCTCCTAGATGTAGAAAGCTGCCTTTGAAGTTGATGGCAACTCTGGACCTAAAGGAGATCAGTGGGGGGAAAGAGCAAAATGAGAATCAGGCTGCTGATTTCAGATTCTTGATGCATATATAGCATGGCCAACTGAAAGCTAGAATTATTTAAGTCATATTGCATTAAGCATGCAGTTGTAAATGGGCCACCCTGACATGTAGCATTAGACATAAGAAGAGACCCATTACTGAAGCCACATTAGTGGGAGAGGAAGTATCAGTCACAGGAATGGAAAACAGTTTATCAGAAAGCTTTGATTGTACAGGCAGGTCCCACTTATCACCACAATGCCTTCCTGAAAGCTGTCATAAAGCAAGTTATTTCAAGTGGGTCGTGTTTTCCTATGACAATATTGTTATTATTTGGGGCAGCATTTAAAGACTTGGTTTTCAATACATTCTTATATGTAATTATATACATTTATGATTATTTTAAAGAGCAAAATTATGTTTTAATTCCTGGAAAATGGGCATAAGTGTATCATGTACCCTGATGGTTCATACAGCAGATTACACTCTTTTAAAGATGATCTACAGCACATAATTTAATTTCTTAGTTATAATAAACATTAAACATTTACATAAGAACGACTGGGCTTAGGCTTTGTGGAAGTTAGAAGAATTATTTAATGGTGCTTTGCCTGGCTCAGGTTTCTTTTAAAGGGACTACAAGGAAGTCTCAGTTTGTGTTTTTATTTTCTCTATGGTACATTTCCCTATATCAAGGGTAAGCATTAAAAATCATTGGCCCTTAGGCTGATTTTATACTATGTAGTAAACAAACGTTGGCCTTTGTTGTACTGAGGATGATAGCTACGGTGATAGCTGACATTTTGTAGCCATTTAAGGTTTGCAAAGCACTTTACATAAATTGTCCCCTTTCAGTCTCACCACAATCCTGGGAGGTAGATGCTGCTATAATCTCTTTTTACAGATGAGGAAACTGAGCCTCAGAGAGGTTGAGAATGCCTTACCCAAGGCCATTAAGAAGACTAAGGCAGGATGCTAAACCAGGTCTTCTAACTACACGTTCAGGGCTCAGTGGACTCTACAATTATAATGACATTCATTGTGTTTTTTCCCATTGAAAAGCATTTTTAAGGTGAATTTCCCCAACTATCTCCCGTACTCCAACCCTTCACTCTGTCCTTTTCACCTTTTCTACTGCAAGACACACACAATTAGGAGTTATATAGCTGTTTAGTACTGGATCAAATAAAAGTCACTAGGAAGTATTAAGTCCTTGCTCCCCTCGCCCCTTCTTTAACCCTTTGTTGCAGCAGGGGATACTTGATACTTTGCTGATACCTGTCAGAGCCCTCCACATTCGATCAGATTCTCATCGAAACAATTACTAAGTCATTTCCATGAACATTTTAATAGATCTACCAGTTATTTATAAAGAATTGCTAAAACATAAAAATGTACATGTTCAGACTTGGGTAGATTTCTTTTAAGCATGAAAACTTCTGATTAGGCATATGTTTGCATAAAATCTTACCTGACCTGTGATTTCATCAACTCCCAAAGAGGAAACCCCTTTACAAATCAATGGAAATCTGCCCTTGTTCCGTAACTTATAGCCTTGGAGAATTGTTTGTGGTCACTGAGTAACCCAGAGTAATATTGATAGTAAGCATTAGAAGTGAAACTCGCATGCACATGTTCCTGATTCCAAGTCTTACTCTCCATACAGTAAGTCACACTTGTTCAGTTATTTCAGTCACACATGACTCTTCTTGGCCCCATTTGGGGTTATTGGAGTGGTTTGCCATTTCCTTCTCTGGCTCATTTTACAGATGGGGAAATTGGGGCAAAAAGGGTTTAGTAACTTCCCCAGAGCCACACAGCTAGTAAATGTTTGGGGCTGGATTTGACCTCAGATCTTCCTCTCTCCAGGCCTGGTATTCTATTTACTGTGCCATCTAGCTATCTCTCAAACTGACTGTCCTGCACACTGACTCTCCACAAATATTATATGTGAAAAATTTCATAGTAGAGGCTTTTACCTTGGAAGTACATTCTTTTATATTTCTTTTGCCTTTCTGCTTACCTACAGATTCTCATTTGCACTTTCAATGGTACCACTAAAATAGGATAATAAATTTCTGGTGAAATGCCATCCTTTGGGATTTCCTCAGAAATATTTCTGCATGTCAACAGAATAAATTCATCTGCTGAGGTATTTGCTGTAGATAAGACAGTTACACGTAATCTGTAATTGTAATACTAAACTAAATTTTGGTCACAAAATATGCAAATAATTTTCAATAGGCTCAAATCTCTCCCTTCTCCAGGAAATAAAGTTATATAAAAATATCATATGTATACATACATATATAATATTATATCTTTATGTATAACCCTATATAACTAGATAAGTATTGTGACCAGAATGGCCTTTGTTTTCTTTGAGTGACTCAGTGTATCTCATTGAGCCTTGCTGGGTGCTGGGCCCCTGTTAGGGCTAACTCCGGGGAGGGCCTAGTTTACATGTCTGGGACTGCAAAGGCTTTTGGACCACATGGGTTTGGGTCCACCTCTGTTGGGTGTTGACCTGGTCTGCTGGGTCTGCTGCTTCTCTTCTGGGGCAGGAAGCCCAGAGACCCATGCCTGGGAGCAGAGAACTTCCTGTGTGACCTCTTCTGGGGCAGGAAGCCCAGAGACCCATGCCTGGGAGCAGAGAACTTCCTGTGTGATGATTCACGGGGCTGGCTGAGGGGAGGGGCCAACTCAAGAACCAATCGGCCCTGGTCATTCAGACGGCGCTTGATGATGTCAAAAACTCTATAAGAGTGGAGAGGACAGCTTGAAGATCCCTTTTTTTCTTTTTCCAGTTGGCACAGCTACTGTGGTGAGTGTGACTCTGGGCCAGCCCAAGCTCTCAGGCTGAACCTAGATGTTGGTAACTATGAATTGTATTGGGTCTGTCTGTTGATATTTGTAATTTGTTTGTATTTTATTCTGAAGTTCGGGGTGCTGGTTGTTTTTCCCCTGAACTAACTGAATGTAGTCTGTATTTGGTCTGTCTGTTGATGCTTGTCTGTATGCTCCCCTGAACTGAATGCCGGATTAAAGAAAGCTGGTCAACCCCTTCACCGTGCTTTCCTTGTTTAAGCAGATAGAAAGAACCTGTGCTTTCCCGGCATGCCAGCAGCCTCCTGGGTGCTGGCTGTGGGAGGATCTTATGCCCCCACAGAAGTTGCTAGCCAGATTGTTAAAACAAGTATACACACATAGAGATAGAGATGATAAATACGATTATGTATATATTATGGTCCAGACTTGTGAATTCATTCCTATAGGAACTCTAGACATGGAAAGTCCCTTTCTAGATTTTACATGCATATATTTGCCAAATATATATATATATTTATAATTATATATGCCATTCTTCTGTAACATAAGAGTTCCCTAGGGTAATGAAAGGTTAAATCTTTTGCCCAGGGTCGCAAAGTCATTATATACGAATGCCAGAATTTAAAGCCAGCTCTGCCTGACTCCAGGGTCAACCCGTATGTTGCCATATTGTCTCTTTTTAAATACATATATCATTAAATCTTTACCAATTATATGTAAAAAAATTAACAATTTTTTTTAAACTTGGGGTTCCAAATTCTCTCTTTCTCAAGGGCAGCGAGAGTTGGTTCATGACAACATCAAGAAAACAGAGTTTTTCCACTAACTAGTACCACACCACCATAAGTGCAACCATCAGAAGTGGAGAAATTTTGAATGATGTGGGTAAGTTCACTTACCGTGGCAGTAAACTTTCTAGGGATGTCCACATAAATGATGAGGCTAATGCATACATTGCTATTGCTAGTTTGGTGTTTGGGAGACTTTGAAGGAAAGTATGAAAGAGAAGGTCTATAGAACCATTGTACTAACTTCATTTGAAGATCACCTGGCAAGATAAGATACTGGGTACTGAGGTCCTTCCTTGAACTAAACTGCCAAACATTCAATCTCTATTGCAGAGGGTGAAATTCCAATGGGCTGGCCACATTATTGAATGCCAAACATACATTTCCTTAAAAGAGTATTTTATGGAGAACTTACACAAGGCAAGAACTCACATGGATATCAGAAGTGATACAAGGAATTCTCAAGGTCTCTCTGAAGAACTTTGGAATTGATTCGTGCCATGGGAGACATTGGCACAGGACCACCCAGCATCATGTGCCCTCATCAAAGAAGGAGTTGTGCTCTAAGCAAAACAGAATTGTAGTAGCTCACAAAGAATGAGATGTGCAAATTTAGAGACATCTCCACTCCAAATATTCATGTGGATTACTTGTGCCCAAGGTGTAGTAGAAACTACCACACTCATCTTGGTCTGATCAGCCACAGGCAGACACACTATACCTTGACCTCAACATAGTGATATCATTTTGGTCCTCTTTGAGCAAAAAAGGACAACATCCAGCTTCCACTTTCTGAATTCTAATTTTTAAAGAATTATTCTTCTCAATGAGCTTTGTACCTCTTTTTTCGTTTGACCAACTCTGCTTTTTAAAGCATTATTTTCATCAGTGAATTTTTGTATCTCTTTTTCCATTAGGCCAATTCTATTTTTAAGGTGTTATTCCTTCAGTATTTGTTTGTGCCTCTTATACCAAGCTTATTTTCTCTTGTCATAAATTTCTTCACTCTTTCATTTCTTTGCCTAATTTTTCTTCTACTACTCTTCTTAGATTTTTAAAGTATTTTTTAACTTTTTCTAGGAATTCTTGTTGGGCTTGTGTCCAATTCACATTTTGGGGCTTTGCTTGTAGCTGTATTGACTTCATTGTCTTCTTCCAAGTTTGTGTCTTGATCTTCCGTGTCACCATAATAGATTTTTATGGTCAGGTTTTTGTGGTTGTTCTTTGCTCATTTTTCCACCTTATTTCTTGTTAGGGAACTTTATGTTTGTGTTGGGCTCTGCTTCTGGCATGGGGCAGAGAAACTCTATCTCAAGCTTAAGACCTTTTCCACAATGCTGTTTTCAAAGCTAGTTCTAAAGAGTTGGAAGTTGTTGATGGTTCCAGTTGTGTGATCTGAGGAGACATATGTTCATTGCTTTCTTGGTCTGTACTCTGCCTTACCCAGGAAAGTTTCCTTATCCTTTGGGATTCCATTCAGTACTGCTCTTTAGGGTCCTTCTTCCCTTGGGACCTGAAACTATTCTGTTCCTCAGGGTCCCTGATACCCTAGGGCTGGAAGTGATACTTTCTCCCAGGGCTTCCACTGCTCCTTGACTGAAAGAGCTTCTCTCCACCCTTGAACTATGACCCAGAAGTGGTTATAGGCAACAGAATTGCCAGTTACCAAACAACACCTTGTCATGTGTCTAGTGCTAGCACAGAACTACCCTGTAATCTCTTTTTGACCAAATACCAGGCCCCCTTGCCATCTGTGGTTTGAGTGCTCCCAATACTGCTGTTCCTTCTGCTACCACCTCCTAATTCCACCACTGGTGTTTCCTGCCACATGGGCTCTGGGTCAGCCTGCACCCCCATGGTATAGATCTCTCTTTTTGACCACATATATTGTCTTCTGTTGGAAGGATGTTTTATTTGAAACTTTCATTGGTTCTGCTACTCCAGAATTTGTTTCTATGTATTATATTAATGTTGTTTGGAGAGGGCTGTTAGGAAGGCTTAGCTGAGTGCTTCTCTACTCTGCCATCTTGGCTCCACCCCCAGAAGTTCACATTGTCTTCTTATGCCTCTTTAAATAATTTCTCTGTTTCAGAACTATAATTTCACTCTTCTGAGTGAAATTTTTTTAGGCCTCATCATTTTGTGTCTGATAGAAAGAACTAAAAGTAGCCACCAGGATTTCCAACTTCCAGAATAACATTCTTTTCAATGTATCATTCAAATGACTTCTCCCTCCAAGGAACCAGCATGATCCATTGTACGATACAGTTTTTAGCATCTTCTTTTTGTAATATCACTATCTAATGAGTTAAAATAACCTCTTGATGTGCTTGAGTTATCAAAGGTTCTACCAGCAGAGCAGCATTTCTGTTTTATTTGACAAAACTGAAAAGGTTTTCAGTACAGGTCTGGTGACAAATTCAGTATCTTTAGGTCAAGAACAAGGCTAATGAAGTACAGAGAGGATCACCACAGGAAAAGTGGCCATGAAGTAAAGAATCATGTTTACCCAAGGCATTCCAATGACATGTTCCCAAACAAGAAGGGACCATTGTACTTCCATATTGTTAAAGCTACTGGTAAAAAGGAGACAGGGGATGTTAGGAAAAACACAGTTCTGAGGTTATCCATAAACATCAGTCAGACTGTTGACACTTCAGAGATGTGATCCTTGTCCCCAAGGAACTAAACTATTTCATTTTGAACATTCTGGACATAAATTATATCAGAAGACACACTGAAGTGTGAGCTAAGTGAAGGACAATTTGTGGACACTCCTCAAAGATACAAATAAAGTAGCAATCGAAACTTGTTTCATCATGTTCCCAAAGACAATAGGAAGCATGACTTCATGAGATACTGGGTCATCTTGCCTGGCAGTGAACATAAAGAAACAGGCTATCATGAAAATTCCTGCAACTAATAAGAAATTCTATGAAGGATTTGACAGAAGTCTTCAAATTAAATAAAAATATGCCTAGAGAGTCAGCTACTTAAATGTGGAAGATGACACAGAAATGCATGGTGGAAATTATGTTGGAAAATAGAGTTACAATTACAAAATTTTGACATTTGAAAGAGCAACAGAAAACATCTATTTCAAACCCAAATTGAAAAACTAACGCTTTCTACAATATATATGACAAATGGTTACCTAGCACAATGGAATTCTTTGAGGACAGAGATTGTTTAATTTTTCTCTTTGTACCTCCCTTGCTTATTACAGTACTAAGCTAATAATAATAACAATAATAATAACAATACAATAAACAACAATAACAGCAAGTAAAATAACTAGCATTTACATCATTCTTTAAGGTTTGCAAAAGGCTTTACAAATATTATTTCATCATCACAATAACCCTGGGAGTAAGTACTATCATTATTTTCATTTGACAGATGAAGAAATTGAGGCAGAGAGAGACAGTGAGTATAGTGGCTATTTGATGATCGGATTTTGAATTGAGTTAACACTTAGAACATGTGCTTCACAAGATGCAAAATAGTTGCTTTCTGAAAATGAGAAAAAGAAGTTAAAGAAAGTATATAACTTCTGGGGGTGGAGCAAAGATGGCAGAGAAGAAGCATGGAGCCAGACTTTCCCAACATTCTCCTCCAAGCACTTTTAAAATAATGCCTCAAATCAAATTCTGAAGTGGAAGAGCTAAGAAAGGGTCAGGTCACAAGGAAGCACAAATTTTCAGAAGCAGTAGTGATGGTGGTAGCAAGAGAACAAAGACCCTAAGCAGTAATATCAATTGCGATACCAAAGAATCAAGGACACCTTCGGAGTAAGGACAAGTTTGCACACCAGGAGAATGACACCTTGCCTCAGATCACACCACCTTAAAAGTACTAAAAACTTCCAAAGCTCCAGACCTCACTGGAAAAAAAAACCTGAGGCTTGATGATAAGCTTTCCCCAAATACCAGGAACAGAGCCCAAGATTAACATAAAGTTCGAAGTCAAGAAGTGAGCTAGACAAATGAGTAAACAACAGAAAAAGAACCTGACTGTAAAAAATTGACTGTGGTGACTATGGTGATCAATACACAAATTCAGAAGACAATGATGTCCATACAGCTACAAGAAAAGCCTCAGAGAAAAAAAATGTGAATTAAACACATGTCCAACAAGAATTCCTGGAAGAACTAAAAAAAAATTTCAAAATCAAGTAAGAATGGTAGAGGAAAAAGTAGGTAAACAAAAGAAAGTTATGAAAAGACAAATAACAGCTTAGTAAAAGAGACAAAAATACTGAAGAAAATAACACCTTAAAAGTAGAATAAGTCTACTGTGGAAAGAATTAGAAAAATTCACTGATTACAAAAAAACTCCTTAAAAAGAAGAGTCAACCAAATAGAAAAGGCTCACTGAAGAAAATAATTCCTTAAAAATTTGAATTGGGGAAGTAGAACCTAATGACTTTATGAGACATCAAGAAGCAATAAAACAAAGTCACACAATATTTAGCAGTTACCACATTAAAGGAGGCAAAAAATATTCCAGAAGGCAAAAAAGCAAGGATTAAAACCAAGAATAACCCATCCAGCAAAACTGAATATAATCCTTCAGGGGAAAAAAATAAACATTTAATGAAAAGAGGAATTTCAAGCATTCCTGATGAAAAAGACCAGAGCCGGATAGAAGATTTCACTTTCAAATACAAAACTCAAGAGAAACATAAAAATGTAAACATGAAAGAGAAATCATAAGGGACTCGATAAAGTTAAACTGTTTATATTCCTATATGGGAAGGTGATACATGTAACTTTTAAGAACTTTAACATTGTAAGGGCAGTTCGAAGGATTCTATCTAGACAGAAGGTTTATGCATAAATTGATTATGTGTCAATCCATTATGTTAAGATGATGCAAAAATAAATGGATAGGTAAGAAAGACAGATACCCTGGGAGAACAGGAAAGGGAAAGGAAGAATGGGGAAAAGTATCTCAGATAAAAGTGTCACACAAGGAAGAGCTTTAACAGAGGAGGGGAAAATGGTGGAGGTGTGGCCAAAGTGTGAACCTCCCTCTCATCCAAGTTGGTTTAAAGAGTTAAAACTATATATTCACATTCAGTTAAAGAAAGAACTCTATCATACCCAAAAGGGAAGTAGGAAGAGAAGGGGATAATAGAAAGGAAGGGGGGCAGTGATAAAAGCAGTGGTCAGAAGTAAAACAGACTTTAGATGAGGGACAGGACAAAAAGAGAGAAAGAAAAACAGAATAGAGGGAAATGCTCCAAGTTTCAAATATGAGAGCTAGATAAATCTAATCACAAAATATGAGAGAAGTTAAGGAGGTCAATAGAATCTTAGAAAAGTTAGATATGATAGACTTCAGGAGAAAACTGAATGGAAATAGAAAGGAATATACCTTTTCTTAGGTGCACATGGCACCTTCACAAAAAATATTAGGGCATAAAAACTTTACAACCAAATGCGGAAAAGCAGAAATAGTAAGTGCACCCTTTCCAGACCATAGTAATCCAAGCTTTTGGGCTAAGAACTCAACATTTGACAAAAACTGCTAGGAAAACTGGAAAGCAGTTTGGCAGAAACTAGGCACAAACTAACATTTCATACCATAAATTGAATTAAATTATAAATGGATAAATGATTTAGACATAAAGGGTGATATAAATAAATTAGGAGAGGTTGGGGGGTAAAGTGCCTGTTAGATTCTTCAATAAGGAAAGAGCTTATGTCCAAACAAGATAAGTAGGGGAGGGGCAGCTAGGTGGCACAGTGAGTAGAGCATGGGCCCTGGAGTCAGGAGGACTTGAGTTCAAATGTGGCCTCAAGACACTTGACACATTTACTATTTGTGTGACCTTTGGCAAGTCACTTAACTCCAATTGCCCTGCCTTCCCCCCTCCAAATTAAAAAAAGAGATAAAAGGGGATTGTGTGAAGTAAAATAGATAATTTTGATCTCATTAAATTAAAAAGGGTTTGCACAAACAAAAGCAGTGAAGCCAAGATTAGAAGGAAAGCACAGAACTGGGGAAAAAATTTGTAGCAAGTTTCTCTGATAAAGGCTTTATTTCTCAAATATCTAGAATACTGAACTAAATTTATAAGAATACAAGTCACTCCCCAGTTTATAAATGGTTAAAGGTTATGAATAAGCAGTTGTCAAAAGAAGAATTTGAAGCTATCTATAGTCATATAAAAAATTCTCCAAATCACTATTGATTACACAAATGCAAATTAAAATAATTTTGAGGCACCACCTCATACATATCAAATTATCTAATATGACAGAAAAATAAAGTGACAAATGTTGGAGAGGATATGGAGAAATTAGGATGCTAATGCATTGTTGATAGAATTGTGAATTGATCCAACCATTCTGGAGAGCAGTTTGGAATTATGCCCAAAGGGCTATAAAATTGTGCTTGTGCTTTGACTCAGAAATACCACGACTAGGTCTGTACCCCAAAGAGATCAAAGAAAAGGGAAAAGGACCTAAATAGACAAAATATATTTATAGTATTTCTTTTTGTGGTGGCAAAGAATTGGAAATTGAAGCAATGTTAATCAATTGGGGAATGAGTGAACAAGTTATGGTATATGATTGTGATGGAATTCTATCATGCTATAGAAATGATGAGCAGGGTGCTTTCAAAAACACCCAGGAAGATGTATATGAACAGACACAAAGTAAAGTAAATAGAACCAGGAGAATGTTGTACATAGTAACAGCAATATTGTGCAATGATTAAATGTGGATGACTTAGCTTTTTTCAACAATACAATGATCCTAGCATATTCCAAAGGGCCCAAAATGAAAATTTCTATTCTCCTCCAGAGAAAGGACTATTAGGATCTGAACACAGATCAAAGAGATTTTTAAAAGCTTTTTGTTATTTCTCTTTTTTTGTCTGTTTTCTTTTACAACATGACAAATGTGGAAACATGTTTTACATGACTGCACATGTAAATTGCCTGTATTCTCTAGGTGGGCTAGGGAAGAATGAAAGGGGGAGAATATGAAACATATGAAACATTTTAAAATGGATGTTAAGTATTATTTTACACATAATTGAGAAAAAATAAAATTTATAGAAGAAACAACTGAGCCAGATGGTTTCAGAAAAATCTGGTAAGATTTATATGAATTCAGGCAAAGTGAAGTGAGCAGACCCAGGAGAACGTTGTACACAATAACAGCATTATTGTAAGGATGATCAGCTGTGAAAGAATTAGCTACTCTGATCAATACAATGATCCACACCATTTCCAAAGGATACATGATGAAAAATGCTAATCACCTCCAGAGAGAGAACTGATTAACTCCAAGTACAGATTGAAGTATATTTTTGAACTTTATTTTTCTTGTTTTTGAGTGCATTTGTGTTTTCTTTTTACAACACAAGTAATATGGAAATATTTTCAGAAATATTTCTTCACATTTATAATTAATATATTGTTTGCTTTTTCAAGGGGTAAGTGAGGGGAAGAAGGGAAGGAGAGAATTTGGAACTCAAAATTTTTCAAAAAGTAATATTAAATTCTCTTTACATGTATTCACTAAATGTTTACCAAAATCAATCTAAATATATTTTTTAAAGAAGAAAATACTCACCAAATGAAGAGAAATAAAAACTGAAACCACAGAATAAAATAGCAGAATATCTGACAAGCTAAAAGCCTCATGAAATAACATGATACAGTTGAAATATTTGGAGCTCCCACTCAGGTTTCCTGTCCTCAATCCAATCAAACTGCTTCATCTGTTTATGGAAAATAGTACAGCTGAGGGGGTTCTTTGACAAGTTCAACAGAAAGCCCACTGGAACTAGGTGTGTCCTCATGGAATTTATTTTGGTCAGGGAACCAAGTGGAGCATTCTTGCCCTAAATCTAATGAGTCTGAGGATACTTGGCCTCAGGGGTCCATGTAACAGTTGAAGGGGGAGGGTACAAGAGTGATAAGAGGAAGCACATATGTCACTGGAATATATAAAAAAAGATATAAAGGTATTTCTGTGTTTATACTAGACACTTAATAAATGCCTATTGGGTTGGATTATTAGATTGGATTGGGTTACATGACCAAAATGATGATATTTTCTCCAATCCTCACAATCTTTCAAATTTCTTCAAAATAAGAATTATATAAAAGGTAATGTAAGTTCATCAATTCCTATAGTCTAAACACAGAAACTGATTGTAGTTACAACCTAATGAACTGATAACAGAAAAGGCTAATCCCTGATTCTTAACATACTCATTTAGATCCTACCCCCACCCCAACCAGCCACCACACTGTCAGGACCGCACAAGGAGACTTATAGGTTTGCAAAAGAAGTAAATCTGGTCTACATTCCACCCTCCTGCCCCTGCACTATAAAAAGCCAAAAGCTGGAAGCTTACTCTGATTGGGACAGCAGTATGGCAATCCATTATACTATATAATAGTGCTCAGGAAGGGAATTGAGTAACAGAAGGAATTAAGGCAGGATGCTAGCAGATGTAGGAGGCTCCAGCAGAAACAAAAGAGACTGATATAGAGGTCAGTCCAGTTCTTCCCCCCCAGAAGTCAATTAGGATGAATACAAAGGCTGGTAAAAAGTGGATGCTAGAAGGATACTGGATGTAGACTGAAATGACCAGCCTAAGGGAAAGCAGCATTAGCAGTCAGAAAATAAGCAATGGTGGAATGTAAGGGAGAAAGACTCAAATACCAAAGATCATAGGAGGATAAAAAAGACTCAGTTAAAGAAGTTTAGTACAACAAGCAGATAAAATAATAGAGAAGATATTAATAACAGAAGTGAATATCCAAATCAAGTAAAAGTCTCCAGATATGAATAAAGACAAAGGAAAATGGATCAACACCTGAAGAGGCAGAGGATTCTGTCACAAGAAAGCATGGAACCAAAGTAGATTATTCCCAAGAGAGAAATCAGAATCATAAATGAAATTTACAGACTGCCCAGCAAAAATAATTGGAAGAATAGAGCAAAATTAAATCCATAATGGCAAGTCTGAGAAAAGAAATAAATGAAAAAAATCAAATGATTGGAAATATAAATTCACAGGGGAAAAGAACAGTCTGGAATAATAGAAGCCAAAATGTAATAACATTAAAAGACAAAATGATCTCTTTATAAACAAAACATTGATGTCAAAGAGAGGATATGTAGTGCTAACTTAAAAATTATAGTTATCCCAGAAGAACGTAACAGGTCAAAAAAACTTAAATACCATGATGTGAGAAATCATATTAAAAAAAACCTACCTAGAATTTCTGAACACAGAAATCAGTGTAGATTGCCTCCAGAAAAAAAAGAAAGAAAAAAATTATGCTACAAATTCCAAAACAAACAGTGATTAAATTTAACAGTTCCAATGACAAACCACAAATTCTGCAAGTGACCTGGAGACTTTATAATGTACAGAAAGGGAATTTAAATAATATAAGGCTATTCTGTACCCACAAGAAACTTAAGGAAGAAATGGAATAATATGTTCTGAAGTTCAAAGAAGCCCAATATGCACTGCAAAGAGAACAACCCTGCAAACATGATCCTAATGGCCAATGAACAAAAGATGGATATTCAACAAAAAGGCATTAGAAGCATTTCTACAAAGAAAATGAGACCTGAGCAAGTGATTTGTTTTGCATACACACCAGACAACAGAAATAGAAAAAAAAAAAAGGTAAACAAATATGGCAACCTAGGTAGGCACAGAAAATGAAACACAATTGTCCTAGAAAAAAGAGGGAAAGTAGAAACAGAAAGACTCTTTTGGAATTAACAACAAAGATAACAGAGGGACCAATAAGGGATGTCTTTCTAAAAGCATAAAAGTAAACAAGGATGAAAGTAGAAATCAAATAGAGATGCAAAAGGCTTGAAACAAGATTAAAGCATCATGAAATAAACTTCACAACATTCTGTATACAGGTAAACCAATGTGTGTGGGGGGTGGGGGGGGTGACTGAAGGGGGAGGAAGAAAGGAGGAGGGAGAAGGGGGAGAGGAGGGAGAGAAAAAGAGACAGGAAGGTGATAGGGGAAGAGAACAGAGAAAGGGGAGAGAGACAGAGAGAGAGAGGGAGAGAGAGAGAGAGAGAGAGAAGAAGGAGGAGGAGGAGGAAGAAAATAAAGTAGAGATGAATGTATGATGTACTTTAATCAATTCAATGGTAAACAGTGAAAAGAAAATAAACTTTATAATCTCTCAATAAAGAAGAGAGCACACAGGAGTGGGAAACAAAGGGGGTGGGGGGGTGAGCAAAGAAAGGAAATGAAGCAAAAAAGGCTAAGGACCTCAAAGGGAAATCTGGCACTATAGGTACAATTTGAAAATACACTACCAAGTAATAATTTTCAAAGCAATCTTATCGTAGTTAAATAGCAAGATCTAGCAGTGAGCTACATTAGACACAAAACACAAAAGATGCAAGTGATCAAGTACCCCAATGTTCAATAAAAACAAAGACTCCATCTATTGGGAATGATGATATGGAAGAGATGAGATTTACACCAACCTGTCCCATTTCCTAAAAGAGGCAAGCTCCAAATGGCTAGGCTACCTAGATCGAAAAGATCACATCACAAGCAATTTAGAAAATGATTACCTATCAAATCTACGGATAGAATAAAAGTTCCAAACAAAGGATACAGAGGTTCACAGAAGATAAAGTGGATAATTTTGATTATGCAAAATGTAAACTTTTTATAATACTGGGTTCACCATAAAACAAAAGTGAAGGGGAAACAACTGGGGAAAAATCTTGTAACAACAATTTGGCTAGCAGCAGCTGTTGAGGTGTAAGACCCAACAAGACCAGCAACAAGAGCTGCCAGCACAGGTTATTTTGATCTGCTTTACTAAGGAAAGTAACGTTAAGGGGTTAACAATCTTACTTTAATTGAACATGCATATATCATTCACTTAGTTCAGGGAAAAAGCCAGCACCCTGAACTTTAGAACAAATACAAATAAAAATTACAAACAGAAAATATCAACAGATAAAATAACAATATTCAACAGACAAGCTTCGTCTAATCAAGATATCACATACATAGTTACCAAAAAGAGAAGCACCAATGGGTCTGGGTTACCAAAGCGGAGGGCTGGAAGGGGGCAGTTACAGTGGCTTGCCCAGAGTCTCAACACTCTTTCCATGAGTGAGCCCCAAAAGTCAAACACCAACCTAGGGTCTTATATACCTGTCTCAGGGCCCTGGGACACTGGATTACCTCAGTGCTGAGAAGCACGAAAAGAATAGTGAAAAATCCCATTTAGGGTGTGGGAAAGTTAGTTAATCTCCAGTACCACCATATACAAGTCAATGACTCCTGATTGTCTTAGCAACATTCCAAGACAAGATCCCACTTTCCCTGCCCCATTCAAACAAAGGCCAGAATCATTAAAGGCAGTTAAGAGAACAGCAAAAAGCCCCTCCTTGCTTTGACAAAAGTTTCATTTAAAAATATGTAAAGAACTAATTCAAAATTATAAACATTATCCAATTGATAAATGGTCTAATGATATGAACATCAAGTTCTAAAGAAAATAAAAGCATATGGCTATCTATAATATATGAATAAAAATGCTCCAAATCTCTACTAATTTAATACAAACTAAAATAATTTTGTGATTCTACCTCAACCATTAAATTTGAAAAAAAATTATTTAAAAAGAAAATTTATACATGTTGGAGAGAGTAGGGAACTAGGGAAACTGATTCACTGTTGGTCTGTGAATGGGTATAAATATTCTAAAAAAAACCAAATTGGAATTCTACCAAACATTTACAGAACAATTTATTCTTTTTTTTTTTTACTGGAAAATTTTTTATTGTAGGTGAAGTGGGATAGCTGGACACAGTTTAGATGATTCCAATTTTGTTGGCAACATCCAAAAGCATCGTAGTCTGGAGCAAGTCGGACATAGGCCTTCTCTCCATCAGGCTGGATCAGTGTGTTGACCTTGGCCGCATCGATGTCATACAGCTTCTTTACCACCTGCTTTATCTGATGCTTGTTGGCTTTGATGTCCACAATGAAGACTAGGGTGTTGTTGTCCTCAGTTTTCTTCATAGCAGACTCAGTGGTCAAGGGGAACTTAATGACGGCATAGTGATCCAGCTTGTTTCTCTGAGGGGCACTTTTCCAAGGGAATTTGGGCTGCTTTCGAAGTCTTAGTGTCTTGGGTCACCGAAAGGTGGGGGATGTTCAGATCTTCTTTTTGTGGCTGTGGACATCCTTCAACACCACCTTCTTGGCCATCAAGGCCTTGGACTTGGCCTCTGTCTTGCGGGAGACAACGGCTTCCTTCTTCACCTTCGGCGCCATCTTGGGGGAAAGGCAGAACAATTTATTCTAATACTATATAAAGTATTTGGAAAAATAGGCAAAGAAGGAGTCCTACCAAATTCTTTCTATGATACAAATATGGTGCTGATACCCGAATTGGGAAGAATGAAAACAGAGAAAGAAAATTATAGACCAATTTCCCTAATGAATGTAGATGCAAAATTTTTAAATAAAATATTAGCTAATAAATTATAGCAACTTATCACAAGGAAAATATATGACCAGGTAGAATTTATACCAGAAATGTAGGGCTAGTTAAATATTAAGGAAACTATCAGCATAATCGATCATATCAATAACAAAACTAACACAAATCATGATTATCTAAATATATGCAGAAAAATCTTTTGACAAAATACAATACCCATTCCCATGGAAAAAAAAAACACTGGAGAACATAAGAATCAATGGAGTTTTCTTTAAAATGATAAGTAGCATCTACTTAAAACCACTGCCAAGCATTACATGTAATAGGGATGAGCTAGAATTTCCAATAAGATCAAGGGTGAAATAAGGGTGTCCATTATAACTACTGTTATTTGCTATTATATTAGAAATGTTAGCTTTAGCTATAACAGAAAGAAAGAAATTGAAGGATTTAGAATAGCAATGCAGAAACAAAATTTGCTCTTTACAGATGATAAGATAGTATACTTAGAGAATCCTAAAGAATCAATTAAAAAACTACTTGAAATAATTAAAAACTTTTGCAAAGTTGCAGGATATAAAATAAACTCACACAAATCATCGACATTTCTATATATTACTAACAAAGCCCAACTGCAAGAGATAGAAAGAGAAATTCCATTTAAAGTAACTGTAGACAATATAAAATATTTAGGAGTCTACCTGCCAAGACAAACCCAGGAACTATATGAACACAATTACAAAATCATTTTCACAAAAATAAAGTCAGATCTAAATAATTGGAAAAATATCAGTTGCTCATGGGTAAGCTGAGCTAATATAATAAAAATGACAATTCTACCTAAATTAATTTACTTATTCAGTGCCATACCAATCAAACTATCAAAAATTATTTTATAGAGCTAGGAAAAATAATAACAAAATTCATCTGGAAGAAGAAAAGGTCTGGAATATCAAGGGAATTAATGAAAAGAAATGCTAGGGAAGGTAGCCTAGCCACACCAGATCTAAATCTGCATTATAAAGCTGCAATCATCAAAACTACTTGGTACTAGCTAAGAAATAAAGTGGTGGACCAGTGGAATAGGTTAGGTACAAAAGACACTGTAGTCAATGACCATAGTAATCTACTATTTGATAAACCCAAAGACTCCAGCTTCTGGGATAAGAACTCTCTATTTAACAAAAAGTGCTGGGAAAACTGGAAAACAGTATGGCAGAAATTAGGCATAGACCAACATCTTATACCCTATACCAAGACAAGATTAAAATGATTTAGATGTAAAGGGTGAATCTAGGCAAATTAAGAAAGGAAGGGATAGTTTACCTGTCAGATCTATGGAGAAGGGAAGGATTTATGACCAAACAAGAGATAGAGGATATTTTGAAAAGCAAAATGGATAATTTTCATTACATTAAATTCAAAAGGTTTTACACAAACAAAGCCAATGCAACCAAAATTAGAAGGGAAGCAGAAAGCTTCAGAAACATTTTCTTTTTTTAAACAGCCAGTGTCTCTAATAAAGGCCTCATTTCTAAAATATATAGAGAACTGAGTCGAATCTATAAGAATACAAGTCATTGGGGCAGCTAGGTGGCACAGTGAGTAGAGCATCAGCCCTGGAGTCAGGAGGACCTGAGTTCAAATCCAGCCTCAGACACTTGACACATGTACTAGCTGTGTGACCTTGGACAAGTCACTTAACCCCAATTGCCCTGCCAAAAAAAAAAAGCAAAAAAAAAAATCTAAAAGAATACAAGTCATTCCCTAATTGATAAATGATCAAAGTATATGAACAGGTAGTTTTCAGATGAAGAAATTAAAGTTATTTATAGGCATATGAAAAAAATGCTCTAAATCACTATCATCAGATTGGCTAACATAAACCAGGAAAATTCTGAAGAAGATGTGGGAAAATTCCAACACTAATGCATTTGTGGTTGAGTTGTCAACTGATCCAACCATTCTGGAGAGCATTTGGAACTGTGCCCAAAGGACTATAAAACTGTCCATACCCTTTGATCTAGCAATATCACTACTAGGTCTATATCCCAAAGGGATCATAAGAAAGGGAAAACAGCCCACATGTACAAACATATTAATAGCAGTTCTTTTTGTGGTGGCAAAGAATTGAAAATTGAGGGGATGCCTATCAATTGGGGAATGGCTGAACAGGTTGTGGTACATGAATGTAATGGAATGCTATTGTTCCATAAAAAGTGGTAAGCAGGCAAAATTCAGAAAAACCTAGAAAGAATTGATTGAACTGATGCTGAGTGAAATGAGAGAAACCAGAGAACACTGTACACAGTAATAGCAGTATTGTGCAATGACCAACTTTGTTAGACTTAGCTCTTCTGAGCAATGCATGATCTCAGACAATTTCAAAAATCTCATGATGGAAGATACTACCCACATCCAGAAAAAAGAACAATGAAGTCTGAATGCAGATCAAAGCATAATATTTTCACTCTTTTTTTGTTTTTTTCCTTATTTTTTCCCTTTTATTTTAATTCTTCTTTCACAACATGACTAATTGTAACAGCAAGCACCCTGGCACATCCAGCATGGCCTGCTAGCACAGGTTCTTTGATTTGCTTTTGAAGGAAAGATAGCTTCTACAAGGGTTAACAATCTTTTTTTAACTACATTCAGTAGTTCAGGGGAAAGGTCAGCACCCTGAAAGTGGAGAAAATACAAACAGAGAAATTAGCACAAAGACCAACAGACAGGGCTCCAGCTATCTAAGTAAAGTAATACAACCACCTACATACACCACTGGATGGGGGAGCACAGAGACATCTTAGTAGTCAGGGGGCTCTGAACAAATGGCTACTCAAGTCCCATCCAGGAAATCAAAAGGTCCTTCTCATAAGTGAACCCCCAAAGCAAAATACCAACCTCGGAATATATATACACCTCTCAGAGCCAGAAGGCAACACAACCCTCATGACTCAGTGTCTAATTACTTTAGTACCAAAAACTATGAAAGACTTCCTACAAGCAAGCCTCCCCCTGAGCAAGTCCCTCCTTAGGCAAGTCCCACCCGCAGTGGGCTCTATGTGACTCAAGATATATCACAGCTGTGAACTGGGCCAGAGCTCAAAGCAGCAAGACATCCATGATTGAACACATGTGGCCACATAGGCTTATTAATGGATGGGGAAAATCTTCCTATTTCATTAACATTATGTGGAAATGTGTTTAATATAATCACACCTGTATAGCTTGCATCAGATTGCATGACATCTTGGGGAGGGAAAAGTGAAGAGAGGGGTAAAAAATTTAGAATTCAAAATCTTATAAAAAGAATGTTGAAAACTCTAAATAAATTTAAAAAATAAAAAAATTGGAATTATGCACAAAATATTATTAACCTGCATATGTACCCCCTGTGACTCAGATAACACCACTTCAGATAATGCCACAGAAAAGCATATAAACTCATGCATGGGGAATTAATCAGAACCAGAAAAGCAACATATGCTATAACATCAATATTATAGAAATGAATGGTATTGAAGATTTTTATAAACTGACAAACATTTAAAATGAGCACAACCAGGAGAACAATTTATACAACAACAACAAATTATAAAGACAAACAACTTTGAAAGCTGTAAGAACTATGATCAATATAAGGACCACATATAATTCCAGAGGATTGACAATGAAACATACTACCTATCTTCTGTCAGAGAGGTAATAGTTACAGAGTGCAGGATGAGATGGCTATATTTTTTTATACAGGCAAAGAAGAGATTTGTTTTCCTTAACTACACAAATTTTTCACAATGCTTTTGTTTTCCATTTCTCTTTTTACAATGGGGTGGGAGATGGGAGAGAGAGAAAAGAGATTTATGTTTATTAAAGCTATTTTAAAAATAGAGGTATATAGATATTACAGATGTGAATGTTGCATGTACTTTCATATGAGGTTGCTATGCTATTATTTTGGTTTAATTGTTTTACTGCTATAAGGCCTGTTAGAGAGTAGGAATAATCCATAAATATTTGTACTATAAAAATAAAATTTTTAGAGCATTTTTATATAACTATAAATTGTTTTGGTTTCTTTATTGGAAAACTTCCTGTTCTGTCCTTTGACCATTTATCAATTGGGGAATGACTCATGTTCCTACAGATTTGACAAAATTCTTTAGATGTTTGAGATAAGAGACTTTATCTGAGAAACTGTCTAAATTTTTTCCCCCAAGATCTTTCTGATCTCGGTGACATTTGCCAAAAAGTCATGTTGACTAATATGCAGTTTAACTATAAAGAACATATGAAGAAAGATGCTATCTGCATTCAGAAAAAGAACTAATAAATAGAAGCATGTTTAGAATATATATATGTATATATATATATACATATATACACACATACCTATTTTTGTCTAATCAGAGCCATTTCTAAGGCAAGGGGAGAGAAGGAAAAAAAAGAAAAAAAGAAATTTACATGACAACATTATTATATATTTAAAAGGAAAGATGTACATAACAGATTTGCAGTTTTATGTACAATCATCTTTTTATTGTATTATTATATTATGTTATGGAAATGCTTGTTTTATTCCATAAATTTAAAATAAAATAAATGTGAAAAAATGTTTTTCTCTGAAAAAAAAAATGAAATGCACCAGAAAAACTTTAAAAAAATAGAAAGGAAAGAGAAAATGCAGAGAGAAAAAGCAAAAAGAAATTTAGATTAAGATGCTGGAAATGAAATATAAAATTCACAAGCAAATAAAGTAGAAAGGTAGAAGAAGGAGGAGGATTTTCCTTTATTTAATGAAAAAAAGAATAAGAGAAGAATTAGATAACTAGGTAAAAGGAAAAAAGATTTAACAACTAAACAAAAATCCAAAACTTGGGAAAGTGGGAGGGAGGGCCTTGAGGATTCAGGGGAAAGTGCCAATAGGAATAACTTTGCTTTAAATTAGATTAAGCAAAAATAATTGGAGAGCCAAAGTATTTATTTTATAGAGGAAGAGGAGGAAAGCACAGTTTTAAAAAATTAAATGGAGGATAATATAAACCTAACTCATAATTAAATGTAAATGAATTAAACACTCTAATAAAATAAAAAGAATGACAGATTGGATATGAAAACAAAACCTGATAATCTTATATTTACAAGAAACTTATGAAAAAGTGAAAAGAAATATTACAGAATAACTATGAAGAGATGGCTCTGGGAGGAACCAACTAAAAAGACAGAGAATATGCAGGGATGAAGGGCACTTCTGATGTGAGAATTTCAGGGAGAGAGTGAACTTCCAGGTTAAAGAGATTTCCATGCCAATGTAGAGGAAATCCGAAGAGAAAGGAATGAAGATGTGTTTAGATGTCTAGTATATCAAGAGAAATAATGAAAAAAGGAAGGAGAACAGCACTTCCAGTCCTCGAGCTCTATTATAATGCATCAGTCATTAAAATCATAATATATTGTTTACAAAACAGAGTTAGATCAATGGAACAGACTATTCAAAGGAGAACCAGAAAAAAAAAGGAAATCAACTGTAGCCACCACTATCCTCCCACTCTCCTAGGTTCTCACCTTATGTGACACCCTTAAATGCTCACTCTCTCACACACTCTCCCCACAGTCTTGCCAAAACCAATCAGTGTTAGCTTTGTAACATCTCTCATGTATGCCCTCTTCTTGCCTTTGATACTGCCACATCCCTGGTGCAGGCCTTCAAACAACTGGACTATTAAGTGTTCAAAGGATATGAACAAACAAGTCTCAAAAAAAATTACAAGCAATTAACAGTGATAAGCAATATTCTCCAAACCACAAATAATCAGAGAAATGTACGTTTTTTAAAACTCTTGAGGTTTCACCTTACACCTTGAAATTGGCAAAGATGACCAAAGACGAGAATAGTAAACACTGGAGTGATTATGGGAAGATTAGGCATTATTGGTGCTGTGAAGCAGCGCGACCATTTTGGAAAGCAATTTGCAATTATACAAACAAAGTGACTAAAATGTCTACACTTTGTAATGCAGAGATTCCACTACTAGCCTTGTATCCCAAAAACCACTCATAAGAAGAAAGTCAGCATAGACTCTAAAATATTATAGTAGACTCTTCTGTGATAGCAAAGAATTGGAAACAAAGTGGATGCCCTTCATTTGGAAAATGGCTAAACAAATTGTGGCACATTACTATGAAGAAATATTATCATACTATAAGAAATTATGACTATGATAGGTACAGAGAAGTATGGAAAGATATTGAACTGAAAGGGAAAAAATACCGAGAAAACAATACACATGATGACTACAAGAGTATAAATGGAAAGAACAACCACAAAACAATCAAAAGTGCATTTCAAAAAATGACAAAGAACAAGCATGGCTTCAGAGAATATATTTGAGGGGATACTTCCATTCCAAGTCTTTATAGAGATGGGAGAACAATGGGTGTGGTACATTGCGTGTCATGTTCAGATTTTTTAATATATTTGTTAGTTTTCTATAACGGGAATGGATTCTCTTCACATTACTAACCGATGAGATCCTTCTCTGATTTCAAAGTCCACATTACATGTCACCTGATGCACAAAATGTTCTTTCATATTCCCAGGTAGAAGTGATCTCTTACTCCTCAAATTTTCATATGATCCTGTCTCAACTCTTCTATTCTCCAGAGGTAGCAGAGAGTGTTTAAAATGATATCTAGTTTGAGATCCTGGGAGCCTAAGTGATTGATGGTATTCTCTCTCTCTCTCTCTCTCTCTCTCTCTCTCTCTCTCTCTCTTTCTGTGTGTGTGTGTGTGTGTGTGTGTGTGTGTGTGTGTGTATGTGTGTGTGTGTGTGTGTATTAGGAGGGCAGAATTTATAATCTCAAAGAGGATCATATATATGTCTGAAAGGTTCGGAACCGCCGGATATAAGAAATTCTCAAAGTAGAAGGCAGAAGAATCAAAACATATATTTAGGCTCCACAGTAACCAACCCATGAACCAGCAACCCCATTTTGATATATTGATCAAAAGCTTCCAGGCCCAATAAGTACACCTTGAAAGAGTAACCAGGAGGCTACAGAGAAGCATGATTGCGTAAAGCAAAATCATGCTTCCCCCTCTATGGTAAAAAGATTACCCACTGGCCTGAAGTCCTTGTTCAGCTTCCTCCCGTAGGTCAGCTCTGCCACTGGCAGCTCCAGCTGTGGCTGTGGCTGTGGCTATAGCAGCCTCTGGCTCCAATGGGAGCTGCTTTTAACCAACCGGCTTCTGCAGGGGTGTAAGGTACGCTGGGGAAAGCACAGGTTCTTTCAATCTGCTTAAGCAAGGTGAAGGGGTTGACCAGGAAAGCACAGGTTCTTTCCATCAGCTTAAGCAAGGGAAGCAAGGTGAAGGGGCCGACAAGCTTACTCCAGTCCAACATACAAACAGTATTCAGTTCAGGGGAAAAAGCCAAACTAGTCAAGGGCACTTGTTGACTAAGTGCTAAGGAGCCCATTTTTGGTTGCCAACACACTCCACCCCTTGTTATAGGATACATAATCTAATCAGCCATGTATCCTAGAACATACATTGGGATCCAATTACAAAGGAAACTAAAACATATCATTCATAATAAAGCAAAACATATCATTTGGTGACATTCCTAAATATTGGTTTATGATTCAAATGTGATCCACCCCACGGTCCCAGCAAGATAATCTCTTCAATCAATCATCCCCAAAATAATTATTAATAATTCAAATGTCCACCCCTAGATCCTTGTATCCATTACATAGGATCAATAATGTCATAATAATAAAACAACATAGCAAGGATAACACAAAATAAGTAAACATAGAACACTATCATCATTCCCACCCCCCTTGAATGATTGGGGCTCAAAATCTTGGGGTAAGGGGTGAAGGTCTCATTTTCCATAGCTTCTTCATGCTGAAATTGGATGTAGAGATGGCCCTGCCCCAAAAAGTCCCATTCCAGAGGTCAGTTCTTTAACGAGCTGGCAGGAATTCCAAGAATGCTATGTGCTTAGGCAGTCACCAGAAAGTGCAGGGTGCTTAAGCCTAAAGGAAACAGAACTAGCAACAACGTTAGCCAAAGCAAAGGACAAAAAGAGTAGACAAGTATGGACTATTATCCTTCAAATAAAATCATCTCAAGTTTGGTTGAGATTTCAGTTATGCAAAGATCCAACATCAGAGCCAAACTCAGGTGGGAAATGTTTCTTTTCAAAAGGAACATAATGAGGAAGCCAAGAGGATCCCACCCTAGATAGAGACTAAGATTGTCCTCTCAGCCTTTCCCCAGATGTACAAGGAAACACAATGGGAAAATTAAACTAAGAGGATCCCATCCTAGATAAAGACTAGGATTGTCCTCCCAGCCTTTCCCCAAATGTACAAGTTTTCATCCGTTAATCACACAAGGTCACCTTTCCTCTGAGTGGCTTATGGCATTTACCAGCATCAGCCATACCTGTGGAGTCTGTGAATCTATTATTATAACCTATTCACAGTAAAATATATGGTTCAGGGGCACGATTTGGTAATTATCTTCCCCTGAATAGACAACTGTTACAGTGTTGTCCTTCCCATGGGCTATAACTTCTACAGCCTTTGGAATATCATCTGGCTTCCGTTTTACCCATACCTTAGCTCCTGACTTTATTCTATCAATGGAGCAAGACCCTTTTGCCCCTCTAGTAGTTATTTTGGGAGGAGGGTCAGTTTTCACAAAGGGTATTTTTTCACAGGGGATAATAATCACTTGAGCTATCCTATCATTTCTACAAAATTGTACAGGTTTTTTACCCATATTCTGGAGTGTCACAACAATTTCTTTTTGATAATTAGAATCTATCACTCCAGCCAATACATGTATTCCTTGAGCCGCTAATCCTGGATTAGGTAATATCCGTCCAAAATGATTCTTGGGGATTCTCATACATACTCCAGTAGGGGTTTTTCTTATCTCTTTCCTATTCAACCTAAAATTCTCTATACAATGTAAATCATATCCTGCTGAACCAGGTGTTCCTGGACTTGGTAGTGGGACATCTTCCCTCACAGTCCAAAATTCAATGTTTTGGATCTCACATGTTTGCTGTTCTCTGATCTGCAGATTTGGGGTCATCATTCTGGCTAGAGGTGTACTCCCCCCTAAGGGCCTATTATTCAAATTACGTAAGGCAATAGACAAATTATCCTTCCAATGTCGATATGAATTATTAGAGCTTAATTTTCTCAGCTGTTCTTTCAACAATCCATTCATTCTTTCAATTAGCCCAGGTGCTTGTGGGTAATATGGAATATGATATATCCATTCTGTATTATTCAACACACAATATCTTTTCACTTTTTGCCCTTGAAATGTGACCCATTGTCACTTTGAATCTGCATTGGGGTTCCATAATATAAACTTACAATATCTAGAGTTTTACAGGTGTTTTTCTGAGTCGCGTCTTTATAAGGACAAGCCACTAGTACACCTGAATAGGTGTCAACACACGTACATACATACTTACATCCTTTATCCTGGGGTAGTGGGCCAATATAATCTATCTGCCAAATTTGGGCTGGAACTTTTCCCCTTGCTATTTCTCCAGTAACTATCCTAGGAAGAGTTCGTTCTTTTTCTAATTGGCATATACAACACTGCTCTGTTATTTGTTTTAACAACACATGAGAAATACTGATACCTCGATCCTGTGCCCATCGATGGGTGGCCTGGACCCCTAAATGGCCAGCAGTCTGGTGGACCCATCTTGCTAAGGCTGGGTCATCAGTTGGAGTCGGAGTAGGGACAATACATTCAGTAGCAATCTTTGCTAGTCGATCCGCATGTGCATTGTACTCACGTTCTGGTGTGGTCAGGGTTGCATGAGCATCAACATGAAAAACTGACAGATCTGTAACCAAAGACATGTCCCATATATTTTCCCATAACTCTTTACCCCAAACTTGATTGCCATGAATCTCCGAATTCTGATTCCTCCATATAGGCATCCACGTAGCTAATCCATTAGCTACCGCCCACGAGTCAGTAAATATATGACACTGTCCTCCTTTCTCTGCTCTGATGGCCTGATGCACTGCCATCAGTTCAGCATATTGGCTACTTCCACCTATCCCAGAACTTTCCAGAGTTCGCCTTGTACAGGGGTTATAGGCTACTGCTTTCCAATGTCTCTTCTGTCCTAAATATTTTGCTGTCCCATCAGTAAACCAAGCATGTTTCTTCTGTTCTTCATTTAGTCCGTCATATCCATTATTCCATTTCACTAAGGATGGTACCATCTGTTGCTTAGATTCAAGGGGCTTTTCATTGCTCTCAGTATCAATGTTCGCCACAGATTCATGTAGAGCAGAAACTCCATTTTTGCCTGCTCTGGACCTATTCTGAATATACCACTTCCATTTGATTATGCTTGCCTCTTGTGCATGTCCAATTCTGTGAGAAGCTGGGGTACTCATTACCCAAGTCATAATTGGAATTCCAGGCCTTAATACCACTTCATGACCCAGAGTTAGTTACTCATTTTCTACTAAAGCCCAATATGCAGCTAACAGCTGCTTCTCAAAAGGTGTATATTGCACTCCAGATGAGGGCAGTTTCCTGGACCAAAAGCCTAAAGGTACACTTCGGCTTTGTTGTTTTTGCCACAGACTCCAATTTGCATAGTCATCTTGTACAGTCACTTGTAACTCCACTTGCCCATTTTGCATAGGCCATAAGTCTAGAGCTAATTGGATAGCAGCCTTTGCTTCCTCAAAAGCTCTACTTTGTTCAAGTCCCCAATCAAATTCATATTTCTTTGTAGTGACTTTATACAAGGGTTTTAAAATCTGTCCCAAATGTGGGATGTGGTGTCTCCAATAACCAAATAGCTCTATGAACTTTTGGGCCTCTTTCTTATTGGTAGGGGTGGGAAAATCCTGGATTTTTTGTCGAGCTTGTGGGAGAATTTCTCGCAGTCCTCTATTCCACTGTATCCCCAAGAATTTTACAGTTTGAGCTGGCCCTTGAACCTTTGTGGGGTTGATTTCCCATCCTTTGCTTTTCATATGGTCAATTAATAATGCTAAACTCTCCTCCACCTCCTTTATATTCTTTCCCTGTATCATGATGTCATCTATGTAATGTGTAAGCTGTACACCAGGTAACTTTAATTCATCCAAATGTTCAGCTACAATCCTGTGGCAAATAGTTGGGCTATGAATATATCCTTGCGGCAGGCGTGTAAATGTATACTGTCGGCCTTGCCAAGTAAAAGCAAACTGATTCCATTGCTTGGGGTCTATTGGGATTGTAAAGAAGGCATTGGCCAAATCAATAACTGCATACCAAGTCCCTTCATGTTTTTGTATTCTCTCTATTAAAGTAACCATGTCTGGAACAGCAGCATACAAGGGAGGAGTCACTTTGTTCAGCTGTCTATAATCTACTGTCATCTTCCATGTCCCATCTGACTTTCAGACTGGCCAGACAGGGTTGTTCCATTGAGTAGTTGTAGGGACTAACACTCCTGCCTCAACACATTCTCTTATAGTGTTGGCAATTTCATCTTGCCCACCTGGCACACGATATTGCCTCAAAGTAATTATTTTAGAAGGTTCGGGCAGAGTGATTGGATCCATCTTGATTTTCCCCACTAAGACTGCATTAATACCCATTTTCCTCACAGCAAATTGGTATTTCCCTTCAGGTAAATTTAAGGTCATACCCTTCAATATGTCTATTCCAATGATGTATTCAGGAATAGGCATAATAACCACACTATATTCTTTCTTGGGCAACTGTCCAATTTTCATCATTAATTTAACTTGCCTGACTGATATTTCAGTCCCTCCTAGTCCTGTAATGGTAATAGGAGTTCCATGGCTGAACTTTTCTGGATTTCCATAAATAAGGGTGGCCTCGGCCCCAGTATCTATTAATGCCTCAGTTACCATACTTGACCCATTTTTCCAATATATGGTCAAGTTAATGTGAGGTCTGCAATCCAGCCTGTGTATTTCCTTAATTTGGACTGGGGCTCGGCCTGTTCCCTAGTATTCCCTTTCATGTGATTCACTTGGGTTTGAAGGTTCAACATCTGTAGCATTTGCAGGAGCAGTTCTTATTTCCCTATCTCTCCTGTTATCAAGTCCTTTATCTCTATACATTCTGTATAATTCATTGGTTGGAATGCCATCTATCATTTCAAAACCTACCCCTGCTCTCAATAGAGCAGTAAACATTTCTTTCCTTGTTACTCTCCTTTGGCGCCAAGTTTTCTGGTTATTCACCCTTCTCTCTCGAGGAGATCTATCCCTTCCCCAGTCACCTAAGTCATGTAACTGTAAAATCTTATTTATCACCGTTGTAAGATGGCTCCCTACTTCTCCAAGTAATAAATTCAAAATTAGTTGTTTATAAGCAGGGGGAGCTGTCCTAATTACTAAATTCCTATGAGGCAGTCCCATTGGATCATTGTAATATTTGTCTGCGGTTCCTATCATAATGGCAGTCTTCATCACCTCCTCCTTTAGTCTCATGATACAATCTCTAAGTGAATACCAGGGTCTGTGCTCAGTGGGCCA
The DNA here is from genome assembly GCF_011100635.1 of Trichosurus vulpecula. Classification (NCBI taxonomy): domain Eukaryota; kingdom Metazoa; phylum Chordata; class Mammalia; order Diprotodontia; family Phalangeridae; genus Trichosurus; species Trichosurus vulpecula. The sequence continues at coordinate 261,043,614 of NC_050574.1, read as the reverse complement.
CATAGAATCAGTAGCATATCTCTTATTGCATCCCACAGCAGCTAACGCCAACAGAGTAGTCCTGCTATCACCATCTCCTTGCTGATGATGTTCCCTAAAAGCTTGTTGAACTAGAGGATCATGGCTGATACCTATGAATCTCATACAGTCTATCCTATCTACTGATATTCCACTGGCCCCTTGATCACTGAGTCTTACCATCCAAGATATCAAGGGTTCTCCTATTCTTTGGCTGAATCTACTCAAAATATCTGTGACCTCTTGCGGTGAGAAATCTTCCTGAATTTCCCTTGTAACTGAATCTTCACCTCGGGTTTCTGTCTTCCTCCTTTGTATGGGTCGAGCCCTTGTCTGATCATTTAACCATCTCCTATTCTCTGTGTGAGGGACATCCTGAACCCCAGTAGTGTTTTGTGCCTCAGCCCCTAACGTTGTCTCATTTTCCCCCCACTCACTTCCTCTGCCACCATAGCTAGGATGAAGCAGGCAGTCAGGCTCTTTCTGGGCTGGGTTGGAATGCACTCTTGGCTTATTTGGTCTCCTGTTGCTCCTAGCCACATTAATAGAAAAGTTCTCATTTGAGTCAGTTTGGTCCCCTGCTATCTGAGATTCCCCTTCTTGCTGTGGGGTAGGAGTGCCCCCATGTCTTTCACTTAATCTTAATCTTTTGTATACTAGCCGGTAGGCTGATAACACTATCCAGCTTTGCCTAGATAGTGATGCCCCTGACTGAATCCCAACTTCTTGTAAACACTTTTCCAAATCCCTAGGATCTCCTCTCCGTAGCCTTGGTTCCCAGTTTTCACAGGGTCCAGCTTTTTTAGCCAATTCTTTTGCTAGGGAGGAATAAAATGGATCCTCCCATCCTGGGCTATTCATCTCTTCCTCTGAATTTGTTCTGCTTCTAAATAAAGATCTTATACCTAGCGATCCCATCCTCATCGCCAAATGTATTAGGAGGGCAGAGTTTATAATCTCAAAGAGGATCATATACATGTCTGAAAGGTTCGGAACCGCCGGATATAAGAAATTCTCAAAGTAGAAGGCAGAAGAATCAAAACATATATTTAGGCTCCACAGTAACCAACCCATGAACCAGCAAGCCCATTTTGATATATTGATCAAAAGCTTCCAGGCCCAATAAGTACACCTTGAAAGAGTAACCAGGAGGCTACAGAGAAGCATGATTGCGTAAAGCAAAATCATGCTTCCCCCTCTATGGTAAAAAGATTACCCACTGGCCTGAAGTCCTTGTTCAGCTTCCTCCCGTAGGTCAGCTCTGCCACTGGCAGCTCCAGCTGTGGCTGTGGCTGTGGCTGTGGCTGTGGCTGTGGCTGTGGCTGTAGCTATAGTAGCCTCTGGCTCCAATGGGAGCTGCTTTTAACCAACCGGCTTCTGCGGGGATGTAAGGTACGCCGGGGAAAGCACAGGTTCTTTCAATCTGCTTAAGCAAGGTGAAGGGGTTGACCAGGAAAGCATAGGTTCTTTCCATCAGCTTAAGCAAGGTGAAGGGGCCGACAAACTTACTCCAGTCCAACATACAAACAGTATTCAGTTCAGGGGAAAAAGCCAAACTAGTCAAGGGCACTTGTTGACTAAGTGCTAAGGAGCCCATTTTTGGTTGCCAACACAGTGTGTATTTGGAGGGGGGAAGGAAGGACAATTGGGGTTAAGTGACTTGCCCAAGGTCACACAGCTAGTAAGCGTGACAAGTGTCTAAGGCCGGATTTGAACTCAGGTCCTCCTGACTCCAGGGCTGGTGTTCTACTCACTGCACCACCTACCTGCCCTGGATGGTAGGCTTCTTGACAGTAATAGAGCAGTTAGGAAGAGAAGAGAGTTGTTGGGGAAAGAGAAAGTTAATTTTTTGGACATATTGAGTTCAAGATATCTACAGGATAATTAGTTCAAAATGGACAATAGGCAGTAGGAAGTGTGAGCCGAAAGGTCAGTAGAGACGTCAGAACTGGATACATGGAGCTGAAATTATTGTTGTAGAGACGATAATTGAAAGCATGGGAGCTGATACGATCAAAGCAAAATAGTAGGGAGGGAGAAGGGAAGAGGGCACAGGATAGAACCTTGGAGGACAGGACAAACCCACAGTTAAGAGGAATGACCTGGATGAAGACCTAGCAAAGGGGACAGAGAAAGAGTAGTAAGACAGACAAGAAGAGAATGACTAGAGAGTAGTGTCACAAAAACCTACAGAAAAGAGAATATCAAGTAGAATTGGATGATCGATGATATCAAAGATTTCAAAGATGTTGAGAAGGATGAGGCTTGACTAAAGGCCATTATATCTAAGAATTAAGAGAACATGTAGCTAAGGTGAGAGAAAAGGAAAATGACAAATGCTGGGGGGGGTGTGGAAAAATTAGGACGCATGTATTGTTGGTGGAGTTTGAACTATTCCAACTGATATGGAGAACATCTTGGAGCTACACCCAAATGGTTATAAAACTGTGACCCACCAATGCCACTACAAGTTCTGTATCCCAAAAAGATCAAAGAAAAGGGAAAAGAACCTATTTGTACAAAAATATTTATAGCAGCTCTTTTTGTGGTGGTGCATAATTGAAAATCAAAAAAGATGCCCATCAATTGGGGAATTGTTAAACAAGTTGCAGTATATGATTATGATGGAATACTATATTATAAGAAATAATGAACAGGACAGTTTCAGAAAAACTTGGAAAGACTCATATAACAATATATAAAAAGTTAGCAGAACCTGGAGAACATTGTACACAGTAACAGGAATCCTGGAAGGATGATCAACTCTGAAAGACCTAATTCCTAGCTACTCTGATCCAAGACAGTTCCAAAGGATGCAAGATGAAAAATTCTGTCCACCTCCAGAGGGAGAATTGATGAATGCAGAATGAAGACTGAAGCATATTTTTTGAACTTTCATTATTTTTCTCAGTATTTTTTGGTCTGTTTTCTTCTGTAACATGGCTAATATAAAAATCTGTTTTGCATGACTTCACATGTATAATTAGTATCAAATGGTTTGTCTTTTCCATAAGGGAGAATGAATGGGTGGGAGGGAGAGAATCCAGAACTCAAAATTTTTAAAAAGGAATGTTAAAAAATTTTACATGTAACTGGGAAATAATGAAATAAATTAAAATATGTTTTTGAAGAGAGAATATTTATAACTTTGGAGAGAACAGTTTTATCTGGAGAAGAAAGGAAACCAAAATCCTGAGAGTTAATGAAGAGAATGAGAGGAAAGGAAGTACAGGCATATTGTAGATTAATTGTAGATACCCTTCTCAAGTTCAGCCATCAAAGAAGATATAGCTAGTTGAAATGGATGGATCAAATGAGAGATTTTTAAGGTTGAAGAAATATGGGTATTTTTATGAGTAGCAGAGAAGAGGACAATAGACAGGGATATTTAAGATTAATGAGAAAATGAGGATAGAGGAAGCAATCTCTGGGAAAAGATGGACTGGAATGGGATTGTTTATGCATGTAGAACAGTTTGCCTTAAGAAAAATAAGTGCCACCAGAAAAGCAACCAATGTTGGTGACATTGTGTAGATGACATCAATTCCAAGAATATCATAGGCCTTCTACAAAAGTAGAATATGTAAAGATCTACATCACATTGAATACTTCTATCTACTAACTTCCACCCCACAGAATCCCCAATTTCCACTAAAATGCTGTTACACTATAGCCACTTTGTTTTTTTTCTGAACCCCTCAATATCAGTCAATGTCTCTCAGTTAAATATCACATTTTTGTATTTATTCTGAATATACTTCTATATATATTTATCTCCCCTAACAGAATACAAGCACTTTGAGAAAAGGGTGTTTTATTTTATATTTTTTAGCTTATGAAATAAAGCAAGGATTTCCATAATGTAGTACAATAAATTATTGCACGTGAAACTGCAAATCTACTGGGCACAACATGCTATTCTTTTCAAATATACAACAAGATCATATAAATTTCTTTTTTTCCTTTTTTCTCCCCTCTCCCCTTCCCCCCTACCCCGGATATGACTACCATTAGGCACAGGTACAAATATGCAAAATTGTTCTGTACATACTTCTATTCATCAGTTCTTTCTCTGGATGCAGATAGTGTCTTTCTTCATGTGTCCTTTATAGTTATTTGAGTATTTGTAATAGTCAAAATAACTTATTAACTCAAAGTCATTCTTAAAGCAATATTGCTATTACTCTAAATAATGCTCTCTTGGTTTTGGAGAGCAGGGTTTTCTTTCTCTTCTTTTTGTCTTTTGAATCCCTGTGTTCAGGACAGTGCCCATCACATAGTAGAAACAATAAATGAATCAACCATAATAAATAAACATTTATTAAGTGCTTACTATGTGCCAGGCACGGTGGTAAGCCCTGGGGATGCAAAAGGTAGCAAAAGACAGTCCCTGCCTTCAGGGATCTTATAGCCTAACGAAGGAGATGACATTCAAACAATATATAAAAACAAGCTACATATGGATGCATAGGACACAATTAAGAGAAGGAATGCATTGGAATTAAGAGGGATTGAAGAAGGCTTCCTGTAGAAGGTGGGATGTCAACTGGGATTTAAAGAAAACCAGGGAAGGTTGTAGTCACAGTTAGGAAAGAGAGCATTCCAGGCATGGAGGAGAGCCAGAGAAAATGTTCATTGGTAAGAGATGGAATGTCTTATTTTTGGAACAGCCAGGAGACCAATGTCACTAAGTTGAAGAGCGTGTGGTGGGGAGCAAGGTGTAATAAGACTGGAAAGGTAGGAGGGGGTTAGCTTACGAAGGGATTTGAATGCCAAGCAAAGGATTTTGTATTTGATCCTGGAGGTAATAGGGAACCACTGGAGTATAACGAGTGTGGGGGAGAGGGGAACATAATCAGACATGCACTTTGGGAAAATCACTTTGCAGCTGAATGAAGGATGGATTGGAATGGGGGGGGGGGCCCCCGAAGCAAGCAAAACCACCAGCAGGTGATTGTAATAGTCCACATGTGACATGATTAGGGCCAGTATAAGAGTGATGGCATTGTCAGAGAAGAGAAGGAAAAGTATTCAAGGGATATTATAGAGATGAAATTGACAAGCCTAAGCAACAGATTAGATATGGAGGTGGAGGGAAAGAAAGAAATCCAGGATGACTTTCAGGTTTCAAGCCTGAGAAACTAGAAGGATGGTATTGCCATGTATAATAATAAGGAAGGTGGGGGTGGGTGAGAGAGAATTTGGGGGAAAGATAATAAGTTCTGTTTAGACATGTTTATTTTAAGATGTCTATTAGACATATAATTCAAGATTTTTGAAAGACAGTTGGAGATGTAAGATTGGAAGTCAGTATAGCAGATAGGACAAGATAGGTAGATTTGAAAGTCATCAGCACAGAGATGGTAATTAGATCCATGGGAGTTGAAAAGATCACCAAAAAAAGTAGGATGGAGGGAGAACAGGACCAAGGACAGAGGCCTGGGGGATACCTACAGTTAGAAGGTGTGGTCTGGATGAAAATCCAGCAAAGGAGACTGAGGAGAAATCAGATAGAAAGGAGAACCAGGAGACAGTGGTGTCCCAAAAATCCAGAGACAAGAAAGTATCAAACAGGAGAGAGTGATCAGTAGTGTCAAAGGCTACAGAGAGGTCAAGGAGAATTAGGAATGAGAAAAGCTCATTGGATTTGAAAACTAACTTAGGAGGGCAATTTCAGTGGAATAAGATCAGAAGCTAGATTGTAAAGGGTTAAGAAGAGAGTGAGAGAAAAGAAAGTGGAAACACCCATTGCAGACAGCTTTTCCAAATAGTAAAGCAACAAGGGGCAGAGAAGATATAGGGTGATATCAGAGATGGAAAGATTAAGTGAGATTTTTTTCAAGATGAGGGAGAGAAGGGAATGAGTCAGTAGACAGGGAGAGATTAAAAATAAGTGAAAGAATCTGGACGACAGAGGGAGCAATATATTGAAGGAGATGGGATAGAATAGGATCACTTGAGTAGTTAGGGAGTAAGGCCCCCTTGGTAGGGAGTAAGTCCCCCTTATCATGTGAAGCAAGGATGGAAAAAGGGAAAGTGGTAGAGAAAGAGTTATGAAGAGGGAGCTTATGATAAATGACCTCCATTTTTTTCCTGTAAGATATGACGCAAGAGTCTCAGCAGAGAAGGTTGGAAAAGTGTAGCCATGGGAGGCTTAAGCAGAGATGAAAAGGTTTTGAAGAGATATGGTGTGGTAAGGCAGGTGTAGAAGGATTGCCTAACAGCAGCGAGGACCCAGCTGAGACAATGTGACATAAATTTGTAGTAGATGAGTCAGAATGGTTGCATGATTTTCTCCACCTTTGTTCATCAGCACATGTCTAGGAGCAAAAAGCAATGAATGTTAGGAGAGATCCAAGGCTGAGGCTTGGTGGAGTGTAACTGGCAAAATGATAATGGAGAGAGGCTAGGAATTCAAGAGAGGAGGATAATGTAGAGTTAAATCGGTTCGCCCAAGGGGTGAAGAGAGGGAAAAGAGGAGAAAGAGTACAGTGGAGATGACCTAGGACAGAATTGAATTGTAAAGGGATTGGAGGTCATAGTGTCAAAACGTAGGATTTTGTAAAGGAAGGCAGAGGGAGAGAGGAAAAACTAATATATAATGGTCGGATAAGGGGATTTCAGAATTCTTGAACACTGAAGAGGTACATTTATTGGTGATGGCAAAATGAAAAGTGTGACCATCTTTGTGTGTGGCTGAGGTGGGATGGAAAAGAAGGTCATGGAAAGTGAGTAAATTGAAGTGAAGAAAAGTCAATATATGTGTTGAAGTCCCCTAGTGTAAGGGCAGGAGTTGAAGAGGAGAGAACAATTATGAGCCATGTACTACATTCATTGAGAAAGGAAGGGGAGTGACCTGAGGGTCTGTAGACAACAGCAACCAGGATTCTGATTGGGTTGTAGATATAAATAGCATGAACCTCAAAGGATGTGTGATGGAGGCAAGGAGAGAACCTGGAAATGGCAGTGGTGACCAAAGATTATTCCAAACCCCCCACCTTTACTGTTGCCTGATTAACAGGACAAAACTAGGAAATTACCTGGAGGTTGGGGGGTTGTAGTACAAAAGACAAAAACAAAATAGTACTTGCCCTCAGGGAGCTTATATTCTATTTGAAGAACACAACATATACATATGTAAGTAAATATGAAATATATAAAAAGTCATTTCTGCATAGAGTACAGGCCTGTTAACAAAAAAGCACAGCGGTTTCATAGAACATTATTATATAAAAGGGAAAAATGGGTTAGGGAGATTGAAAGGTGAGGCTCAAGAGAAATGATGAAGATCTGGGTAGAGAGAAGATAGAAGATTTGGAGCTAGGAGGAGAACTTTAAGTAATGAAACATTCCTATGCTCACACACCATTTTCCTATACATCCTTACTTGATTTGGCTCAGCAATGAAAAATAGGATGTAGGATGCTTACACCTGATCAAAATTGTTATTTTTTTCTGTTCTCTTGTTATATTACTGGGACATAATAGCATGCATAGATATGTAAAGCAATGACTAGGTGCAAAGAATGTTAAAGGAGGAAGAGGCCTTGGAGATCAACTAGTCCAAACTCTTCATTTTACAGAGTCAGTAACTGGGGTCTAAACTGGTTCCATGACTTACCCAACACTGCATGATAAAACAGACTAGAACCCAGGTCTTTTTGACTCTCCACTCAGTGATCTTTTTATCCCACTGCAAAAACATTGTGATGAGGGAAAGAAAAAATCTCAACTCTATTACCTAATTGAAAATGATAGGTGAATTTGGTTGCAGAATGTATTATTGTCACTTTGTGTTGAAAGAATAAGCTAACGTTGGGCCTCAGATAATCCAGATCTATTGTCATTAGCTAGAACAGTAATATGACAATTGTTTGACAGGAATGGGGCAGGGCTTCTGTTTGGCCACTTTGAAGTTAGATTTGGAAAGCAGCGTTGGCATAGATGGATTTGAAAGAAAAAAGCAACAACACAGGAAGCTTTCTCAACACCATCTATGCTAAAATGCGTCTGGCAATCAACCAGGTTTTTTAATGAGTGAAACAGAGTTGTATATCACTGCAAATGTGTAAAGTAGATCTGAAGCACGTTTCATGAAGTAAATTTCTGACATGCTGGAAAATTCCTCTTTTTCTTTTTGCTTTGTTTCCAACATGAGGATTCAGGCACATTTTGAGGCTTTTCTCAACATGGTGCAAGACCCTCTCTTTCTTTGGAAGGAGATAGAGTATATTAATAAAATTGATGACTTTAGTTTACATATTTTCTCTTAAAAGGGCTTTTGTATTTTTAGGGGGAAAATTATCTCCTACTTGGATACTAGAGTTTGGTGTGTGTGCAGAGAGGGGAGGGAGACTTTCAGGGAAGGGCAGCTCCATCCTTGGGAATCCATTGAAGACTACTGGATGGCATCAAGAGAACTACTTTAGTGGAATTAGGATCCAGAGTACAGTGAGACCAGCAACACAGTTCTACTTCTCAATGTTCCTCTCTTTTGAAAGCATTCTCTGCAACTTGCCTGTGGTTTTTTTCCAAGGGAGTTACTGTAAGAGACCTAAAAGAATACACTTCTCGTCTTCACCCTTCATTAGTTTGTGATACCTCCTTTCTGGATTTCCCTAAAGTCTTTTAAATATTTCCAGATGAAGGCATTCATTTTGTGGTTATCATTTTTTTCTGAAAACCTATAAAGGGAATATCAAAATCTCCACTGGTTTGGTAGGTTTTGAATTATTTTGTTATATTGCATCACTTTTGTAGTTCAGAGTGGTCAGACCCAGCCTGTGCTGTGCCTGAGGTTAAAATGGTAAACCTATGATTTTTAATATAAAAATAATATATGCTATAATAAGAAACCACAACATAGCATGACTGCATCATTAAAGTAAAGCAGTTTGGACACAAATAGCCCATTCCTATTTTTGAAGCATTAACCATGCACTTTTGGAGAATTTGATACAAATTTATTTTTGTAAGTAATAGGGAAAGATCAAATGGATGGTCTTTTTCTACTTACTTTGTCAAACGAATGGCTGTTCGCATTACATGGGGCAGGGGTAGGGTGGGGAGGGAAGAAGCCTTTAAATTCTTCCTACCCCACAACAACATAGCAGGGAACTGAACTGCACATCTGTAAATAAATGCATCATTAGATTCTCATCAATTTGTAAGCTTCACTTGATGTATGGCTAAAATAATCCCACAAGGATAACTAAAGAAGTGTTTAGTTCCAAACACATGCCACATAGATGAGGGGCAGAGTGGGGGAGGGGAAAAGGAAACTATTTAAATGAAGAATTTTGCAGATGCTGGAAATATCTTTTACAACAGCCCAGAATGAAGAACTATTTTAAGGACATGGCTACCGATATATTCATTAGCAGAGGAGCTCTGGACATATTAAAAGAACACAGTAAAGCAGCTAATGATGCACTTGAGCAGTAACAGGTTGTCATTAGAGCAGCATCTGCTCTCATCAGAGTTAATTATTCAGTTGCTTTGTTTTCCAAGTAGGTGTCTGGTAAAATTTAGCAGAATCTTAATTAAAACACATTTTCAAACTCCTTGGATGCTCATCTCATCTAAAGAAATCAAGACAATTTCCACCATAAACATCAAGCTTCAGTTGAGCCATCAAATGGAAGAAGGAACTCAGCCAATGTAAGTTGTTGAGATTAACCACTGGGATGCTCATAGCATGCCAATAAGGGACTTCTACCTGGAGAAGCCAACTTTGCCCTGAGAATCCCAATAACCAATTAGAACATGTAGTCAAGTGACAAGAATATGAATATGATTTGAATTGTTTTGCTTATACCATAAGGAAACTGAAATATAGTATATAATTGCTTGACCAAATAAATGCCATGTAAATATTCGTACCTCCAACTCAGACTTCTTCTGGGCTTAAAATATTCTTCTTCACAAATCTGACCAATGATTTCTATAGCAAAGTAAAATATCTTAATAACATTCCATAATTCATTAGTTCTTTTTATGGGAATGTTTGACAGCAGTCTTGTCATTTACAATATTAGTCATGAATATAGGTATATTTTTGGCATATCATATTTGCATCAGTTCCCCCACATTTCCTATTTCCATTTCTTCCTACTCCAGGAATTCAGGATTAGGATATGAGCATGGTGGTCCCCTGCAAACATAAATGATAAAATAAAAGCAAATAAAACATGCTCTGTGGTAAAAGATGATGAGCTCTTATGAGGTCTCTTGCCTGATCTTCATTAAAACTACACTGGTTTGGCTAGTCTAAAGGGTTATACTGTATAAGGCTGTTTTGCATTTTTGAACAAAGTACAAGAAATTATGAAACAAAATAATGCTAGAAAGGACCAGTGATCTAATTGATCTGGGATACCTTTCAGTGATTCACATCACAACTAATCTGTGCTTGCCTATCTTTTATGGTTCTTGTTCATGTCATCCCACAAGCCTGATCCAGGAGGGCCACTTAAAATCCTATGAGCATTCCTTTTGTTCTACTGAGAGCTTTGTGAATTTATCCTTTGTATTATTGTGTTGATGAGAGGAATGAAAACTCTCATAATTGAAATGGTAAATTCATTTTATTGTTTAACATTTGTTAAAATTGATGAGATTTAATTCAATTCAATAAGCATTTACCACAAGCCAGGAACCAAGTTATATACTGAGGATAAGAAGACAAAAACAAAAAAAAAGTCCTTGCCTTTAAGGAACTTAAATTCTACCTGAAGATTGTATTCAGATTACTATACTACACGTTAGATAGAAATAGATGGGTTGATACAAAGATATGTACATGCATATGACACATACAACGTATATGTTGTACATATGTACATGTGCATGCAAATTACATGCATACATAACATATACATGTGTTATATTATATATACATGTGTTATATATGAATGCATATATAATATATATTGTGTATAACACATCTGCACACACATATAACATTTAATGTCCTTAAGCTTTGCTTCCTCTTCTCTAAAATGGAACATGATAATTTATACAGTGCCTATATAACAGTGCTGTTTGACCAACAATAGTCATCAACAAGTATTGAACACATATGCCAGGGAGCAGCTAGGCAGCACAGTGGATAGAGTGCTGGGCCTGGACTCAGGAAGACTCATTGTCATGAGTTCAAATTTGGCCTCAGATAATTACTAGCTGTTTGACCCTGGGCAAGTCACTTAATCCTGCTCGCCTCAGTATCCTGCTCTGTAAAATGAACTGGAAAAAGAAATGGCACACCACCCCAGTATCTTTGCAAAGAAAACCCTGAATGGGGTCATGAAGAGTCAGACATGACTGAAGATGACTAAACAACAACTACAATGTGCCAGGGATGGTGTTAAGAGCTAGATATACCAAGATACAAAACAGTCTCTGCCTAAAAAAAAAGCCTAAATTCTATTTAGGAGATACATTCAGTACTTACATAAGAGTAAAAGGTATGAGCCTATGAAACATATGTTCCATGTGGAGAAACATATGTTTTGGGCCAGTTTTGAAGGACTTACACTTTTGGAACAACTACTTATTGGTCCCAATGGACATGTACTTCAGTAACAATGTAACGATCCTTTTTTGGGGTTCCATCATGCCCATGATAGAGAGTAGTGAGGTGAGAGGAAAAGGAGGATAAGAGAAGAATGTGCCTGGGAAGGATCCACAACTAAAGCAGAAAAATTATCAGTAAGCTTAAAGAAATAATTTTTCCCTTTCCATCTCTCTACCTGCCTCTGTCTCTCTGTCTGTCTCTCTGTCTCTCTCTGCTTCTGTCTCTCTCTCCCTCTTTTTCTTTCCTCCTCTTTCTCTCCCCCTTTCTTCCTCTCTCTTTCTTCCCCTCTCAATATCTTTGTCTTTTCTCTCTCTTTCTCTCTTCCTCTCTCCCTCTCCTCTTTCTTTCTCTCTACCCCTCTCTCTTTATACCATACCAAATAAGTAACATAAACATCCTAAAATACAATTAGTAAATCAATGTGTTTTCCATTTCATCATTAAATTGTAAGCTCCTTAAGGGTAGGGACTATCTTTCTTTTTTGTATTTGTATTCACAGAGCTTAGCATAGGGCCTGGCATATTGTAGACACAATAAATATTTATTAATTAGTTGCCTGACTGAAATAAATATGCATATTGTTTATAGGCATCATACAACTAAAAAAGTAAGGTAAATATGAATAAAATATATAGAACTATATGGACCCTAATTAATAGCCTCCTGAATGAGTTCATCTAAGAGCAAATCATAGAAATAAATACTTATATTAAAAAGAATGATGACAATGAGGCAATAAACCAGACCTTTTGGGAGAATATGAAGCAGTCCTCACAATGAAAATTTACATCTCTGAAAATATTTATTAACAAAATAGAAAAAAAATCTGTTGATGATCACAAATACCTCTTTCCTAGTGTCAAAGAAGTGAAAGGATATTAACATAGAAAGCTGTATATTTTGTTGTACAAGGTACAATGTATGAGATGGTTTTGTTCAACTGTTTTACTTTTTTAAAAGGGAGGGATTTTACTTACATGTCATTAGTAAAAGGAAAGTATCTTCCAAAATATCTATTTTACTTTCACTTCAATTATTAGGAATTTTTCTTCATAGAAAGCTTAAATCTGCCTTGCTGTACCTTCCAACTATTGCTTTTCAATTGTCCTCTGGAGTTTAGCAGAATAACTGGAACCTTTTTTCTATGTGATGAGTATTCAAATATTTGAAGACATCTCTCATGCCCTCCTATGTCTTCTCCTGGATAAATATCCCCAGTTCCTTCAAGCAGTATGTATTACGTTGAAGTGCTTCATTACTCTGTTCACTCTGCTCTGAATACTCCATGATTTATCAATGTCCTCAAAATGTTTAGCACAGACTTTAATATAATACCAGAGATGTTTTTAGTATACAACATTCAGTTGTACATAATTTTGAGTTCCAGATTTTCTTCCCTCCCTCCCCCCCCTCCCTCCCCAAGATGGCATGGAGTTCCATATAGCTTCCACATATAACTTCACATTGAATTAATTTACACACTAGTCAAGTTATGGAGAAGAACTATGATCAATGAAATGAATCATGCGAAAGAAAAAACAGGACCAAAAAAAAAACCCAAAAACAAAAACAAAAGAGAGAAAAAGAAAAAAAGGGGGGGGGAAGGCTAGCATGAAGTGTGCCTCAATCTGCATTCATACTTCATAGTTCTTTCTCTGGATGTAGATAGCATTCTCCATCGTGAGTCCTTTGGAGTTGTCTTTGTACCTTGTGTTCCTGAGAAGAGCAAAGTCTGTCAGGGTTGGTCCTCACAGAATCAATATGTCTGTGGTTGTGTATAATGTTCTCCTGGCTCTACTCTGCTCACTCAGCATTATGTCATGTAGGTTTTTCCAGGTTGTTATGAAATCTGTATCATCCCCATTTCTTATAACACAATAGTATTCCATTCCAAAAAAAAATTAATAAATAAAAAAGGAAAAAAAAGAAAAAAAATTGTCACAGCATCAGAATAAAACTGACATTTCTGGATTACTTAAATTGTGTTTCATAGGGCTTTTTGGAATACTGTGGCTTTTATAAAGGAACAGATAGCCCTAGAATAAGGGAAATGACTAGCCAGAAAAGAAAGTATTTTAAAAGAAATTTTTTTTTCATTTTGAATTTGATAGATACACACAAAAAAAACCCTGAACATTTTCATATACATGATAGAACAGAAGAAGATTGTTCATAAAACAGAGAATCTTCATTATGTAGAGTTTGTTTTTAAGTATATTATAAATAAAACATGTAATTTTCAAAACAAAAGAAAAGAAATGTTGTCTGACTAGGGGAGAGTGTGACAGGAGCAATATTTTCCTAATATTAGAAACTATGTCTTTTTAAAACAGCCTGTCATTTTAGTGTCTTTCTTGGAGGCCATGACACACTGCTGACTATGTTGACTGTTGAGATTTCATTTCAGTAAAACTTCATAATATTTTCTACAGAAATTGTTGTCTATCTGTGTCTTCCCCATTCTATATTACAAGTTTATTTTTTGAAATATGTATGGAGCTTTCTGTTCATTTCTCCTATAAGGATGGGGATAGAAACTGGACTTGTTATTTCTTTGTAATTGGGAAATATTTGGATGAGAAAACTCCCATAACAACACAGGTCAGCACTTTTATGCAACTTAGAGAGTTGTCCAGATCACTAAGAGGTCAATGACTTACCGAGGGTCACACAGCCAACAATGTATCAGAGGTGGGACTTGAACTTAGATCTTCGTGGCCTTGAGGTCAGTCCACTGCTATATTAAGATAACTCTCATTCCTTCCATGTCTTATTTGGCCCAATGTTTTAGCCTATAAATATTTGTCTGCATTATATTATATCAAATATTGACTAAACCTTCCCCTTGTAATAGCTAAAAATTTAGCAAATATTTTATCTACAATTTATTCTAAACCCATGATGCACAAAGTCAAACAGTACAAGGTCACATAGGATACTCTACAAAAATTTTAGTAGAAATCTCCCACTCAGTTGGAGTTCTCCAAACTGGATTAAGCATAATTAATCTCTGGTTTCAGTTATTCAACCGGCATTGAATCCACCTATTTATCCCAGCACCTAGTTTTAGTCCATCTTATCCACAAGGATAGCATAAATTGTATACAATTCTATGCTAAAATCCAACCGCATCAACTTTTTATCATGTATTTATTTATTATTAGGCAGCTAGGTAATGCAGGGGATAGAGTTCTGAGCCTTCAGTTAGGAAGATGTGAGTTCAAATCTGATTCAGAAACTTACTATGTGACTCTGAGCAAATTACTTGATATCAATTTGCCCCAGTTTACTCAGCTATAAAATGGGAATAATAGCACCTACCTTACAGGATTATTGTTAGAATTAAATGGAATAGGGATGCTCATCAATTGGGGAATGGTTGAATAAGTTGTGGTATATGAGTATGATGGAATACCATTGTGCTAGAAGAAATTATGAGCAGGATGATTTCAGAAAAACCTGGGAAGACTTGTATGAACTGATACAAAATGAAATGAGCAGAATCAGGAGAACATTGAATATAGTAACAGCAATATTGTATGATGATCAACTGTGAATGACTTAGCTCTTTTGAGTAATACAATAACCTAAGACAATTCCAAGGGACTTACTGTGAAAAATGCTATCAACCTCTAGAGAAAGAACTGAAGGAGTTTAAATGCAGATTTAAGCATACTTTAACTTTATTTTTCTGGGGTTTTTAAATGTATGTTTTCTTTTGTGACATGCCTAATATGGAAATATGTTTTGCTTGACTTCACATGTATGATCTATATCATATTGCTTGCCTGCTCAGGATGGGAGAGAGGGAGAAAATTAGGAACTCAAAATTAAAAAAAAACAAATGCTAATTTTTTTTACATGTAGTCAAGAAAATAATAAAATTATATATATATATATATATATATATATATATATATATATATATATACATATACACATATATAATGAAAATTAAATAAGAGAGTATTTTAAAAACACAGCACAGTGCCTGGAACACAGTAGGGACTATATATGTTTATCCCCTTCCCTTTCCTCCCCTCCCCTTTCCTTGATTCTCCTGATGACATATCTGTCAAAAAAGGAAATGAAATAAATTTAATATGGCTTTTTGCCAAAGAAGACATGATAACATTTTGTAATCACCTTTTCTCTATTTACAAACTACCTCTTTAGTATTACATACCAGATTTTAGACAGTAATAGAAGGAGAAGTTACCCTCTGTTCTTATTTATAAAGTTCAATAGTTATCCTTTTCTGGTGCTCTGGCACTTTGTAATGTGACCAGATATTTCAAAAATCACTAGCTGCCACTCAGCATTTCTATATATCTATTCTTTCAGTATCCTTGAGTGTAGTCTGTAAGGATTTGATGAAATGAACTAATTGACTTAAATTTATGTCTTCCTATCCATGTAACTCCTTGTATTTCAAAAATTTAGAACAGGAAGAGACCTTTAAAAATCACCTCATCTAGACTGCCCATTTTATAGATGAGCAAAACCAAACTCCAGAGCTATTAAGTAGAAGGCCCTGGTTACATAACAAATTAAGGGAAGTTTAGGCCAGAAAATAGGTTTCCTTATTCTCAATCTAGTGTTTTTTGACTGATGCTTCTCCCTTTACCCTTTCTTTCATGCAAAGGCAACAGTGCCCTCTGAGTTTTTGTAACAACAATGTTACTTGCAGCTTTGTGGAGGTGTAAGGCCAATAACACCAGCACACAGGAGGGCTGCTAGCACAAGTCCTTTGATCTGCTTTTTCTAAAGGAAAGCAACTTTCAGGGGTTTACAATCTTACTTTAATTAAACATACATATATCATTCCCTTAGTTCAGGGGAAAAAGTCAGCATCCTGAACTTCAGAGCAAATACAAACAAAGAAATTACAAACAAAGAAAATAACAAATCAACAGACAGGCTTCTAAATGTCTGACCATAGCAATACATACATAGTTACCAGAGAGAAGCACCAACATTGGGGTTTTCAAAGCGGGGGGGGGGAGCTTCTTAATGGCTACCCAGAATCTCATCTGGCTATATGACATGAACACTCTTCCAATGAGTGAGCCCCAAAGCAAAATGCTAACCTTGGAGTATATATTCTGTTTCCAATCAATGACTCTTGATTCAATCAAAGACTCTTGATTCAAACAAAGGCAAGACTTAATCAAAGGAATTTGATTACCTTAGTGTGGAGAAGCACTCCAAAAGAAAAAAAAAAAAGCAAAAAGTCCCACTTTGCTTGCAATTATAGTTGTGGAAGAGAGAGTCACCTTTTTTCAAGTCTACCTCATCCTCTCTAATGCCCAAATGATATCTAGACTATTATAACAGTAATTAAGGTGGGACTTTTTGCTGTTGACCTTTAATGATTCTGGCCTTTGTTTGAATGGGGCAGATAAAGTGGGGTGCTTTTGTATTTCTCAGCACTGAGACAATTGGGAGTAATTGATTCATATCTGATGTGCTATTGGGGGTGGGGAACTTTTCCACGCCCAACCTGGGTAAGGTCAGGGCCCTCGGGGCCCTGAACAGGATATATAAGCCCAGAGGTTAGCATTCTCTCTCTCTGAGCTCTGTGCCTCAGCAGGAGTGACCTGTGACTCTGGGCCAGCCATTATAATGAGCTCCCCGGATGAACACCTAGATGTTGATAACTACGAATTGTATTTGGTCTGTAATTCAGGGTGCTGGTTTTTCCCCTGAACTAAGTAAATGATATTTGTATGCTGGATTAAAGTAAGATTGCTAACCCCTTAACATTGCTTTTCTTAGTAAAGCAGATCAAAAGGACCTGGGCTTGCAGCATTCTGTGAGCTGGTTGTTATTGGTTTTACATCCCCATGGCAGCTGCTAGCCAGATTGTTGATACAACAATCCCCTTGGTTTTTTGCCAAGAAAGATGACATGCCAGAGGCATAGCAACCAGGTAAAGGTTTTTCTAAGGATCACAAATAATCATGCAAGAAAATCAGAAAAGGACACGGTTTAAAATAGAGATTGATATCTTTTATTTTTATATCAGTTCAATTTCCAACTAGTGCCACCCCACAACACACACACACACACACACACACACACACATATACACACATCTGTAAGAAAGAAAAGGAGGTGCCATCTTGTATCTCTCCTTTGAAGACAAGCTTAGTCATAACAATTTTACACCATTTCATTTTGACTTTGTTATTGTCATTTTTATTTAAATTGTTGCATTTCTCATTTATGTTGTTCTTTTGGTTCTACTCAGTTTACTTTGGATCAGTTCAGTCTTTCCATGAATTTCTGTATTCATTGTTTCATATTCTTCATATTTGCCATTTCCTATATCTCAATAATATTACATTATATTCATACGTCAAAATTTGTTGAATCATTCCCCAATCAAGGGGAATGACTTCATTTCAAGTTCCTTTTGTGTTGTAGTAGCACAAATAGCACTAGTACAATTTTTGGGTATTGTGCATGCCTTTCTCTTTGTCACTGAACTCCTTGGAGCATATTCCTAGTACTAAGATCTCTGTGTCAAAAGATACATATATTTTTGCCACTGTCTTGGCATGATTCAAAATTGTCTTCCAGAAAACTTGAACCAATTCACAGATCCAACAGCAGTATATTAAAATGGTTTCCTTTCCCTAAGTGATGGAAGAATATTGCAATGAACCATGTTACCCTGAGAAAATCTGCTTCCTCTATTTTGCCCTCTCTGACTTTCCTGATCTAGAAAACTGAAGATCTTTATGGTCTGAGGAATGAATTTTCAGGGTTAAACCAGTAGATATGAGGTATAAAGTTAGGTCAGATAGTCCCTATTCAATTTCCCAAGGTGCACTGGGCATATATTCTAGGAGCAGAATACATGAGGAACTGTGAACCTGTTGTATTTTTATGTTAGTCATTTCAAAACTCAAGATTGGATTATAAAGCTGTCACTTTTAAACAACCAAGAAAAAAAATAAAGTGAGGTGCTACACAAGGGAGTTGAAAAATCCCACCACAACAGATGGCTGGTGCCATTTTGAATTTAGACTCCCAGAGGAGTAAACCTTGGTAGAGGCTATTAAAGCTTCTGTTTGCATCAGGAAGGGCTATTTCAATATTGATGACTATATCTATGTCACTTCATTTGAAAACAGTCACAGAGATTTACTCGTAATTCAGAAGGAGTAAAACAATGAGAGTGAGAGGCTAAAACCTTCTATTGACAGTAGACTGTAGACTGCCTTGATAAAATTTTTAAGGGACAGTAGAGTACCACAACTAATTTAGGCATTACAGGACTCATTAAAAGGAAAAAAAATAATCTAAATGCATTACTCCTCAAAGGCACATATTTTATTTAGTTGTTAAGAGCAGGGTGTTGGATTTTTTTAAAGAACTGTTGCTATTTAATAGAGGTGAAAGTTTTAATGTGAGTACTGTCTGTGTGAGTGTGCATGTGTGTGTGTGTGCATGTGTGTGTGTGTGTGTGTGTGTGTGTGTGTGTGTGTGTGTAAAGTTGGCGTGACACATTCTGCTCAAATTAGACTTCTAAATAACTAGTAACAGCTGTGGTGCTTAGAAATTGGTTCAGTTTAAAGGATGATATCATGTGCTTATATAAGGAAAATAGGTGTACTTTGTGTATGATGAGAATTATATTCCTTGGCCCATTTCAATCTGAAACAAACAGTATGCAGTTACCTTCATTTGAATGGTAGTACATATACCGCTCCTTGCAAATAATTAATATTTTTCAAAACTCATGAAACGGTACCATCAAATGCCAATTTCAAAAAACAGAAGACTTCCATGTGGACAATGGGGATAGAATCAGACATATGTAAACATGTCTTCCACAGCAATGGAAAAACAATTACCAAGTCAATGAATTTGTGTACCCTTCTTTTCTCAAAGGTAAATTTTCAAGGCTTTATGCTTTGGTTAAAGTCCCTCAGAAATAAGCCTTTATTTGTGTTAGTCCAAGTATGAAGTATATGATTTATAAATTCAGACATATTTAACAAAATTTCTTTTAATCTGTTAAGGACATGCCTAAGGAAGAATTTATGTGAACAATTGTTTTGTGAACAGAAGTGTAAACATGAAGTTAAGGGATCAATTCATAATTTTTTTAAACATAATGGATCTTTTTTTCCTTTGCCTTTTGAGATAAATATTCCATGTGCATGTTGAGATCTCAGGGAAAACTCTTTTCAATGCAGATATGGTAATAGTATTGTTTGTTAGAGATTTGGTATTATTTGGTCTAAAAAACACATTTAAGAATAAAAAAGACAGGGTTGGAAGTGATTCAGTACCTTGGCTGAGGTTGAGGAAGAGAGGTTCTCAGAGTTATGATCCAGCTGACTTCATCCACTAGATCACTTAAAATCATGAGTATTCATAACCAGGCCAGGCTGTCCCTCTTAAAAATTCAAAGCAAGTTAAATATTTGAGTAAAGGACACCCTGTCCCTTGACAGCCACTTTTATTTCTAAGAGCATCAATTTCAATCATAAATATATATTTCTGTTTCCTCTTTTTCATTTCACAAGTAGGTATAAATTGTTTCTGTACTGAAACAAGAAATTCTTAGTTTTTATTTTCTAATGACTCCTCTTCTGCATTATTTTATATTTTCTTTATCCTGTGTAGTCTGTAAAAAATATGTGATCTTAATGCTAAAGGCTTCTAATTTAATTAGCCAGATTGATATTTCCTAGGGCTCGCTAAAGGTAATTAAGTCAATGACCAATCTTCTACTCTACCTATCCTCCTGATGACCAAATTAAGTCAATTCCCTTAAAATGCCGCATCATTTTTGGTGAAAGAAACTTCCAAGGAAGGTCTGGTGATGCAATGTGGTTAAGAGGGCTACACTTGCTGTGTCCTATACTCAGCCGGAACATCTCCTGCTTGGAGACATTCCACAAAGTGATTTCACAGGCAAATGGTTTAATGCACGGCCAGCCAATTTAGCCTTTATTTTAAATATATTCTTTATGCATATAGATATTTTGAGATTGTGCCTTCTGGAATGATTACTGAAACCACATTGAAAAGTCATTATGCAGAAACATGGGTGTACAAATAGTTCATAGCTTAGGGGAGCTATAAATAGAACTGACTGAATCTTGTTAAAGAGTTCATGTCCCGGTTATTTAAAAGAACTACTTTGGTGGCATTGATTAGCTATAATGCTACTAATTAGCATTTCACTAAAATAATGGAGGAAAAACAATCACATTCAGTTAGGAATATTGGTGGGAAAACACTGAATTAGAAAATGAATTATGATCTAATTTCAACAAAAGGATAGATTTCCTTTTTCCCCCCATTATGACATGCTCTTTTAGTACTAAGGAAATATAAGAAAAAGTATCCAATTTTGCTGCTTAAAGATCCCAGGAAACAAATTATAAATAGGAAAATATATACAAAGAGGATATAAATAGAGGTATTCAATTAAAGAAATAATAATTAAGTACCTATTATCTCTAGTGCTATCCTAGATCTTTGTTGATATACAAAGTTCTCCCCCCTCCCTGAAAAAAAAAGGAAAAGACAGTTCCTGACTTTATGGAGCTTACAGTATAGAAAGGGTTAGAATACATACAGAAATAATGATTATGTGTGTTTCCAAAATACATGTGCTGTGAATAGAGTCATTAATTTATATTGAAGAATTCTAATATTGGGCTAATGTCAATTTTAAACACATATCTTAAAATACAAATCATACCTTCATAATAAAATACACTACAAAACCATGTATGGATGTAGAAAAATCAGTAAGCAAATAATGTAAAGTCCCTGTTTCTCCTTGTCTATTCAATATAGTGTTTTCATATATTTATTTCACAATAACTCCAGAAAGGGTAGCTTGGTTTTGGACCAAATCTGATCCATCAGGAAAGGATACAAGAAAATTCATACTAAGTTTGATTCATGATTCAGTCAGTCATCATGAAATAAAGTAGAAATTAATAAAAAAAATTCTTAAATGGATTGGTTTCTGTATTTTTAATGAGCTTTAAAAATGTTGTTGTGTATACAAGAAGCTAGAGAAATGATTTTTATAAAAATATGTGCTTTTCTTCAAATTAGACTTTCTATTTTCCATTAAATTTAGACAAAACCAACTTTTCATGTAAATTTGTTAATATATATCATGTGAAACTTTTCTTGTGAGTGAGGAGTCCAAAATTCACTAGTTCATAGTTTTAACTTATTTTTTGAGATTCTCTGTGTGCCATATCCTAAACAGGACTACTTATTGCATATAGCTATTACAGAGTATGTAGAATATTTCTTAATACCAGGTTTCATGAGATTTCTATATTTGAAACTGATAAAAAAAAAAGCATACTCCATCTATTAAGAACACAGAGTAAATATCACAGGGAAAGTGTGGAATAGAAAATTGGAAGGCATACTCAACAAAAGCGTTTCTTACGAACTAATTTTATGCAAAAAAATGGGGAAATTTTAGCTTTAAAATATAAATAAAAGCAGTTTGGTCTAATAGATAGCATGTGGCAAGGAGAGTAAGAATCTGGTGAGTACTACCTAGACCTGAATCTATCAGCAATTTGTTGTGCTACTTTCTACATGTCACTGAACTTCTCTATCTCTCAGTTTCACTGGCTGCCAAAACAAGCAACCAAACAAAAAGATATCACTAACTTACCTGCAGAGGAAAAAACAAACAATAAAGTTTCACAAATATTAGTGAGAACCCTCAACTTGGGGAAGCTGAAAGTAGGCTTTTATATTAATTAAATATATTGGGTTTTGAATCTTTATATCATATGAGGGAGGAATTACAGATAGAGAAAAATCAGGAATATAATGGGAAAATTAAGCTCACAGGCAGAAGGAACAGTGCTTTTATAGTACATGATAAATGGAATATATTGTTTGGACTGTATTATATCCAGAAGTCTAGGGTACTACTGAAGTTGGAATCAAGAGCCCAAGGTCTGGGTTTGAATCCCATCTCTTGTACTTCATAGCTGGGTAACCATGAGAAAGACACTTAATCCTGCTGATACTCAGTTTCTTCATCTGTAAGATGGAAATAATAATACCTGTGGTACCTCTCTTGTATAGCTGTAAGTATGCGAACATCAATGATTTTTATTATCATTGACTTAAGTGAACTCAAATGATGTCTTTTTTGTCTTTTTTTTTCCAAATTTTTTTTAAAAAGCCTCAAAAAGAGGCCCAAAACATTATAAGAAAAGCATTAGAAATAGGAAAAAGATTCCAGCTGAGATGGTTGCCTAAGTTGAAGACAGAATGCTGAGCTCTAACTTGTCTGCTCCATTAAAATCCCAGTTTCCCCGTGACCAAATCATAATTAAGAAATTCAAACAGAAACTACAGTGAATCTCTTTTTGCAACCTACAATTACACAAAAAGAGTCAGCCAGAAGGCAGAATACAAAGGGCAGAGTGAGCATTAGATAGCATGATAAGAGATAACACATGTAGCCCACAAGACTTTGTATGCAGAATCAACAAGAGCAAAGGACCCTTCTGAGGAAACCCTAGGGAGGAGACATTGGAAGCTCAGTCACAGATAGCACCTAGCAGCACAATGCCAGTCAGCATGATGCCACAACACTCGAACCAGGACAACCCAGGACCAGGGGTTCTGAAGTCCCTAATACTCTTTCATGGGCCAGAGAAGGCCTCAAATAACAAGGGCTCTGAACCTCAGAACTCTATGAGGTAGATGGAACAAACCTTAATAGGTAGAGGTTAATGCTAGAAATCAGAGGACCCTAGTTGAGACCAAGCAGAACTGATCACCCTACACAAAAGTGAGTCTTGGCACAATGCTCCCCTTAAAAATTAAACGTGAAGAGGTGAACAAATTAAAGAAAACACCAGCTAGGATCGAAGACTTCAAAGAAAAGGGAAAAAAAATTTCACAAAATAGCACAAAAATCCAGAAGAAATAAATCAAGAGATTTTTTTAAGAGATTTTTTTAAAGTGACATAAAATCCATGGACAAAAGAATTAGAAGGAAATTAAATAGCTTTGAAGAGGATGTAGTAAATTTCACCCAAGAAATAAAATCCTTGAAAACTAAAATCAACCATCCCCTCTTCCTAACTTCTCCACCACTAATGGAAATTCCCAACATCTTGTTAGTCACCCAGGCTCACATTCTTGATTCCTCACTATCTCTCACTCTCATATTCAATCAGTGGCCAAGCCCTATTGTTTCATCTCTCACATACACCACCTTCTCAAATGTGACACTGCAACTACTGTGGTGCAGGCCCTCAACATCTCACACCTGGACTTTCGCGATATCCTACTGATTGGTCCCCCTGCCTCAAGCTTCTCCCTATTACAATCCATCCTTTGATGGAATAGAGTACTTTCAAGCCTTTCTGATGAAGAGGCCATAACTGCATAGGAAATCTGAAATGCAAACATGAGAGGCCAGAGAAACCTAGACAGTTAAATTTATTTGAGCAATTGAAATGATCTGTACAATGATGTAATGCTAACATTCTACTAAGGAGAGAAGAAACAAGTATCTACAGTCATCCTGATCTATATCTTGCCACTGGACCCAGATGGCTGTGGAGGAGAGACTGAGGCTGGTGACTTTGCACAGCCCTGCCTCACTTAAGTCCAATTCACTTGTAAGTCATGACATCATCTTCCTGATATCATGGTCCTCTTCCAAACCTAAGGACAAACAACAACAACAATCCCTTTGGAAACTTACTGTCTTGAAGACAGTAAGGGGAATTAATGAAGGGGATAAATGAAGGGGCTAAATAAGAATAACAAAGGCCCTGGCGGTAGATTGGTTCTTCTCTCAAGACATGAAGAGGCAAAAGAAGGAAGAAAGGTATGGAACTTGCTATTTCTAATAATCAAGGTATGTGAGAAGAATATATAAACATAGAGGAAAGTTTGGAGGAATTGAGCATCAAATTCTGAATTTCACTCATTTGAAATGCACAACAAAAGGTTGGGCATACACAGAGAGAATTTGGTGTAGAAATGCATCAATCCTACAGAGAAATGAGAGATAATGGATCAGTAAGGTCAGTAAGACAAAGGATACTGCTGGGGGAAATAGATGAAAGGAAAACAAATTTCTTGATCAAAAAGAGGAGATTAAAGGAAGAAAAAACGAAAAGTACTAGAATTTAAGTGGATGCCTTAGGTTGTCTCAGACAATTGATGAATGACTGAACAAACTATGGAGATAGGGATGTAATGGAATGTTATCAAAATCATGTAAGATGAATTTAGAGAATTTGTCTGCATAGTATAAACTAACGTAGAATGAAATGAGCAGAACAAAGAGAACAGTTCATACCCATGTAACAAAAGTCTAGAGAAAATCAATTTTGAAAGACTTAAGAACTATGATCAACTGTAAGAACTATAAGAACTATGACCAACTGTAATGACAAGCAAAGTGGGATTTTTGCTGGATTGAATGTGCATTGAGTCAATCAGAGACTTGTATGTGCATTGAGTTCTAGCCAATCAGAAACCTGAGTTATAGCCAATCAGATGCAGGCTAGAATTGTATATAAAGAGAGCCCAGACATCTGGAGGGTGCTGAAGAGAAGGCATACAGAGAGAGCTTCCAGTGTTGAGAAGAGATGAAGAGGAATAATGAGCTGTGAGCGTTGAGCTGAGAGGAAACCTAAAAAAGCTGGCAAGAGACCTGAAAGAGCTGGGAGGAAACCTCTAGAGGAGAGAAGAGACCTCCGAGAGTGCAGAGGAGAGCTCTGATGGCAGAGACTGGCTGAAGCAGTCTCTGAACTTTGAAGGTGAGTGGAGCTGTAGGGCAGAGACCTGCCCATAGGAAGGAAGCTTAGCTTAAGCTCCTTTTGAGAGCTATTAAAGTTAACTGAGCTGTTAACACAGAGCATCTGGACTTTGGAAGTGAATTGAGATGGCAGTGTTGGTGGTATGTGTTGGTGCCCTGTTAAGCTTCATTTTTTCCCGAAATAGAAGCTGTGGGCAGGAAACCCTGGAGCCTGCTGTCAGGCAGGAGCTTGGAGTGGAACAGTCCCTGTGACCTGAGAGCTGGTACAGGAGCAGAGAGCTGCCTACCTGTGAATCCAGGTGAGAATCAGGTATCCTTTAGAATAAATAGAGTAGCCCTCATAGTCAATAAAGGGTTAAAAAGCAGTTCTGGTATAATCTCAAAAATGAAAGAATGATATCTCTTTGAATCCAAGGCAAACTATTTGATATTGCAGCAATATAAATCTATGTTCCAACCAATGATGCCACACAAAGTTGCTAAATTCAAATAAAATCTACAACATCTTTTAGAAATAACAAGAGAAAAAAAGATTTCATATTCATCATAGGGTATTGGAATACTAAAGTAGGATAACAGCCAAATTTAGCCTTGGAGTACAAAATAAAGGCAGGGCAGAGACTGATAGAGTTTTTCCAAGATATCTCATTGACAGGACAGCTAAGTAACACAGCGGATAGAGCACCAGCTCTGAAATCAGAAGGACCTCATTTAAATCTGGCCTCAGACACTTACCAGCTGTGTGACCTTAGGCAAGCCACTTAACCCAGATTACCTCAAAAACAAACAAAGACAACTTATTGATTATAGTGAACACTGTTTTTCAACACCCCAAAAGGTGACTCTATACCTGGATATTATGAGGTCAATATCAAAATTAGAATAATTATATATTTTGCAACCAAAAGTGGAAAACCTCTATACAGACAGTTAAAACAAGACCTGAAACTGACTGTGACTCAGACTATGAACTTCCTATTGCAAAATTTAGACTTAAATTGAAGAAAATAGGGGAGCCCATCAGACCATATAGCTATGGCCTGAATAGCATCACTTATGAATATGAAGTATAGTTAGTTCTGCTAGGAAGAGTACCTGAAGAACTAGGGTCAGAGGTTCATGATACTGCACAAGAGGCAGCAACAACAAAAAAGATCTCAAGGAAAAAGAAGATCAAGAAAGCAAAATGACTGTCTAGTGAGACTTTCCAAATAGCTGAGGAAAGAAGGAAAGGAAAAAAAAAGGAAGAAAGGGAAAGATATAACCAAATGAATGCAGAATTCAAGATAATAGCAAGGAGAGAAAAGAGAGATTTATTAAAATGAGCAATACAAAGAAATAGAAGAAAATAATAAAATGGAAAAGACAAGTGATCTCAAAAACTTACAGCAAAAAATGTGCATGATAAAAGACAAAAACTTTAGAGACTTACCAGAAGTAGAAGAAATTAAGAAGAGGTATCAAGACTATACAAAGGAACTATACAGAAAAAAAATCTTAATATCACTGAAAACCATGATGATGTGGTTTCTGACCTAAAGCCATATCATATATCCTGGAGAATGAAGTCAAGTGGGCCTTAGAAAGCATTGCTAACAATAAGGCTAGTGGAGGTGATGGCATTCCAGCTGAGCTATTTAAAATCCCAATAGATGTTGTTAAAGTGCAGCATTCAATATGCCAGCAAATTGGAAAAACTCAACAGTGGCCACTGGCTTGGAAAAGTGTAGTTTACATCCCAATCCTAAAGAAAGGCAATGCCAAAGAATGTTCAAATTACCAAACAATTGCAGTCAATTCACATGCCAGCAAGGTAATGCTTGAAATTCTGTAATCTAGGCTTCAGATATGTGTGAACTGAGAATTACCAGGAATGCAAGCTGGTTTTCAAAGAATTAGAGACAAAACTGCCAACATTCATTGTATTATGGAGAAAGCAAGGGAGTTCCAGAAAAAAAAAATCTACTTCTGCTTAAATGACTATACTAAAGACTTTGACTGTGTGGATTGCAACAAAATGTGGCAAGTCGTAAAAGAGATGGGAGTACCAGATCATCTTGCTTTTCTCCTGAAAAACCTGTATGTGGGTCAAAAAGCAACAGTTAGAACTGAACATGGAACATTGGTTTAAAATTGGAAAAGCAGTATGAGAAGGCTGTATATTGTCACCTTATTTAACTTTTATGAGTCCTCTCTTCTTTCACCCTTTTCCACCTCACCAGGGTTTTGCTTCTGTCTACCACTTCCCCTGATCTGCCCTCCCTTATATCAGCCCCTCCCCTTTACATAATCTCCTCCTGTCCTACTTTCCTATTGGGTAAGATATATGTCTATATACAAATGATTGTATATATCATTGCCTCTTTGAGCCAATACTGATGACAGTAAGGTTCAAGTGATGCCCATCACCTACCATCCCATCTTCCCCTACACTGTAATAGGTATTTCTCACCTCTTCATGTGAAATAATTTACCCCATTTGACCTCTCCCTTCCTTCTGCATCCTTTGTACTTCTCTTTTTCATCCCTTAATTTTTAGCATTCCCTCAAATTTACCTTATTCCTGTGTCTTCTATGTATATTCCTTTCATCTGTACTGTTAGTGATACAATTTTTAAGACTTACAAGTATCATCTTCTTGAGTAAAGATGCAAACAGTTTAGCTTTATTGTATCCTTATGTTTTCTTTTCCATTTTTACCTGTTTATGCTTCTCTTGAGGTTTGACATTAGAGGTCAATTTTTTGATTTAGTTCTGGTCTCTTTATGAAGGCTTGAAATCCTTCTATTTCATTGAATAACCATTTTGTCCCTTGATGTGTTATGCTTAATTTTTCTGGGTAAGTGATTCTTGGTTGTAGTCCTAGCTCCTTAGTCCTCCATAATATCATATTCCATGATGATCCTTTAATGTTGCAGCTTCCAGATCCTGTGTGATCCTGAATGTGACTCTCCAACATTTGAATTGTTTCTTTTTGACCTTTTGTAGTATTTTTTTCCTTAATCTTATAGTTCTGAAATTTGGCAATAATTTTCCTTGGAGTTTTTATTTTGGGATCTCTTTCCTGAGGAGATTGGTGGATTCTTTCAATGCCTATTTTGCCCTCTGGTTCCAGAACATCAGGACAGTTTTCCTTGATAATTTTCTGAAAGATGCTGTCCAGGTCCTCCTTTTGATTATGACTTCCAGATAATCCAGTGATTCTGATATTATCTCTTCTCAATCTATTTTTGAGGTCAGTTGTTTTTCCCATGAGATATTTTACATTTTATTTGATTTTTTTTCATTCTTTTGAATTTATTTGATTGATTTGTGATGTCTCATAGAGTCTTTAGCTTCCAATTGCTCAATTCTAACTTTTAAGGTACTGTTTTTCTAGATTAGCTTTTGTCCTTTCTTTTACATTTGGCCAATTGTACTTTTTACTATTGACTCTTCTTTCATAATTTTCTTATGTCATTCTCACTTTTCCCCCAATTTTCCATCTATCTCTCTTATATGATTTTAAGCTCCTTTTTTGAGCTCTTCCAATGAACTCTTTCTGGCCTTGAGACCACTTCCCATTTTTCTTTGATGTTTTGCCCATAGTTTTTTTTTTGATACTATTGTCCTCTTCTGAGTTTGTGTCTTGGTTTTCCCTGTCTGTGGTCAGAATTTTTTTGCTTTCTGCTCATCTCTTATTTGGGGGTGGAGGGCTTTTTCCTTTCTTTTAAATTTGAGTTTTGCTCCCAAGGTGGAAGGGGTACTGTCTCTGGCTTCCCATGCTAGTAGCTGTAGGTCCTGGCTGCACTTATGTTGCCCTGAGGCCCACTCCGTTCCTGCACCATGGGGGTGGAGTGAGGGTTGGCTTGTGCTGCTAGAGGCTATAGGGGTCTGGCAGTTTACCTGTTGCTGAGTTGGGACCTAGTGGTGGTGTCTAATGTGTGCTGAGTCCCAATGGGGGTGTTTCTCTATTTCCCAGAGGCTACCCTGAAGCCCTTGTGGTCAGGCCTCTGGAGCTGCCTATTTGCACAGGGTTACACTGAAGTAAGACAGGATCAGTGCTGGCTGGCATCTATCTGTTTGGCCTGGGCTGTGCAAACCATGTGGTGGTTCTCAGAGCTGGAGTCTACTAGTTCCCCTGGCTATGCTAAGGCATGTGAGGGGAGGTGTCCTGGTGTTGACGTTTGCCTGATCCATCACACTGGAGCTCAGGATCTCCCACTGGTTTGCTGAAATGGGGCTTACTGCTGATTTTCTGGGATACTTCCGATCTTGGGCTGTGCTTGTGCTCTCCTTTCACCAAAGTAAAATGGACCTTTCTTGATGATCTTCCATGTTTCTTGGACTAAAAGATTGTTTCACCATGCCTTTTTGCTGGTTCTATTATTCTAGGATTTATTTTGGGGCTCTATAGTTGTTTGGAGGTGAGTATGGGAGAGTTGCAATGGTTTACCATCTTGAAAGGATAGAGAGGAGAAACAGGAAAAAGAATAGGATGGAGGGAAATACACAGGCAATAATAGTAACTGTGAATGTGAATGGGATGAACTCTCCCATAAAATGGAAGCAGATAGCAGAGCAGACCAGGAACTAGAATATTACAATGTGTTACTTATAAGAAACACACTTGAATCAGAGAGACGCACATAGAATAAATGTAAGGGGCTGGAGGAGAATCTATTATGCCTCAGCTGAAGTAAAAAAAGCAGGGTAGCAATCCATATTTTAGACAAAGTAAAAGCAAAAAATACACCTAGTTAAAAGAGATAAGAAAAGAAACTATATCTTGCTAAAAGTTGCCATGGACAATGAAGCAATCAAAGAGCAAGAAATAGTCTACCTGTCAGATCTATGTGGAGGGGTAGAATTCATGACCAAACAAGCAATAGAGAGCACTAAGAAATGTAGAGTAAATGCAACCAAGATTAGAAAGAAAGCAGAAAACTGGGAAACAAACCTTACGGCAAGGGATTCTTATAAAGGCCTAATTTCTTAAATATATAGAGAATTGAGTCAATTTTATGAGAATACAAGCCATTTCTCAATTGATAAATGGTCAAAGGATATGAACAGGAAGTTTTTAAATGAAGAAATCCAAGATTACTGTAGGCATATGAAGAAGTGCTTTAAATCACTTTTGATTAGAGAAATGAAAATTAAAACAACTCTGAAATACCACCTGACACCAATCAGATTGGTTAATATGACAAAAAAAGAAAAATTATAAATCTTGGAAAGGATTGGGAAAATTGGGATACTGATGCACTCTTGATAGAGTTGTGAACTGATACAACAACTTATAAAAATAGATGAGCAGAACCAAGAAAATTCTGTACACAATATCAGCAATGTTGTATGATGATCAGCTATGAATGACTCAGCTCTTCTCAGCAACACAATGATCTAAGACAAGCACAAAGGAGTCTCAAATGAAAATGCTATCCATATCCAGATAAAGAACTGGTGTACTCAGAATGTAGATCGAATCATAATTTTTTTTCACTTACTTTATTCTTATTCCTGATTTTACTTCCTTTTGATCTTTTTCTTCTTTCACAAATGTGATGAATATGGAAAAGTGTTTCATATGATAGAACATGTATAAACTATATCAAACTGCCTACCATTTTCAGAAGAGAGGAGGGGAGGGTTTACAGTATTGTCCTTTCACTCAATGCACAACTTTCAAAGTCATTCCCCATGACATCAGTCAAACTAACTAGAGATACAAATTAAACTTTCTTATAATATTCTGGCTCCTTTTTAGCTGACCTATGTAATTAGTAGCAAATTTGCTATTTTTCTTTATATATCTATATTGCTAGGAAGCTCTCTTCCTATTTCAAAAACTGTGCTAATACTCTCAAACCAAGTGAAAAAGTTGGGTTTATAGAGTCCTTGTTCTTATAGACAACAAATTTCTGCTTCCTAAGGAGATAAGAAGAGCCTCTCAATTTTTTCCTCCCCATTCTGTTCAGCTAATTGCTTCTATGGATCCCC
This sequence comes from Trichosurus vulpecula, assembly GCF_011100635.1. Lineage (NCBI taxonomy): Eukaryota > Metazoa > Chordata > Mammalia > Diprotodontia > Phalangeridae > Trichosurus > Trichosurus vulpecula. The sequence continues at coordinate 261,012,235 of NC_050574.1, read as the reverse complement.
TTAGAACTACCAAAAAATTGTAAATCATTCCTAATACATATTAGAGGCCGAATCTTTGAATGTATAAAAAATAGTTAGCAAACCATTTGTGTGTGAGTGAGTTATTTCCTTTCCCCTCCTCTATATCTCAAAGGTTCCAAGACTTGGGGGGTACTAACCTCTGGGGCTATAGTAGTGACTAGGCAATAAACATTTATTAAGCACTTACTATGTGCCAGGCACTGTATTAAGCAGTGAGGCTACAAATACAAAAAAGAAAAACAGCCCCATGCTCTCAAGGAACTTACAATCTACTACAGGAAAAATAATACAAAAAAGGAAGCTGAAAGGCAAGAGGAGAGGGAAGGTATCCAGCATGAGGCTATGGTGGGAAGCCAAAGAAGCTAAAACAAGTGCTATTGGAGCAGTCAAGTGGAAAATGAGATGTCTGAAGAAATGTTAGTCCTGTTCCCTCTCCTCAGAGGGAGAGAGGGTACTGATGAAGTGTGAGTAACAAGGCTAACTGGATCTTACAAGATGACAAAATGGGTTCTGGTAATTTCTTTTCCTACCACTACATGCTCTTAAGACCACAGGCCTCAATACTGTCCAGATTGCTAATGGAATCACTACTGGAGACAAAGACCTGTGGAGCATTCTATCTCATATCCAGTCTTCCAAAATCTTAATTAGCAACAGAGAATATCCCTCAATAGTCTTCATTAGAATTTATAAGTTATCTACCTGTGTCTGGCTTCTTTTGTCCCTGGATATTGTGATTAGCTTATCATAAAACTATTCATTTTTAGAATAGTTGCCACCAAATACAAGAGATAATATGAAAAGAAGAATCTGAAAAATTCCTAATTTCAATTATTTTCTGTGCACCTTAAAATAACCCTAACTGATAAAGAGAAAGGAATTAAGCACTAAAAAGGGGGGCTTCGATAAAAAAGTAGGCATATGAGAAAACAGAAAAAAAAATAGACGTTAAAATATAGAGCATCTGCTAGGTTCGAGGTACACTAGATGTGTTCAATTAGAATACATACAGTCCTATTGTAGTTCAAAAAAGAGGAGGCCAATCCTTAAGACAAAACACCCAGGGGCAAGATTATAGAGAAGAAGGCCAATAAAAGGAGAAAGGTTTAGGGCAAAGAATTTTACCAGGTCTTAATCCTCAGAAGGGATGGAGAAAACTAGGTCTCAGTCATTAAAGTGGGAGTGGATAGATATAACATGGTCTCATTTACCAGAGGGGTCTGAGAGCTGGAGCATCAGATGGGGTGGTTTGGGCCACAGCAGGAGGACAAAGGAAGTCAGCAACAATCTTTTAATGGCATCATCCCTGGTCTTGTCACACCTGGCTCTGCCAAACTCTGACATTCCCCTTCACCAGTGAATGGACACCTATCTCACAATCACCTTTACACCAGGAAGTTTCCTGAGGGAGGTGAAAATCATAAGCTTTATACAGAGTGGAGAATCTTTTCACTCAGGTGTGTCTGGTTGGTTTCTCATCTCTGATGTCATAGGCAGGATATGCTAGTATTGGCCAGAAAACTCAATTTGGAATACAAGCACAAGGTGTGGAAACTGAGAAAATGACAAAGAAAATATGGTTTATATTACCGAGGAATGAGAGGAGATCATGTTTCATGGCTTAAACACAAGATACACATGAACACATAATATATATATAGTCATACATATATGTTAGCATGTATATAAATACACACATATAAGTATACATATACAAAGATGCAAATTTTTTTTTTCTATAGGAGAAACAGGAAGCTTTGGACATGTTTAGAACCAAAAACCTCCTTCCCCCAAGAAATTATATTTTGACATATGGAAGATGGCTCATTACTTAAATGGGAATTATCCTTCCGTACTTGTATATAATCAGATCACTAACCTATTAGAGAAAAGAAAAAAATTAGCAACACTAAGGAATAAAAATGACAAAAAGATAAGGTATAAATTTAAAGCAAACTTAACCTGATTTAAGTAAATTCTAGGTGAAAAAGAAAATGTGAAACTGAAGGGTGGAAAAATGACACTGACTATAATAATTCCGTTGAAAAGTATAAATGAGAGGCAGAGCCAAGATGGCAGCTAGAAAGCAGGGACATGAATAAGCTCTCCCCCAGGACACTCCAAACACCTATAAAAATGACTCTGAACAAATTCTAGAACTGCAGAACCCACGAAATAGAAGAGGGAAGCAGGGCTCCAACCCAGGATGGTCACTGGGTAAGGTCTGTCACAAAAACTGGGAGCAGAGGGAAGCAGAGCCCAGCATGGGCTGCGCCTGGACCAACCAGACCAGGAGCCAGGCAAAACAGGCCCTAGTGCCCTGAATCAGTGAGTTGTGGCAGTTACAAGACTTCTCAACCCACAAACACCAAAGACAACAAAGAAGGTTAGTGGGGAAAAAACTGCAGGGGACAGAGTGAAAGGAGTTCAAGGTTCTGCCACCTCCCCAGGGGCAGCAGAGGTGGTACAGCTACAGAACTACAGCTGGAGTTGCTTCCAGCCCCAGGCCCACCTGGTGGGAGGAATTAAGTGGGAGGAATTAAGTGGCAGTTCAGAGTGGGAGTGCAGAGCCTGCTTAAGATCTGAGTCGCAGTCCGGGTTGGCGGTTCTTGGGGGAACAATAGCACTGGTGTGGCAGACCTTGCTGTGCAGAAATAGCTCTGAAAATAACAGTGCAGCCCCTCAAGATAGGGACAAAGTACTCTCTACTCTACAAGCAGTCATATCCCAAAGAAAAACTCAAGGGTCAAGTAGTTGGCTGGGAACATGGCCAGTCAGCAAAAACAGACTCAGATTCAGACTCAGACTTTGGAATTTTTCTTTGGTGACAAAGAAGACCAAAACATACAGCCAGAAGAAGTCAACAAAGTCAAAGAGCCTACATCAAAAGCCTCCAAGAAAAACATGAACTGGTCCCAGGCCATGGAAGAGCTCAAAAAGGATTTGGAAAAGCAAGTTAGAGAAGTAGAGGAAAAATTGGGAAGAGAAATGAGAAGGATGTGGGAAAACCATTAAAAACAAGTCAATTACTTGCTAAAGGAGACCCAAAAAATACTGAAGAAAATAACACCTTAAAACTAGACTAACTCAAATGGCAAAAGGGCTCCAAAAAGCCAACGAGGAGAAGAATGTCTTGAAAGACAGAATTAGCCAAATGGAAAAGGATGTCCAAAAGACCATGGAAAAAAATACTACCTTAAAAATTAGATTGGAGCAAGTGGAAGCTAGTGATTTTATGAGAAATAAAGATTCTATAAAACAGAACCAAAGGAATGAAAAAGTGGAAGGCAATGTGAAATATCTCATTGGAAAAACCACTGACCTGGAAAATAGATCCAGGAGAGATAATTTAAAAATTATTGGACTACCTGAAAGCCATGATCAGAAAAAGAGCCTAGACATCATCTTTCAAGAAATTATCAAGGAGAACTGCCCTGATATTCTAGAGCCAGAGGGTAAAATAGAAATTGAAAGAATCCACAGATTGCCTCCTGAAAAAGTTCCCAAAAAGAAGACTCCTAGGTACATTGTTGCCAAATTCCAGAGCTCCCAGATCAAGGAGAAAATACTGCAAGCAGCCAGAAAGAAACAATTTGAGTATTGTGGAAACACAATCAGGATAACACAAGATCTAGCAACTTCTACATTGAGGGGTCAAAGGGCTTGGGATGTGATATTCTGGAGGTCAATGGAGCTAGGATTAAAACCAAGAATCACCTACCCAGAAAAACTGAGTATCATGCTTCAAGGCAAAATACGGATTTTCAATAAAATAGAGGACTTTCAGGCTTTCTCAGTGAAAAGACCAGAGCTGAATAGAAAATTTGACTTTCAAACACAAGAATCAAGAGAAGCATGAAAAGGTAAACAAGAAAGAGAAATCATAAGGGACTTACTAAAATTGAAATGTTTTGTTTACATTCCTACATGGAAAGATGATATGTATAATTCATGAGATGCTCTCAGTATTAGGGTAGTTGAAGGGAATATATATATATATATATATATAAAGGGAGAGATAGAATGGGGTAAATTATCTTGCATAAAAGTGTCAAGAAAAAGCAGTTCTGTAGGAAGGGAAGAGGGGGCAGGTAAGGCGGAATGAGTGAATCTTGCTCTCATTGGATTTGACCTGAAGAGGGAATAACATACACACTCAACTGGGTATCTTACCCCACAGGAAAGAAGGAGGAAGGAGATAAAAAAGGGAGACAATAGAAGGGAGAGCAGATGGGGGAGGAGATAATCAAAAGCAAACACTTTCAAAAAGGGACAGGGTCAAGGGAGAAAATTGAACAAAGGGGAATAGGATAGGAAGGAGCAAAATATAGTTAGTCTTTCACAACATGAGTATTGTGGAAGGGTTTTACATAATGATGCACATGTGGCCTCTGTTGAATTGCTTGTCTTCTTAGGGAGGGTGGGTGGGGAGGGAAGAGGGGAGAGAATTTGGAACTCAAAGTTTTAAAAGGAGATGTTTAAAAAAAAGTTTTTGCATGCAACTGGGAAATAAAATATACAGGCAATAGGGCATAGAAATCTAATTTGCCCTACAAGAAAGTAAGGGAAAAGGGGATTGGGGGGAGTGGGGTGACAGAAGGGAGGCTGACTGGGGAACGGGGCAATCAGAATATATGCCATCTTGGAGTGGGGGGGGTAGAAATGGGGAGAAAATTTGTAATTGAAACTGTTGTGAAAATCAATGCTGAAAACTAAAAATACTAAATAAAGAATAGTTTTTCCAGATTAAAAATGTATAAATGATAAGAATCAGTTGTCACAGTGAGGAAGCCAGGTGATTCTAGAAATTTTCTCTGATGTGGCAGCCAAGGGATGCACAGGTTGAGAATATAAATTCATTTGTAAAATCTCATGCAGAAGGATGCCAGATTATGAATAATCGCCTCATAAAACAGAGAGGCAATGGAAGAAGAATTTAGTTTAAAGAAACTTGGAAACTAAGCAAAGTCATCCTATGGGCATTTAAGGGAGAAACCTGGGAAGAGGATAACAAACAGATAAAAGATACCAAAGATTCACTGAAATATTGGAGCTTCATTCATGCTTTTTCCCCTCTCATGCCCTATTAGTTCCCTATTACCTCTAGGATCAAATAAAATTTCTATATTTCTCATTTAAAATGCCTCGTAACCCTACTCATTACTATCTCTCCATTTCTTTTAATACATTCATCTCCTCTACATATTCTGTTGTTGTTGTTCTTCAATCTTTCACTCATGTCTGACTCTTCATGAATCCATGAACTATAGCACACCAGACACTTCTATCTTCCGTTATCTCCCAAAGCCTGTCCAGACTCATGTTTTTGCTTCATTGACACTATCTTTCTCATCCTTTGCCATCCTCTTTTCCATTAGCCTTCAAACTTTCTCAACATCATGGACTTTTCCAATGAGTCCCATCTTCCCATTATGTGGCCAAAGCGTTTAAGCTTCTGCTTCAGTATTTGACCTTCCAGTAAATAGCCCTGATTAATTTTTTAAGTGTTGACTGACTTGATCTCCTTTCTGTCCAAAGGATTCCCAAAAATCTTCAGAATCACAATTTGAAAACATCGATTCTGTAGTACTCAGTTTTCCTTATGGACCAACTCTCAATCATACATTAGAAAAAGCATAGCTTTACCTATACACACCTTTGTCAGCAAGGTGATATTTCTGATTTTAGTAAGCTTTTCAGATTTGTTATAGCTTTCAGTCCAAGGAGCAAGTACCTTTTAATTTCATGGCTGCAGTCACTGTCTGCAGTGATCTTTGAGACCAAGAATAAAAAATTTGACACTGGTTCCATTTCTTCTCCTTCTATTTGCCAGGAAGTGCTAGGACCAGTTGCCAAGATCTTAGTTTTTTATGTTAAACTTTGAGACAGCTTTTACACTCTTTTTTTCACTGTGATCAAGAGGTTTCTTAATTCCTCTTCACTTTCTGCCATCAGGGTGGTGTCATCTGCATATCTGAGATTGTTGATATTTTCCCAACAACCTTATTTCTGGCTTTTGATTCATTCAGTCTGACATTTCACATGGTGTGCTCTGCATATAAGTTAAAAAGAATAAGGTGACAATATACAGCCTTGTCATACTCCTTTTCCAATCTTAAACCAATCAGTTGCTCTATCTTTGGTTCTAACTGTTGCTTCTTGGACTACATACAGGTTCCTCACGAGACAAGTAAGATGTTCTGGTACTCCTATCACTTTTAGGACTTGCCACAATGTGTTGTGACCCACACAGTCAAAGTCTTAATATAGTCATTGAAGCCAAAGTAGATTCTTTTTTATGTAACTCCCTTGCTTTCTCCATAATCCGGTTAATGTTGGCAATTTGGTCCCAAGTTCCTCTGCCTCTTCACAACCAACCCACTCTTCTGGTATTTCTCAGTTCATATATTGCTGAATCCTAGCTTGCAGGATTTCAAGTATAACCTTGCTGGCATATGAAATGAGGGCAAATGTTTGATAATTTGAATATTCCTTGGCATTGCCCTTCTTAGGATTGGTCCATAAACTGCTCTTTTACAAACAAGTGGTCACTGTTGAGTTTTTCAAATTTGCTTATATATTGAGTGCAACAGTTTAACAGCATCACCTTTTAGGGTTTTAAATAGCTCACCTATTGTAGCCTTATTGTTAACAATGCTTCTCAAGGCCCACTTGACTTCATTCTCCTGGATGTCTGGCTCTAGATCAGTAAACACATCATTGTGGTTATTGTTGATATTAAGATCTTTCACACACACTCACACATACACACATGCACACACACACACATGCACACACAACACACCTGTAACATATATATGTGGTCAGCCATATTGGCCTACTTTCTGAGATTTTCCTTCTATTTCCATGCCTTAGCACTGCCTGTTCTCCATCACTAGAATATTCTGTTTTCTAACCTCCAACTTTTAGGTTCTCTTACTTTTTTAAAGACCCAGCTCAAGGGCCATCTCCTTCAGGAGTCCTTTTTGGTTCCCCCTCCCTACTGCTAATGTCTTCTTTTTAAGACTGCTTTCCAGCTAATCTGTATTTATCTTATATGCATCATTTTATGAACACATGGTTTCCTGAATTAGAATTGATGTCCCCTGAGGGCAGGGAATGTTTTTCCTTTTCTTTGTATTCCCAGTGTTAGGCATTCCATGGGGAGAGAGCATGAAATTGTGCACATTATATAGCACTTTAGGTTTGCAAGGCCAGCTAGATGGCACAATGGATAGAGCTCCAGGCCTGGAGTTAGAAAGACCTGAATTCAAATCTGGCTCCAGACACATACTAGCTCTGTGACCCTGGGCAAGCAATTTAACCTTTTTGCCCTCAGTTTCTTCATCTGAAAAATGATCTGAAGAAGGAAATGGCAAAGTGCTCCAGTATCCCTGACAAGAAAACCCCAAATTGGGCCACAAAGAATCAGACATGATAGAAATGACTGAACAACAATAAAACATTTGCAAAACCTTTTCAGTGCCTTATATCCTTTGATCTTCACAATAACTTTGTGAGATAGATGCTACAACATATTATTATTTCTATTTTACAGATATGGGAACTGAGGCTGAAAGACTAAGTCACACAACTGTACCAGGGATGAAATTTAAACCCATGTGTCTCCTAACCCCAACCCTACTATTCTATCCAATATGCTGTGATGAGCTCCTATGATACCTCATTGAAATAATTTAGGAAAACAATACTAAGCAAAAGGCTATAACCCAAATGGACACTGTTTTCCTAGAATAGTATAACTTAAATGATGAATCATCTTCTAAGACTCTGGGTAGTAACAGTCCATAGCTCCTTCCTTCTCTATTTCCTTTCTTTATTCTTAATGTTATTGCAGAAGGTACCAGAGAATGCTATATTCATGGCCTCTTATGGGAAGTCAACAGCCAGTCTTCTCCTCAGTACTCCTAGAAAGTCAGATTGGGAGCAGCTGAAAAGGTCTCATTGCAATGCTTCAGTTTTTCCCCCTCAACAGCCCCTTTGGTCTGACACATAAGCTTCTCAGCAGGGAAATGAATGCAGAGTTAGCAGCAGCTGTTTCCCCAGCAGTTCTGGCAGGGACTGGTAGAATAAAGAATAGAAATATCCTTGAACAATATTACTGGAGCTTTAGATTGTTCTCACTCACACAACGAGATGGGATTATTGTGCTATATACAACCCTATCTTTCAATTTTACTTCAGAAAAATGTTTTATCTTTCCCCTCACTGGAATGTGGGGTCCAAATCCCAAATTGTAGAGAAAAGTGTGATAGCAATATTTAAATGCATCCCTAGTATTCCTCCCATAGGAAACATCATCCTATATGTATTGCAATTAATCAATATGAGAATAGCCCAATCATGGCACGAAGGAAAGCACATGAAGCCAAATCCACACAAATTTCAAATCAACAAATATTTTTTGAGCATCTAGAATCATATAGTAATAGAATTTCAATGTTGGAAGGGATTGAGGTCCCAAGACTCCAGAAGAATCTCATCTACCACATAGCCAACAATCATCTATTTGGTGCAAAACACAATATAACAGATGGAAAAAATTAACATTTTAACAAATTTATACTAAAGCAAGAATGACCTTCCCAGGAACCCAGAAGGACTCTTATTTTCTGCTATATATACCTCCAAACTAAGGTTTTAATTAATTTACATGAAGTCTTTAGTCAATTTGGCACAACCTAGAAATGGAGCAGACCAGGTCAACACAACATGAAATCAACTTAAATTAACACCTGTAATGTCGAACTGTCCTATACAGCAAAAATTAAAATTAAAAAAAAGTATTGTAAATGTGAATGGAGTAGAATCCAATGCAGTTATCTCTGAGTCAAAGTGTTGTGTTTGTCCTTTGTTTTAGAAGAGGACCGTGACATCAGGGAAATGATGACATGACTTGCAGTTGACTTTGATTTGAGTGAGGAAGGGCTGTGCAAGGTCACCAGCCTCACTTTCTTCTCCAGAGCCATCTGGATCCAGTGACCAGATGTTCATCAGGATGACTGGAGCTGACCCAGGATGCAATGGGAGACCCTGGCCCTTTTAGGCTAAGGCCTTTTCATCTCTAAGACAAAGTGACAAGTTAAACTGAACAGCCATCTCCTAAAACTAATTCCCATGATTGGTCACAGAGTAGGTTGGATAGCTCACAGCAACTGTGAAGCTGTCATACTAAATATACAGATGAAATGTGTTTGGAGTTTCTAATAATTTACAAGTTTTTGGTAGTCAACTTTGCATGCTGCCAGATCATGTAGGGAAGAAAAGACCTTCCTCTATATATTTTGTCTTGGGGATCCCATCAGCTCCTAGAGATTCAATCTTCTATATTCCATGATTCTCAAATCTACTTATCCAGCCCTAACTTATCTCTTTATTTCCAGTCATATATCTCAAAATAACTCTTGGATGTCCTATAACCTGGATGGCCTATAAGCATCTTAAACTCAACATGCCCAAACGTGAACTCATTATTCTTCCCCCAAAACCCTCACCTCTTCCTAATTTCCCTATTGCTATTAAGGGTACCATTATTCTCCCAGTCACCCACACTCACAAATGAGGTATTATACTCAAATCCTCACTATCTCTTAACCCAAGTCCTATCAATTCTACTTCTACAATTTTTTGCATACTCCTCTTTTTCTTCTCTTACAGTACTACCTCTCTGATTTAGGTCCTCTTTATCAAATGCGTTGGCTATTACAATAGCCTTCTGAATGATCTCCCTGTCTCAGATCTTTCTTCTACTCAGCCATGAAAGTGATCCAAAAGCTCAGGTCTGCCCATGTCACTCCCCTATTCAGAAAAGTCCAGTTGTTCTTCATTAGCTCCAAGACCCAATCTAAAGTCCTCTGTTTGGAATTTGAAGTCCCTCATAACCTGGCACACTCCTACCTTTCCAGTTTTCTTGTACCTTACTCCACTTCATGTATTCTATGATCTCATGACTCTAGCTTCTTCACTGTTCCTAGAATGTCACTCCATCTTTTGACTTCTTGTCTTTTCTTTGGTTGTCTCCTATACCTACAAATTTTTTTCCTCCTTGTTTCCCTAGTGTCCTACAAGTAGTAGCTAATACCCCACCTTCTACATAAAAATCTTCATGTTTCCACTTGATATTAGTGCCTTACCTCTGAGATTATCTCCATTTTATCATATATATACATATATATAAACATATATATATATATGTGTGTGTGTATATTGTTTGCATATAGTTTGAATGCCCCTCTATTAGATTGTAGGCAGGGATTGTTTTGCTCTTTATTTGTATCCCCAGAACTTAGCACAGTGCCTAGAATATAGCAGGTGCTTAGTAAATTCTAGTTGATTTCAACTATCTTGACTACAAGAAAGGCAGACATAATGTGCAACATTCCCATCTTAAACAAGTCATGAATAAATTCCCCTGATGGTTGTAGACCAATACAGGAAATTATATCGATGACCATAAATAAATTAAATTGTGTACCTCGATGCGCATACATACCTAATTCAGGGTAACTGTGCCAATACTATGAAAACCTTCCATAGAATTGCATCAAATGGTAATGGTTAGACTGTGTTGAATCCTATGAATATTTAGGGCATGTGGGATTTTGTAACAAAGAATATTTTCAAGAAGAAACCCTATTTAATGCCAGTTTGTGTAAAAAGGAAGCTAGTCATGGGAACAATTAATAATATTATACCAACAAAGGACTGGGAAATAAGAATTAAAACTTCCCAATCATATTTTTGAAAGGATTTATGTTATCTCACATGTTTTAGTGCATGTCTATTTTCTTGCCAAATTAACATATCCTAAATATTCATGTCACATAACCATGAATATCCCTCACTTGAATAAGGCTTGGCCAAACATTTTTCTGGCAGATAGTCAGCTTCTAAGATACTAGAATCTTACAGAGAGCCAAAAATTAATTGGATACCAGCCATATAAAATATATGAAAGTATTTATTTAATGTTAATAAGTTTTTAAAAAAACCCCAATCAATGTAAAATGCTAAATTATCTGACATTAGTTTTTCAGAATTGTCTTTTGATAAAAAGATAAAATTTAGCAAAATGACCTAAAAACTTTATTGTATCTCTTCAATTGATTTGATGATAAAGAGAAAAATAAATCTAAAATTGTATCTAGGGGTGGGGAACCTGTGGCCTTCTAGGTCCTTGGTTGTAGCCTTTTGATGGAGTCCAAGTTTTACAGAATAAATCCTTTTATTAAGGGGATTTGTTCTGTAAAATTTGGATTCAGTTGAAGGGCCACACTTGAGGACCTAGAGGGCCACATGTAGCCTCATGGCACAGGTTCCCTACCCCTGGTAGATCAACATGATGTCCAATGGAACTGAAACTGATGATGGTTTCATTAAACCAGAGAAGGCATTTGCAATGCCTTCTTTTAGAGAGAATTTTGCTTCCAAGTTGTAAGCTTTCTAACATACCTCTCTCAGGTCAATTTGACCTGCCTTCCATTCATGGGATTTAGCCACTAAAATAGTAAAGGAATCTCAAAGAAGACAGTGTAACAGAGGATATGTCCCAAGGAATCATCCCTTAAGGACAGCATCACACTGAGGCTCCAAAGCAATAGTTCTTAAGCTGTTTTGTGTCATGTCTGCCTTTGGCAATCTAGTGAAGCTTATGGGCCATTTCTCACAGGAACACTTTCAAATATATAAAATAAATAGGTTTAGGATTGCAAAGAAAACCAGTTATTACTAAAATGTATTTTTAAATGACCACAAATCTGAGGTTAAGAACTTTTGTAATATTGTCACCACTGCTCCTAACCAAATTCATAGTGAAACAGTCATTTTTCCAATTTAATTATAATTAACTTTTCTATGGAGGACATGCTAAATAAAGTGTTGCTCTTAGGGTCCAGAAGAAATCCTAGCTCTCATACTTACTAGCTGTGGACCTGAGAAGGTCACATTACCAGCAAGAGTCTTAGTCAACTCTCTCCAATGCTATGGGACACGTCATTTGTGGGAATGTTGAGAATTCCCTCACACCAATGAAACCACAGGTCTTTTGCATATAGATGTATTGTTATATTAATCTTATTTTTAGCATCAAATGAGGTAGACAAAAAGGGAAATGGATGCTTGACAAAAAGACTTTACAGAGCCTATTGTTTGTGGATGAAGTGATGATTGTATAAAGATCCTGACTATTACAGGGCCTCCCTGATTAGTTTAATGATCACTCCCAACAGGTTAGCTTAAGAATTCTTGCAGGGAAAACTAAATGGATGAAAAAGCTCTATTGTCCAAACTAAGACAAGCAATTGGATGCTCAAACCATTGGATTTCTAGGATCATAGAATTATTGACTTAGAGCTAAAAGAGAATATGTCAATATAAATATTTTGGGAAAGCATTGCAAATGTACAAGTTGGTTCCAGATTTGAAGAGATGTAAGAGAGAAGACTGAATTTCTTTGGGGAAATTGTATGATGCTTTTAATAATTAAAATATTTTCTCAGGCACAAAATATTTTTAATAATTTTGAACAATTCTCCCATTTATACAAAATGGTTGTAAATCTTGAAGCCCCAGAGAAGAAAAAAAATCCCACATAACCCAAAAAGGTCAATGGAGAGAGACAAGGAAGCAATAGCATTTATCCCATAATAATCTACAGTGTAGACTTAGGTGGTGATAAGGAAGATTTTATTGATAAAATTTATGATCAAGAACTGAGGTAGTCTGGTGATGTAGCAAGGAAAAGCTCAAGTGCAGGTTTGATACTTAGGAAATATCAAGGGAACTAAAGGAATGGGAGAACATATATAAGAATGACATAAGTTAAGAGGGTATGAAGTGTTAGGAAGAGGAAAAAAAGAAAGAAATGAAGAACATGGAGGAGGAGGAGAATGAGGAGGTTGAGGGGGACAAAGAGGACAAGGATGAGGAGAATGATGAGGAGAAGAAACAGGAGGATGAGGAGAAGAAACAGGAGGATAAGGAGAAGGGGGAAGACAAGGAAAAAGAAGAAAGAAAAAGCAGTGGCCACAACAACCAGAAGAAAAAGAACAAGAACAAGAAAAACAAAGAGGAACAAAAAAGACATGAAAAACAAATGAGAACAAGATAAAGAAACAAGAAAAAGAAGAACAAACAAGAGCAAGAAGAACAAGAATAAAAAGAAGTTGAGATGAAGGAGGAGGAAAAGTAGAAGAAGAAGAAGCACACATAGGCCCATAAAGTTTGAAAAGCACTTTAAATATATTATCTCATTTGATGCTTAGTATTATTATTATTATTATTATTCCTTTTTTACTGATGGGGAAACTGAGGCTAAGTTAACTGATTTGCCAAGAGTCAAAGCTAGGAAGTATCTAAGGAAGATTTCAAATTCAAGTCTTCCTTCCTCCAAGTCCAGTATTCTAATTCCCATTAGGTTACGCATTTTGCTCTTTATTACTGAGTATTGTATAATATTAATATTTATGATATTATTATTGATTAATAATTATTCTATTCATTTGATGAGCATAGACAATAAACTTAGATGATTCAGTGACTCAAATGGTCTGGTTTTTCTCTTTACACATCTGAGATTAATTGGAGAACTTAAAGTGTTTCCTTTTCAATTTGTGTTTGATAGACCCAATCACAGTTAACTATGCTATCTACTCTACAATATTAATTCATCTTTTAAGCAGACATGCCCTTCTTTTACCTTAAGGCTTTAAAACACTGTCTTAAAGAAACTGCCCTAAGAAATTGACCTGTAGAACACACATGAATAACATCCACTTCATTTAATTTTTCTTTTGACAATAAGGAGTTATACTTTTATCTGTCACTATGTAGATCATGAGTGTTCCCAAATACATTTAAAATATGTACACAACATTTATTAATTCAAAAAGACATACAAATGAACATGATTTACAGACTAGAAATATAGTCTCTGTGTGAATTACACAAAAAATGTTCAAATGGTTCCTCTGAAATTAAACTGACTCATATTATTTGCAGATATGATATGTGCATTATGCCTAGCCTGTACCTGGTCTAATTCTAATTGTGGTATTGTGCAAAGTACTGCTGAATCATGTGTATGCATGAAATACATATATGGAATTGGTGAAGAAGTCAGTTATATAGTAGTAACAACCAGTACAATTTTTAAAAAGAATAAATGTGAGATATTGAATATTGCTACCTTCTAAGTGGGGACAGCTAGGTGGCGTGGTAGCTAGAGCCTGGAATCAGAAAGACCAGAGTTCAAATGTGAACTCAAATATGTACAAGCTATTTGACCCTGTGCAAGCCACTTAACCTCTGCCTGCATCAAAATGAAGATGTAAATGGCAAATCATTCCAGTATCTCTGCCAAGAAAAGTCCACGGACAGTTGGTCCAAGGGGTCACAAAGAGTAGGACATGGTTGAATGAATAAATAACAGTTTTCTAAATGTAAAAAAGAGGGAAAGTACATTAATATTTAGAAGATGTTTATTAATAGATTTTTGGTGGCTTGTTCTTGAATTAACTTTGGAAGTAATTAAAAAGAATAGGTTTAGCTACTGATACAATACTCGTGTTGTGAAAGATTAACTATGTTTTGCTCCTTCCTAATCTATCCCCCTTTATTGAATTTTCTCCCTCGACCCTGTCCGTTTTCGAAAGTGTTTGTTTTTGATTACCTCCTCCCCCTGTCTGCCCTCCCTTCTATTGTCCCCCCTTTTTATCTTCTTCCTCATTCTTTCCTGTAGGGTAAGATACCCAATTGAGTGTGTATGGTATTCCTTCCTCAGGTCAAATCTGATGAGAGCAAGATTTACTCATTCCTCCTCACCTGCCCCCTCTTCCCTTCCTACAAAATTGCTTTTTCTTGACACTTTCATGCGAGAGAATTTACCCCATTCTATCTCTCCCTTTCTCCCTCTGTCAATATATTCCTCTCTAATCCCTTAATTTGATTTTATTTTTTTAGATATCATCCCTTCATATTCAACTCACCCTGTGCCCTCTGTCTATATATATACATGTATGTATGTGTATATAGATATATATATATACACACACACATATATATATACATATATATACACCTACATATATACATACCTAGACACACACATATGTATATATATATATATATATATAATATACATACACACACATATATATATGCATGTTCCTTTCAGCTACTATGATACTGAGGTCTCATGAATCATACACACCATCTTTCCATGTAGGAATGTAAACAAAACAGTTCAACTTTAGTAAGTCCCTTAGGATTTCTCTTTCTTGTTTACCCTTTCATGCTTCTCTTGATTCTTGTGTTTGAAAGTCATATTTTCTATTCATCTCTGGTCTTTTCACTGAGAAAGCTTGAAAGTCCTCTATTTTATTGAAAATCCATATTTTGCCTTGGAGCATGATACTCAGTTTTGCTGGGTAGGTGATTCTTGGTTTTCATCCTAGCTCCATTGACCTCCAGAATATCGTAGTCCAAGCCCTTCGGTCCCTTAATGTGGAAGCTGCTAGATCTTGTATTATCCTGATTATGTTTCCACAATACTCAAATTGTTTCTTTCTGGCTGCTTGCAATATTTTTCCTTGACCTGGGAGCTCTGGAATTTGGCGACAATATTCCTAGGAGTTTTCTTTTTGGGATCTGTTTGAGGAGGTGATCTATGGATTCTTTAAATTTCTATTTTCCCCTCTGGCTCTAGACTATCAGGGCAGTTCTCCTTGATAACTTCTTGAAAGATGATGTCTAGGCTCTTTTTTTGATCATGGCTTTCATGTAGTCCAATAATTTTTAAATTATTTCTCCTGGATCTATTTTCCAGGTCAGTGGTTTTTCCCATGAGATATTTCACATTGTCTTCCACTTTTTCATTCCTTTGGTTCTGTTTTATAATATCTTGATTTCTCATAAAGTCACTAGCTTCCACTTGCTCCAATCTAATTTTTAAGGTAGTATTTTCTTCAGTGGTCTTTTGGACCTCCTTTTCCATTTGGCTAATTCTGCCTTTCAAGACATTCTTCTCCTCATTGGCTTTTTGGAGCTCTTTTGCCATTTGAGTTAGTCTATTTTTAAGGTGTTGTTTTCTTCAGTATTTTTTTCTGTATTTTTTCGGTTTTTCCTCTACTTCTCTAACTTGCTTTTCCAAATCCTTTTTGAGTTCTTCCATGGCCTGAGACCAGTTCATGTTTTTCTTGGAGGCTTTTGGTGTAGGCTCTTTGACTTTGTTGACTTCTTCTGGCTTCATGTTTTGGTCTTCTTTGTCACCAAAGAAAGATTCCAAAGTCTGAGACTGAATCTGAGTGCATTTTTGCTGCCTGGCCATGTTCCCAGCCAACTTACTTGACCCTTGAGTTTTTCATCAGGGTATGACTGCTTGTAGAGCCAAGAGTACTTTGTTCCAAGCTTCAGGGGATGCACTGTTGATTTCAGAGCTATTTCTATACAGCCAGCTCTGCCACACCAGCACTCCTCCTTCCCCAAGAACCGCCAACCCGGACCTGATGCAAATCTTAAGCAGACTCTGCCCTCCTGCCCTGATCCGCCACTTAATTAATTACAAGATGAACAGGCAAGGGTGAGTTACAACAGATTTCTGATCTCATTACATTATCTTATATACATTACTTGTATACATTACTATTGTGAAAACCATGATCCTTAAAGTCACCTAGATTCACAATCTTGACGTTATTTTCAAGTCCTTTCTCTCCTTCACCCCACATGTCCAATTAGTTGCCAAATCTCATCATTTATACTTTTGTATCTCTTGCATCTATCCTTTTCTTTCACCTATTCTATCCATTATCTATCAAATCCAAAGTGATTTTCCTAAAACACAAGCATGATCATGTTACTATCTTACTTAACAAACTCTAGTGGTTTCCAAATGACTCTATGATAATTTCTCAAAATTATCCCAACTTTTAAAAGTTGGTATTTTTATGTTTTCTAAAGGTATATAATTATTAGTACAGCAATAGATATATATTTTATAAACAAATATGCATATATTGTGGGTGCATGCTCTCTTCTTTTTACTGAGAGATGCACAATCAAAAATATTTAGAGATGACTGCCCCCTTCTTTAATTTTGAGTGGATCATTTTGTCCCTCACATATGACTTTATAATTAGAAAACTCCCATTCCTGCTATTTGCATTTCATGACCATAAATATAGTAGGGGATGTCCCACTAATTTTAACTTGAAACTTATTTTAACCTGTGTGCCACATCCACACTTTCCATCTGGAAGTGCTGATCAGAATTAGTTCTATGATAAAATGCTTATACTCTGCACTACAGCCCCTAGCTTCATTGGGAGACTGGTTGGATTCTCTGGGGAAACAGATGCTCAAGCACCCCATTCACAGCATGCACCCTGGGGCCTAAATATGTTATCTGTTTGCTGGTAAGCAAAAGAAACATTAAATATTACTGACTATGATGAAGTACTTTGAGAATAACTTTTACCACAATGTTTTGCATTTTTCTTAATTCAGTGATAGTGAGATTTGTATGATGAGATATGACTCTTACAGTTCACTTTTAAATAGTCTGTTCACATCAGTCAGTATTACACTTACTGAGATAGTAACAGGACTTTGCTTCTCATCCATGAGTAGAAGACTCAGTGAAGACTTGGTAACCAAGTAATATTTCACCAATATTATGAAATGGATAGTTCAGTGCATATATGACCCCATGTGTCGATAAGATCCCAAAGGTTTGGAGCAAATTGAAAGTCATATAGTATTTTTAAAATATTCCTGATAACCTAGAGAAGAGGAGATCTAGCAGGAACACAAGAAATCGTCAAATATGTGATGGGCTGTCATATGGAAGAGGGACTTCTTAAAATTCTTCTTGACTCCAGAGAACAGAACTATGGTGAATGGGAAGAAGATGCAGATACAAGAAAACAAAACAAACAAGCCCAAAAAAAATTCCAAACATTTTGAGCTATACAAAAGAGTAGATTGCCAACG
The DNA here is from genome assembly GCF_011100635.1 of Trichosurus vulpecula. Classification (NCBI taxonomy): domain Eukaryota; kingdom Metazoa; phylum Chordata; class Mammalia; order Diprotodontia; family Phalangeridae; genus Trichosurus; species Trichosurus vulpecula. The sequence continues at coordinate 260,994,205 of NC_050574.1, read as the reverse complement.
GGTTTTGCCCATTAACTCCTAAGCCTTATGCATCCTCAAACACTTTTGCTCTTCATATGAAACAATCTGAAAGCATGAGTTTTTTTTTAATTTTTAAAACATTCTCATTTTCGGCATTTATTGGAACAGGCTTCTACCAGACTCTAATTCTCCTGATTAGGAAAATTGTTAAAGAAAGATGTCTTTGGTGAAGCATTCTGCATTTCCCCTGGTAGAAACCCAGAGGATCCAACTCAAAGCAGTTATGTCTGTGCTTTCATGTTATTCTCAATAATGACTCCTTTCACTTTCCTAAAGGAATAATGCTGGTGTAGAAGCTGTATTTGTCAGCACTATCAGTTTCTGATGTGCTACATTCAGCATGTCTGCTGCTCTTACTTGCATCTCATTCTTTTTATGATTTTTTTTTGCCCAAGATGAAAAGGAAACTGTTTGAGGGTTCATGAAGTGCACGTGTCCAAATTATTAGTGGGTTTGACACAGGTACTACCACATAGAAATATTTCATCAAAAACCATTTGTGCATGACACAACAGCCCAAACTCCTCAAACAGGTCTTAAAGGCCCTACATTACCTAGGCTTATTCTGCCTATCCAATCTGATCTCCTTCTACTCTTCACATAAACTTTCCATTTCAAGCAGGACAATTTTCTACTGTCCATAAATATTCCACAAAGCTCGATGGCTCAGTGGATACAGTGTTGGACTTGGACTCAAGAAAACATGAGTTCAAATACTGCCTGAGACATTTCCCACCTGTGTTTCCATGAGCTTAACCTCTCTCAGCCTCAATTTCCTCATCTGTACAATGGGAATGATAATAGCATCTACCTCATTGGCCTGACATGAGAATTAAGTGAGATAACATCTAAGACACTTTGTAAACATTAAAGTATAATACAAATATTTTTGTTCCTTACCCAACTAGTTATTAAGGATCCTTCTTTAGACCAAAAGGTCCTTCTAGTACACGAGAGCTCCCTTGTCTGGAAAATGAAACTCCTACAATAACCAAAAGGGATATGGGTAGAATTTAAGGTCATTAGGAAATAGAATTTCTTTGTTCTGCCTTGAAAGTTTGTATTATATAACTACAATTATAGACTTCCAGGGCATGGAGGCAAGAACTTTCCTTCTAGCACATATTAATTTGGAGATTTCAATATTGCATACATTTATTATGTTATAGGGACTGATGTTATAAGTAATCATATCTGAAGATAGCAACAAAATAAATTTGCAGGGTGGTCTATTGGTAGTTGGGAGCTGGCAAATGTATAAGATGTGACTTGAGCAGTCCTAAAAGCATAGAGTATGTGCCAGATCCATTCTATGAACATCTATGATTTTTTAAAAATGGTTTGATTGAATTTTTCTTTGGTGACAAAGAAGACCAAAACATAAAGGCAGAAGAAGTCAACAAAGTCTCTACTCTGATATTTTATTGAATGGTTAAGTGAATTTGATATTAACTGTAATACAGATAGGGAAAACACATAAATTCCCTACATGGATACTGATTCTGGGATCTGGCAAAAAGTGAAAGGAGTAGAATATGGCCAAAATTCTGTTGAAATGTATAGGTTCTCAAAAGTAAAAACCTTTCACATTTAAAAGTCTTATGGACTGGTAAAAAACATATTAGGTAAATAGATACTGACCCATTGAGTGGGTTCATTGAAAAACACTACTCACACATAGATTATTATTGGACCATAAATTTACAACTTTAAAAGAACTTAGAGGCCGACCCACTCAATGCCTTCACTTACCCATGAAGAAGCTGAGATACTCAACTACTGTCAGAGACAGGATTTAATCACTCACTATTCATGTAGTTAACTAGGATTTAATATGTGTTAGTCTTGTCTCTCAAGCGAGACTATAAGCTACTTGAGTAAGGGGATCATACAACACTTCTTTCATACACCTCCCATAGAACCAAGCATACCTCTGTTCCATAATATGCATCCAGTAAATGTTTGTTGATTAATTCAACTAAAACCAATGTCCACAATCTTCTGGAGTTGTTGTTATAGCTGCCTCTTATCCATTTAACACTTTTTCAAGGAAGTCTTATCAGGATCTCTTTCCCCTCACATAGATGATTATTGGTGCCATCTGGATGCTTGCTCATAAAATATTCCTTTTATAAGAGATGAAAGAGTTCTTCAAATTTAGGGAATTCTGGTTGCTAACAGTTGTGTTCAGACCTAGTATTAATGCTCTTGTTTATGATATGACCAATTAATAGTTTAAGTTCTCTCTGATTTAGTGGCACTCTGAAAAGAAACTTGCTGTGTGACAAAATGGGAGATTCTCTTTCAAATGGATTTCAAAATGTACTCTTTCAAATGAAGCATCACCCAAGATATTATTTTGATTTTAGTGACTTCATCCCACATCTTTGTCTGACACCTAATGTTGAGTCAATAGGCCAAGGACCTGTAATTTCCTTAGAGCAAGAACTCTGTCCTTCAGTTGATGACTTAGTACATAAGTCTTAGAATTGACTGAAGCTTAGCAAAGTTAAAAGACTTGCCCTTGCCCATGGTCTCACAACGAATTAGTGTCAGAAGGGAGGATATGAATCCAGGTCTTCCCAAATCCAAGTCCAACATACTGTCTCCTACAACATTTTCCTTCTCTTCCATGAGTAATATTTGGCAAATGAAGACCTATGAGCACTTCCACAACTGGAGTATCATGAAAAAAAAATTCATCAATTTTAACACTATTGTAGACACATAACAGTTCAGTGTTCAGTTAGGTTGGCTACAAATTGAAAAGAGAAACTTATTAACAACTGTGAATAATCCCAAAATACTACCATCAGATCAAATCTGTCCATATTACTGAAGTGACTTATTCATTTTGGTTTGAGGAACACCTAAAGCCTCTAAGAGAAATGAATGAAAGTTGCTGGGATAAATTTCGCAGAAATTATTTGTACATATTTGTGAGTAAAATAAATTATTCTTCTGACATTGGTCACAGAGGGACCTCCTGTGGTGACTACTGAGTTAACAAATACTTCTGTCACATGCAAAATAGAAAGTTAGCACTGATTCTTTGATGTCACAAACATGTCATTTGGAAATGCCTCATTTTTGTTGGCATTTCACCAATCAATGCTGGAGGAAGATCTCCAATTATACTTCATCGCTATTTACCATTTGTCCCATTTTCGGCCCACCCATTACCATGAGTGGTTTACTGTTTAGTCTCTCTTAGAGTTGGTATTCTAGGATCTAAAGCCTCCAGGCAAGTTGTCTCCAATGTTCTCTGTTTAGCCCACTGGCATAATTACAGTATGTGGTTTTTAAAAAAGCACCTTTGAATTTTCATCTTTATTCAAACATATATAATCTTCAGCCAGAGATAGTCTCATAGAGGGACCCTAGAAGTCCCACTTGGGAAATAAAACACATTAAAGAGTAAATTCCCAATATTTTCAAAAGGGAAAAAAATGCAACTTTCTTAATCCAATATTATTTGACACACAACTTGACAGTTGCCCTGTCTTTATAGATACACAAACTAAAAGCAGGATGTGAAAAGTGGATTGCACAATAGTTTTAAATAGAGAAATTTTAACTGAAAATTAATTACTTAGATAATTTCATTCTAACCCTTAAAAATACAAAGCTATAACCAACGAATTAGGACACAAAATTACCCTGTAGGTCAGTAAATATGTTAATAACATTTCCCATCATTTTGGTTACACATAGCATATGATTTGAAATCTTCCAACAAATGCTTGCTACTCACATTCAAAAGAATACCAACATTTTGTTCCTTACCCAACTAGTTATTAAGGATCCTTCTTTAGACCAAAAGGTCCCTCCAGTACACGAGAGCTCCCTTGTCTGGAAAATGAAACTCCTACAATAACCAAAAGGGATATGGGTAGAATTTAAGGTCATTAGGAAATAGAATTTCTTTGTTCTGCCTTGAAAGTTTGTATTATATAACTACAATTATAGACTTCCAGGGCATGGAGGCAAGAACTTTCCTTCTAGCACATATTAATTTGGAGATTTCAATATTGCATACATTTATTATGTTATAGGGACTGATGTATAAGTAATCATATCTGAAGATAGCAACAAAATAAATTTGCAGGGTGGTCTATTGGTAGTTGGGAGCTGGCAAATGTATAAGATGTGACTTGAGCAGTCCTAAAAGCATAGAGTATGTGCCAGATCCATTCTATGAACATCTATGATTTTTTAAAAAATGGTTTGATTCTCTAAAAGAAAAAAAAAATCTTCTCCAGTGTCCTTTGTAATAGTAATTAAGGTGGGACTTTTTGCTGTTGACCTTTAATGATTCTGGCCTTTGTTTGAATGGGGCAGATAAAGTGGGATTTTTTTTATTTCTCAGCACTGAGACAATTGGGAGCCATTGATTTGTATCTGATGTGATATTGGGGGTGGCGAACTTCTCCATGCCCAGCCTGGGTGAGGTTGCGGCCCTGAACAGGATATATAAGCCCAGAGGTTAGTGTTCTTGCTCAGAGCTCAGAGCCACAGCAGGAGTGGCGCATGACTCTGCGCCAGCCATTACAAAGAGCTCCCCAGCTGTACACCCAGATGTTGATAATTACGAATTGTATTTAGTCTGTAATTCAGGATGCTGGTTTTTCCCCTGAACTAAGTAAATGATATTTGTATGCTGGATTAAAGTAAGATTGTTAACCCCTTAACATTACTTTCCTTAATAAAGCAGACGAAAAGGAACTGGGCTTGCAGCATTCTGCGAGCTGGTTGTCATTGGCTTTACACCCTCACAGCAGCTGCTAGCCAGATTGTTGATACACCTTCCACAAGGGTTGAAACTCCAAGATTAGAGTCACTCTTTGAGCAAAGGAAAACTCCTTCGAATATGCATCTATGAGAAGAATCAAGGTTCAATGCCAATTAACATGTTAATTCTTAACTAAATATAAATATACTTAAATATATAAACAAATATTAATTAACATATTTTGAAATAATGGTGAAGGAAGACTGAAAATGTCTGAGGGATAGACCTAAGCAGGAGACTCTGAGCAACTTGGGAACATCATAAATATAAAAGACAGCTGAGATAAGGAAAACAGGTATAAGGGGTAGCTGAAGGGGGAGGAGGACCCCTGAAAAAAGATATAGAAAGATCATTAAAGGTACATTTCATCTATTTTACAAGCCTCATGTGGACTGGCTCAGATTATTTTATATACCATCAGAGCCAGTCACCTATTTTAACCATAAATTCAATCAGGATTAGGAAAATATATTTTGGATTTGACATTTTTGGGTGATTTTCTTCATTTTCACTCAAATATTCTTTGTCATTGGGCTCTAAGTTTTATTAAATTTCAAATTGAAAATTCAAAGATGTAAAGCCACCATATGAATGCAAAACACAATGAAAGTGCTATTAAACATCAGTATTTTAAACACTTTGCAAATGCATGCACATAACATTAAAACAGCCAAAAGAGGAAAAATGTCAAATTATGAATGGTACTTTTTGCACTTTCTCAAGAATTGTGCTCTTGAGGGGTAAGCATATTTAAAGAGGACATGGACAAAACGTTTCTTCAGCACACTAAAACCACAAAGGATTCTATTTTTTAAAGTGCACTTTACATATGAGATAGTATTTATTAATCATCGAATTGAAACACTACTTTAAAACATAAAAATATCACAAAAAGTAACTTTGTATTTATGTAACACCTGTCATCGTATAAGCTTGAAGTTGTTGAATAATGTTAAAAGCTCCATGTTATTTGACTTTGTGTATTGTTGAATATGAGTGGGAATCATAAGGAGACAACTTTGGAAGTCATATTTTCCATCATCATAAACACATTCTGAACAATACAGTGGAGGCTTTATGGAGAAAAGGTTAACAACAGTGATAGGCAAAGAGAAATAGAAGCTGGTAAGACCAAACTTCATAAACATGGCAATGTGCCTGTCACCTAGCAACAGGCAAGTGCTGGGTAGGCTGATGTCTGAGAGGTCCAGATGCAAGTGTAAACACGATGTTTACATTGTCCCATTGGCCTAAGCTACATGGTCCTTTGGTTTTCTGGTGCTGACATCCAGGAATCTGATTGGATTGCTTATCCTCCCATGATCAAAAAAATGCAGACAGACTAATATAGATTAGAAAGTGGTGCTTGCAAAAGTATTTACTACTTGGATTCTGTATAATATGACTCCTATTGTTGTAATTAGCATATTCTGACATTTGATCGGTGCAGAAACAGTCCTTTAGGCAGAACCATAACTAAGACCAAGCAAATTATACCAGGTTCCAGGGCACTATTGTGGGGTATAATGCTTCCTCCTAGGAGAACAATGCTTCCATGTCTCTTCCTCATGTGAATGCCAAGATGTAGCTCACATTCTGTTCCTCTCAGGCTATATAGGACTGTCCTCTGGGTTGTACCCTTTTCTTCTCTTTTGCCCTAGGTAAAATGTTAGTTAATGTGTTTGTTGAACGGTAATCATGAAATTCTGTTTATTTGTGCAGGACTCTACAAAGGGATGTGGCTCTTTGGTGAAGGTACCACCAATGCAGTTGCATGGAGTCTGCTGTCTCTGCCTCTCCTCCTCCTGACTCACTGCTGTTCCCTCTCACCAAGGAATAAGTCGGTCAGGCAGCCACTCCACTTCAATGGCATTCAAAGACACCGGCAAGACCCTTGTGGAGACAGAAGTGGCCATTCACCGGAACCAGATCACCCTCACCAGCCACAATGTGAAATCACTCGAGAAAATGTGTGCTGACCTAATTAGAGGAGCCAAAGAAAATGCCAGCTAAGACTTCGAATCACAACTAGAAAAACTCCTTGTGGTGAAGGTTCAAAGACTTGGGATAGTTTCCAGATGAGAATCCTCAAATGCCTTATTGATTTGCACAGTCCTTCTGAAATTGTTAAGCAGATCGCTTGTATCAGCATTGAACCAGTTGTAGAAGTTAAAGTCACCATTGCAGATGCCTAACCAATTATCTCTTTTAATAAATTGATTGCAACTATTAAAAAAAAAGAATGTGTGAATTTAGGGGAGACAGAGCCAAGATGACAGAGTAGGAGGAAAAGGACTGCCAAGCTCCCCTCCACAAAACTCATTTAAATAGCTGCAGAAAATGTACTAGATTGAATTCTGATGGGAAAATCCAGGGAAAAAAAATTCACAGTGAGTCATTTGGATAACCTGATTTGACATAGGAAGAGAGAGAGGAAGATCTGCAGACACTTGGAACCAGGGTGGTAGGTGGGGCAGCATGTCACACTTAGAGCACTAAGGTGACCAGAAAGAGGTTGTGCACCAGGCAAGAAGAGATCCCAGCCCCATCCCAGGGCTCCATCAGACCAATACCAGGGTCTTGCATAGGGGACAGGTACAAAGTCCCTAATCACAGGAAGGACTGAGAAGGGGACCTGCTCTTCAGGGTGGTATTCTTGAGTATGGAAACCCTGGATTGTGTACCAAGAAAGGAAGAAGTTTAAAAGCCAACAAGAGTAGTAGCAGCAGTCAGATCCCAGGCACAGACACCATTTCCCATTTATAGCCCAGCCTTAGAGGTGTAACCAAGGCAGGAATTCCAGACCAAAGGAGAACCTACAATTCTGCCTCTCTCAACCAGCTCTACTATTTTTAGGGAATATAGAGGGAGTCCAGGCCTGAAAGTGCTTCTATTATGTCTTGATCTTTAAAAAAGAACGCAAAGGGAAGGAAAAAATAATGTACTGGGAGGAGGGAAGGTTCCTTCCTAGGGAGAGGAATATATTGGAATGAGGCAAAAGAAGTTCCTCTCTTTTAGAAGGAATTTCCCATTCCTCTCAGTATATTACTCTTTCCCTAGGTATGAAAATGATGTTTAGGGGAAATTATCTCACTTAATCGGATTATATAAGTAGATATCTACACAAACAATGAGGTTGGGGTGAGAGGTAGTAGCTGACACTTCAAGCTCACTCTCATCTGAACTGGTCAAAAGAAAAAAGAATACACAGGCACACACAGTTGGGTATAGAAATACATTTCACCCAACAGGAAAATAGGAGGGAAAAGATGGGGGGGTGGGGAAGGGAGGAGTAGAATTTAAGGGAGGAGACTAAAGAAGAGATTAGTCCTAAGCAAAATAAACTCAAAGGATATACAAAAATATTCATAGCTCTTTTTGAGGTAGCAAAGAATGGAAATATGAAGGAGTGTCCATAAATCAGGAGATAGATGAACAAGTTATTTGTATATAAATTTTATGGAATACTTCTGTGGTGGTTTCTTAAAGTGATGAGCAACCACTATTCTAGGGGATGAATGATGAAGCATACTACCCATATTCAGATAACAAGATGAAGGACACAAAGTACAAAATGAGACCAATATTTTTTGGACATGGCCAGTGAGGAGGGTTGTTTTGATTGACTACATGTTTGGGGTGTGTGTGTGTGTGTGTGTGTGTGTGTGTGTGTGTGTGTGTGTGTGTATACATGCTCATTTGGGGATGGGAAGGGTTGGGGGTGAATGAAAAGGCACATATTGGTTGATTGAAATATGTTTTACAATTTTTAAAGGAAAAGGAAACGAACACTTTAATTTATCTGATTCAGTGAAGTATTGGAATGTGATTTTAATCAACTCAAGTAACAAGGATATTTTCATGCCATTTCACATAATAAATTAAACCACATTCACATTTGGGATAGGGACATCTTGAATCTTTGAAATCATCTTTGCAAATGTTATGAAGTCAGCACCCTAATGGCTCCCCACAAGTCTTTTATGCCACCTAGATAAAGGAAAATAGCTTTACCTGGTGTGTTAAATGTGCTGATAAAAATCAGTTCATTTTAAAAAAGAGAATGAAAGTTATATAACCCTTTTCAGCAAGAATATTTTTTCAATAGACTTCATCTTCATGTAGACAATATCCCAACTAGTATTAGTGCAATTATGATAAAGTCAATATTTAGTCTTTACAAAGGTATTTGATAACATTGCCAGAATGGTAAATAAAAATAATAATAACAATAATAAAAAGCCAACTAGATCATGTATAGCTCTAACAGCCTTTGGGTAGAAAGTGTTCCTGGATGTTAGACTGACTTTGACAGCCAACAAAGAGTAAGGCAAATGTATCTTTGTCCAATGGAATCCAATCCTGGTGCTTTTACATTAACAAGAGCATTAAAGGACATGGTAAGAGACCATTGGCTTCAAATAATTAGAATAGTTGAAATGAGGACTCCTACTTTGTCTAAGTATAGTACTATCTAACACCTCTTTTGTATTTCATGGCTACAAAAGTTGCCAAGGGAGATTTCCATGCCATTATATCATGCTGCCTGCTTTGCAAAGAATTGGAATCATTAGTCTGATTCATCTCCTGCCAGTTGCTGATGCTACAATCCCACAGAAAATGACTAAAAATTAACACATTTTTACACAAAGATTTACCACTGAGCAACACTCCTCTTTTCTTAAAATGCATATTTCCCAGTCCTTTATGCAAATTGGTGTTCAGCATCTCACAATAAAGGCCAGAAAGACTATTCTTTGAAATCCCCAAGTTTATGGGCTTTTGGCAAGGAGTGAAGGAAGAAGGCATTACAGTGAGAATGGTGATGAGGCATAGCATTTTCAGTTAATCTCAAGTTAAACAGAAGTGGTTGTTTCCATTGGAAACTGTGACAAATGTTAACCTGAATTTCCTGTATTACTCTACAATTTCTTGTGATTTTTTATACACACTAAAATTAGGTACGAATATAAATTACAATGTGAATTAGAGGCAAATATTGTAACTCTGAATATTAGTATAGAATTTATTATAAAAGAATTGTAGAGGATCTAAAATTATCATAGAATATGAGTTGGAAAGAGGCTGAGACACTGTAGTCCAAATATTTTTAAACTGGGCCAATGATTTCAAGAGTGTATGAAATTCCCAGTAAGAAGCATTATCTAACAATGCAGATGGGCATTTTCTCTGTAATTTATAGTCTGAGAGACACTAAGAGGTTAAGCAATTTGCCTAGAATAACACAAGTCTCTGTGTCATGGGTCTGACTTGGATATAGTTGAGATGATTCTGTGGCCAGCTCTCTATCCCCTATCCCAGGGTGTCTCTCCTAATCTAATCCATGCCTAAACAAAAATTCCTCTAAAGCATGTCTGACCAGTAGACATCCAACTTTGCTTGAAGATGTCAAATGACCCTCTACCTTCCAAAATGCCCATTCTATATTTGGATAGATATGATTATTAGGAAGCACTATATTTCCTCACATGAAGGCTTAATATAGAGTTTCCCAAAAGCCTTATCCATTAAAGCTTAAAACTGCACTAAAACTTTGGGGATACCCTTTATGCTTCTTTGTAACCCTCACCCATTGCTTGTAGTTCTGCCCTTCAGGGAAAAGCAGAACTAGTCTAATTATTCATATAAGAGACAACTCTATAAATGCTTTCAGATATTTACCATATCATCCTTAAATATTTTTTTCCTAAAGACTAAATAAATATCCTGGGTTCCTTTATTTAGTTCTCACGGGGCTTGATTCTAAATCCCTACCAAATATGGGTTTCTCTCCTGTAGACTTTCTCCAACTTATCGATGCTTTTAAAAAAACATGCATGGAAAGTATGAAGAACTAAACACAAGACTCCAGATTTGCATAGTAGTACAGAATGAAACAGGACTGTCATCTCCTTATCTTGGACTCTATTTCTCTCAAAGCAGCCTAAGGTTCCTTAATATTCTTGGATACCATAACATAGTGATGAAATACTGAACATGAAGCCCATCAAATGCTGCAGATTTCTTTCAGATGAACTATAATCTAACCATCTTATGCTTATGCTTCTGCATCTTATCATTATGAAGCTGATTCTTACAAAGCATAAGGTTTACACTCACTGCTGTTGAATTTCATTTTCTTTGAGTTGGTCCAATGTTATAGTCTGTCTGTTTCTTCTTGATTCTCAACTGGGCATCCCAGTATATTCTCCATCCATCCCCAGTTAGTGTCATCTGTATATATAAGAAGCATGCCATCTATACCATCACGCAAACAATTGATAAAAATGTTCACAAGCATAGGACCATGCACTAGATCTCCTTTCTCACAAATTAAATTTTCTTCACAAAAATCAGTATGAATTATCCAATATACAAAAAAGATCAAAAAGAAACTTGTATAAGAAACTGTGAACATCGCTTACGTACAGTTGAAGAAGTGTATGCATAAAACGAACTGAGTAGTAAGAAAACTATTATATTTCTTTATGTCCTCTCTATACAGAGTGGTACAGATGAAAGAGTTCAGGCTTGGAGTCAGAGTAACTTTAATTCAAGTCATACCTCTGTTATTTAGTACCTGTGTAACCTTAGGCACGTTACTTAATCTCTTTAGGCCTTGGTTTCCTCAGCTGTAAAATGAGAGATGTGGACTAGATATCCTCTAAATTCTCTTTCATTTCTAAATCTATCATTTTCTGTGTATGTGTGTGTATGTACATATATACATATATATAAGCCTACACCATTCAGTGTATTCTTAAAAATATTTTATAATGTTTTAATATCTATCATTAACTACTAACCTATCACCCCTACATTTCCCCTCTCAGAGCCAAAGTACTCCCTTTTAACAAACATATACCATCTTCTTTAGGGTCATTTCCCCAGCCTGCACTCTGAGCTATCCCCAGAGTATAGCTGACCATTTCTCAGCTCAGGATTCTGAGGCTAACCTGAGGAAATGGAGTTTCTAATAAATACTGTTGTTCCTGAGACTCCACCAGAGTACTCCCTATCAACAAGCAACCAGTTCATTATACTCAATTTTTACAAAAGAGGCATACTGAGAAGTTATAGCAAGAATACTTGGGAGAAACATTATTTCTCCTCCCCCCAAAACTTGAGAAGCATATATTTTCCCATCAATACATACAAATTCTGTAGGGAAAGTGGGTCCACACTTAAAGCATAGTGGTAATGAGGGATATGTATAAAGAACACATGTAGCAAAAGGCCACTTCCAAATATTGGACTTAGAAATTCTTTTCTCCCTTGCTGGAGTCATCAGGAAGATTCTTTGAGGTATAGCCCATCTTGATGGGCTCCCAAGACTTGTGCCTTTGTAGAATGCATAAGTGGCATTCTTCTCTGTACAAGGGATATTACTTCTTAACAGTACCACTATCCTCATTGACTATCTTTCTACCCACAACAAGGTGGCAGAGTGGATACAATCCTGGGTCTGGAGTCATAAAGACTTTAGTTCCAATTCAGTCTCAGAAACTTACTGGCCATATGAATCTTGACAAGTCACCCAACCTCTGTCTCAGTTTATTAATCCTAAAATGGGAATAATAATAATAATAGAACCTACTTCACAGGGTTGTTTTTAGGGTCTTCATCATATGGCTCTAATTTCCTTTTCTAATATCACCTCCCATTATTACACTATAGAGACCCCACTCTTAGTTCAAACTGGTCTGTCACTCAAACATTCTTCACACATTCTTTCCTCTACATATGTAGTTTCTTTCACCTGTTATGCTCTCTCCAATCTTCTTTTCTAAATGTCTCTCCTCTTTCAAAACAGTTTAAATCCAATCTCTCTGAGAAGTCTTTCCTGGATATTCCAGTCCATATTACCCTATGAGGTAGGGAACATTGAACACCAACACAAACAACTAAAGGTAAATATTAACAATTTCTATTTAAATTAATTGCATTCAACACAGAAAGTATCACTTTTTCCCTGGCTCTCTTTTTAAGTCCTTCTTGGGATTTTGTTCTTCTCCACTCATTCCCATTCATTTTTCTTTATGGGATCATTGATAGGAGGAGGCAGCATGGTATACCGGATAGTGCTGTTGTATTTGGAGTCAGAAAGGCTTAGTTTGAGATTGCACTTCTGACATTTGAATAGCTGTTTAGTCATGTAGTTAAATTAACCTCTTGGCCTCAGTTTCTTGATCTATAAAATGAAGAAGTTGGACTGGAAGTTCTCTAAGGTTTCTTGATACTCCAAATCTATGATTTTGTGATCCTAGAATATATAATCTATCCTGCTGCTATTTTGTATCTTTGACATTACTTAATAAAAACACTTCCTGACTTTTTGTTGAATTCTTTATATTTATTACATATTATTACATCATATTATTTAACTATCCTAATATTGTTGGACATTTAAGTCATTTCTTATTTTTTTCAATTACATATAACACTTCTGTGAAAATGCTTGACTAGATAACTCCTTTATTTACTTGTTTTTTATTAATACTTTCAGAATATATCCTGACAATGGAATTACTGGGTAAAAGTGTATGATTAATTTTTTATTATTTTCATGGTGAATTGTTCAACTGCTGTCCACAAATATTTTGCAAGTATGCAATTCCTATCAACAATAAAAGAGGACACCTTTGTTTCCACAGTCCCAAATGATTTGAATTTTGTTGTTTTAATCATTTTTGTCAAAAATAATTTTGATGTGTCTGAGGTGGTACTTCAAAGTTGCATATTTTTAAAACTTGTATGTCTTTGATTATTAATCCTTTAAGTTGCTATATCAATTTAGATTCCTTCCTTGAAAATGTTTTATTCATATTCTTTGGCCATTTATCCATTAAGAATTGTGAATTAATACTACAACTTTTTAACATTTTTATATGTATTTAGTTGTCAAGTGGTTGTCATTCACCATAACAATTTTCTCAATCTATTTTTCTTTTAAATGTCTTGTTGAATTGAGTTTATTGTTTTTATGTAAAACCTCTGTCTTATGACCAATAATTAATCATACTTGTAGAATTGAAAAAATTATCACCCAATTTTAATACTTCCATTCATTTTCTTCTACTTTGATAGAGTTTTAATTTTCATGTTTAAGCCTGTCATCCAGCTGGAACTCACTAAAGGATATGGTGTAAGATGTAGGTCCAAATTCCTTTCTTGACAAATTGCTAACCAATTTTCCAAAAGTATATTTATTAAAAATTAATCTTTTCCTCTATTTTTATTTTCTAAATGTTTATCAAATATTAATCTTTCATGTATTATTGGTTGGACACATGGTATATCTACTCTAATTGATTTATTCCTTTATTTTTCTCAGTAATGGAGAGTTTTCATAACTGCTTTGTGATATGTTTTAAAGTCCAAGTTTGTATGACTTTTTTTTAGCATTCCCTTAATATATCTCTATATAGGTTTCATTATGATTTGGTCTAACTCTATATAAAAGTCTCTTGACATGTTTATTGGTATAGCATTAAGCTTATAAATGGATTGGGAAGTATTGCCATTTTTACAATGTCAATCTGATCTATCCAGAAATGTATTTCTCAGATTATTTACATTCTTTGTTTTTATCATTATAAGTTTAGAGTTACACCTTTTTAAGTCCTGCATATTCCAAGGTAGTTTAGTTCTCCAAATAGTTTGTTTTTGAATATAATAAATGGGCTTTCTTTTTCACATTGTGTTTTCTTGAAATGTAATTCTAATTTTTAAAAAGAATGGAGATGTTTGAGGGCAGGGGCCCTGTATCATGTATCTTGTTATTTTTTTTTGAATTTATTTGTTGTTTTTATTAATTTTGGGTTCAGGCAGTTGGATTTTTCTTGATATAATGTCACCTGCAAATAATAACACTTTGATCTCTTCATTTACCATGTTAATCTCCAGAATGTTTTTCCCATCTTATTACTTTATGATTGCTAGAAGTTACATGTCAAAAAAATGGATGGGTTTCTTTACCCTACCTCTTTTTACTAGGAACATTTCCAGAGTTACCCAAAGGTAAACTTTGTGCTTCCAACAAGTTCAGAATCTGGAACTCTGGTATACTGGAGTGCTTTCCTCACCTTTTGAAACTCATAAGATTGGAACCTTCATTCCCTTTACCTAGAAAGGAAAAAAACGAGCGGAGTGACCAAGAACCAGAGACCACATGGCAATGCCACTGAAACTTTACTCTAGAGCTTCTATTCAATGGTGCTACTTCCAAATGATTCTGCAAGCCCACTGCAGTGAGCACAAATAAGTGTTCATGTTTATGACTTACGGTACAGATAGAGATCATTCATTGTAAGTTCTTCTGCCCAAACAACTCTTTCCCCATAAGAAGACTTATGCAGGGCAAAAAATATTGTGCCTAGCACACAGCTCCATGTGCTAGAAGGAAACAGAGCTTTGAGTCTGGGGGAAAGGGATCTAGAAACCTAATTGTGGCCAATCCTCTCCTCCTAGAGTTTAGTCAGGTCAGGCACTTGGATCCAGCTGATGTCCATGTCCCTTACATAAGGGGGCTAAAACTTAAAGAACAAAGCTCAAGAGAGAAGGCATTAATAAAAACTATAATTCACAAAAATGTAAACAACACAGAGGATCATAAAGAAAGAAGGAATAATAATAAGTAAAATCTCAAAAAGAAATCAGAGCACTTTGAAGAAAAATGAAATAGTTTTAACTGATTAGAGAGAAGCCTGTGAAGTCCCTAGAGATCATACAAAAACAACAAGAAACTGCAGAATAGTTCAATAGCAAAATAAAACTCTTAAAAGGAGAAATTAGAGATTTTTATAAATAAATAGAAGCTATGTGAGAGCGAATAAGATATTTAGAACAAAAATATTAACAAGGAGGAAAATTTAGCAGAAGAGAAGCAAAAAGCGCTAATCTTAAAAGCATCCATGAATTGTATACAAAATAGTGATCTGCTTGGAAGACAGGCTATGGAGATAACTTAAGCATGCTATTCTTTAAAACAACCTCTTAATTTAAATCTAAATATATATTTTCTGCATTAAATGTGTTTCTATCCCCTACTCTTCACTCACACAGCTACCACCTCAGCTGAGTGCAGGCCCTCATTTCCTCTCACCTGTATTATAATTATAACTTACTAATTGGTCTCCTTGCTTTAGCCTCTACTTTCTCTAATCTATTCTCCACACAGGTCTGACTGACCGCATTAAAAAGGCTTAATAAACTCCAGTAGCTTCTAAATTCCTCTTGAAGAAGTCACAACCTCTAGATTTTCATTAGGAGCATATTAGAATCTGATACAAACCTTAACTTTCCAAATTTATTGCACATTATTATCTTTCATATAATGCAGTTCAATAAAATCTACCTAATGCTGTTCACCATATTTCACACTCCGATCTGCACAATTCTGGTCCATGTCCTTCCATAGATGCTTCAGAGAGTGTCTTCAAAACTCACTGAAGGCCTTCAACCAGGTCATTTAATATGTAACACAAAGAATGTCTATTTGTTATCTCTAGCTCTCACTATATGACCAGATCATCTTTGCCTTTTCATACATTTCCTTGATAATGACTTTTATATGATTTCATTTCATAAATTTTCGTTGGTAATATGCTACAACCTGTTTACATCCAACCGAGATCTTTCCATTGTCCTTTGAATTTTTAACCTTTTTTCCCATTCTAAGATTATGATGTTCAGTTACATATAGCATCACCAGGATAATACTGCAGTTAAAAAATATGCTGTAGTCTCAGGGAGCACTGTGGAATTATTGAAATTGTGGTTTCCTAAAAGTAATTGAGTCTTTTCTCTTCCTATTCAACTTTGGACCTAACTTACTTTCTAGGTAACTTATCTTAAGTATATCTAGATTTAGTGTCGGCCTTAGCTATATTTACTGGGGACTTTATTGAATGATTTTTAACTCTCTGTAATAATTTGGGAAATATGTGTTTTCCTCCATTTGTCTTTTTTCAGTTTTGTTTCCTAGACTTCTCTCTTTTGAGTGGTTATGAATCTCATTGCAGAATCTCAGTGATATTTTTGCGGTTCATTGAAATAAGTTCAGCATTATCTACCATATGGTAAAAGTTCACAATCTATAGAGAATCCTTGTATCATTTTGACTTTGTGTGGTACATCCTCCAAGAGAAAGAAAAACACCTTTGGTAAGAATATACTTCCATTCTATGCTTCCTTTGATATCAATAATTAGAAATCTTTCAGCAAAGTTGATTCCAATGATAATGGTGAGCTGTTGGAATCTATTGAGTACTGTTGAGGGTGGTTTTGGTAGTTGTGTGGAGGCCAGATTCAAGAAGCAACTATTTTGAAGCAAAGAGAAAAATTGGAAGGTTATTGCAATAATCCAGATGAAAAATGATGAGGGGTCAAATTTGTGTGTTGATTATGTGAATGATGAAGACATGTAAAAGATGTTGGGTAGGCAGAATGAGAGAGATTCTGTAGATCCAAAATTGATAAAACATGGCCACTGATTGTGGACATGGAATGAGGAGAAAGAGTGAAAGATGATTCCAGGTAGAGAAACTGGGTAATGGAAGGATGATTGTGCCCTCTATATAAATAGAAAAGTTTAGAAGATGGGTCAATTTGGGGTAAAAGAGAATTTCTAATTCTGATTACATTTTGAGTTTGAGATACCTACATGATAACTGGTTTGAAGTATGATAATTTCCAAAGTCTCTTCTAGCTTTATGATTCTATGAAAAATAGTTGAGTAACAGATTTATTTTTCAAGAAGTTGAGTTATGAAGGGGGTGAGCAAGAAAATAACTGGATGGGACAAAAA
The DNA here is from genome assembly GCF_011100635.1 of Trichosurus vulpecula. NCBI lineage: Eukaryota > Metazoa > Chordata > Mammalia > Diprotodontia > Phalangeridae > Trichosurus > Trichosurus vulpecula. Next base: position 260,976,584 of record NC_050574.1, on the reverse strand, counting down.
GATCAAGGGAAGTCTTTTTTAATATTGAGAAATCTTTGATCTACTAGGAGTCAGAGGGAAAGACAGCAGTATAAAGGAAAATATCTAACATGAGGGGGAAATAGAGGCCAGCTGCAAGAGCAAGGTCCTGAAGGAGGCAGGAAGGAATGCAATCAAGAGGACTGGTTAGCTTTAGCAAGGAGTTTATGTCCCTTCAGAAAGTGGAGGGAAGCAATGTGATAGTAGCAAGTGATAGTAGTAAGGGACCTTGATGGCTGGAAAAAGAAAAGAATATTGCACTTAGGCAGTTTAAAACTTCAAAAAATTCTTTCCATGCAATAACCAAATGAGGTGTTTGATGCAAGTACCATTTCCTTTTTAAGATGAAGAAATGGATAAGTTATGCAATATAGTTATACAAGAAGTTATAGTTACATGAAAAGAGCTAGAATTTTCAACAGTCTCTAGACACTAACTTCAATACTCTTTACATGCCATTATGCTACTTCAGATTTCTCTCCTTGCCATCAGTTCATAGAGGTCTTCTTCTGTTTCTCTGAATCACTAACTTCTTAAGGCTCAATTATACAGGCACATACCACATTTTGCTCATTCATCAATTGAAAGGTACCCACATTGACTCTAGTGCATTCCTGCCATGAAAAGTACTGCTATGATTTTTTTTGGAATACATAGGTTGCTTTTTAAAGAGCTAGAACCTTACACCTTCATGAAACTTTCCTTGATTAAGTAGAAACAAAATTTCTGTTCAAATCTCAACTTCAGAGATGAGCAAATGAATCCAATAAAATATTTTTATATTACTGCTGCATTACCACTGTCTATGTTTTATATGGATTTATCTACTGTTATACCTTATCACTAAATTAATTTTAAATAATCTTCTGAAAAAGATTCATCAATATGTTAGGTAAGTCCTAGTATAACCCTTCAGGTGCAAAATTCTTTAACATTTTATTGTAATTATGATGAGTAGTCAAAAAGAATTATGCAAGAAATTTTGTTTTAGACAGATGTATGGCCAGAAAAAAAATAGGCAGGTCATGTCGGGACCAAGCATGACTGATGGACAATTTGCATATTTCATAGACAGCTACAAATATTAGGAGAACAAGAAAGAAACTCCCAGAGTTGAGTAGCATGCCCATGGAGGATTATGGGAGGACATGAGCAAGGATCATAGCATCATAGATTTAGAGCTGAAAGAAACCTTAAAAGCTATCTAAACCAACCCTCTCATTTGAGTTGCACAGAATGAGAGGGCACAGATAGATTGTGATGTGTGTGATTGGAGAAAGTACCCACTAATTGAGATCATAGTACTATCAAAGTACAAAAGACGTGATTGGTGGGAACAGCAACATTTCTCTTGGTGGGAATGTATGTGACATGTACAGTTATAATGCATACTAGAAAATCATCTATTTATCATGTAACATTACTCTATTCATTAATTTTTGGTCGCATCAAGCCATTAGAAAGAAGTAGAATTATAATATTTATGATAACCAAGCTTTTGAGGAATACTTGCTCTGGATCTGGATTTCCCTGCTAGAACCACATTTTTCCCCTTGAATGTTTGCTCATTTTATGAGAGTCACTGACAGGAAAAAAAAAATGCCCCTGTAAAGCTTGTTTTACTTTGTTTGTCAATCATGTATTAGGCACATGCAGTGAAAATGTTATGAAGAAAAAAGTACCACCCAAATGAATGCTGTGCCAGTTCTACATGCATATACTAGACATGCAGATGTTTCACTTTTGAATTCAGACAAATGTAGGATGAAAAAGGGGGAAAAAACAGGAGGACTCGAAGTTACTTCAAATAAAAGTCCACAGCTCAAAGGCAAAATATTTGAAGACAATGTATTATAAGGAATTTTTTTCAAGCCATAGAAAAGCTGTTTTATGAAATTAAGCTGGAAATATCCTAAGTGGGAAATGACCACAGAATAAATAGGAACCTTTTAGAAAGACAGCAAACATGTGTTATTTATTTTCCTGGTAAATAGAAGTGGCAGATTCAATCAGCAAGAAGCATCAGATAGTTATGACCATTTTAATCATGTAAAAAAGTTCATGAGATTTGTTTATGGTGCATTTAACAGCATTTTCAGTTTAGTATTAAGGAAAGTGAATAACTTCTATTTACCAATAAAGAGGAGATAAGATAGGACTCTTTCTTTTATGTGGCAAGTAATACAAAAAAACATAGAACATTTAAGGCATCACCACAGCTATCTTTTTTTCCCTCTTTATAAACATATGGAATTAGTTACACCCAATTGCATAAAAAATATTTTAAACTATCAAACTGTTCCAAAGCATGTTCTGTGCCATGTTCCATGAAGAGAGGGGCTCCCTTCAGTTCCATTTTGAAAGGCCTAAAAAGTGCCGAGTGGTAGTACTTTCTGTATTTATATCTGCTTAGAATCTCTAATGTTTTAAAGCCATGTTCAAAAATGTTAATTTTAGATGTTAATTATAGAGCTGGAAAAAAAGCAATGGTTATAAAATAGCTAGCTGAGGTTAAGTCCTTCTATAATGATCAGTTTTGGGTACTCCCTGTTATTTAAATGACTACTAAAAAATACATTAAAAACACGAGCATGTGGCAAGCATATCTCTTGACTTGGAATTTATATGAATGATCACACTGACTCCAGCAAAGGAAATCAAATATTTATTTGGTCCCATAGCTTTTTCCCTAACATATGATAAATACAAATTTTACATTTTGTTTTATGTGGAATCAAAGATTAAAGCTAAAATCCTTCATGTTAAGCAAAGATAGAAAATATTTTCTGAAGGATGCACCCTCAGCTTTCCACAAATCTTAAGTTCACTTCATTTCTGCCTCCAAACATGGATTATTAGTTAGCTAAGGAAGGGAAACATGAATGAGGAAGAAAAAGAACAGTCTCAAAACTTAGCCAAATACCACAGGAGTCCAGTTGTAAGTAAATATTTTATCTAAATATCCAACACCTCACCATATCAGACAACCAGCAAGCAGGATTCTGCAATATTATGTTTTCTAATAGTTCCCCAGTGCAATGGGGGCTACAGATTTTTTTCTGGCCTCATTTCACCGAGAACAATTAATTGATAGCAAGCAATATATAGAGGAAAAAGCCTTCCTTGTTCAATGTGATTGGAGGCTAAGGTCATGAGGCCAATTTTCTTACGAGATTTGTGGAAATCAGGCTCATTTCTTTAGAATAATCTCATATATTATGATGCCAGAGGTGGCTTTTTGGTAAAGGTAGGCTATAATCAAGGCTGACTTTAGGTTCCCTGCCATCTCCCCCTTCTGTGGCCTCTATCTCTTCTTTTGGCATTGACATTCTTCAGCTCTCATAAGCCCCCAGTGATTTCACTTCATTCTTCCAACGCAGGGTGCCCATTCTGAGGGAATGTGCAGGAATTTTCCATCTGCCTACTCCATGTCCAGTAATGCCTGCTCTGTGCATTTTCCTTGTCCCCAACTATTTTACTAGCAACCAACTAGCTTCCTTGCATTCTTTGATCTATTTCAATTCGATGAGTTTTACAATTTTCAAAGTTCTTTTGCATCCATTATCCATTGTGAAAACAACGTGCTATAGGGAAAGGAATCTTGGATTTGGCATTAGAGGACCCAGGTTCAAATCCTGGTTCTGTCTCTTATTTACCTGTGCAACCCTGGGTAAGTCACTTAACTGTGTATCATTTTCCTAATCTCTTAAATGAAAAGAACTGAATTAGCTGACCTCTAATATACATTGAAGTTCTAGGTCTATGATCCTATGTTCTTAGGATCCTTATAACAATCCTGAACTAGGCAAAACAGTTATTATTCTTAACACTATACAGAGGAGGAAATTTAAGTTAAAGGAGGTAAACCGACTTGCCTAAGATGACACAGTAAATATCAAATATGAGGAGAAGCAATGTAGGATTCCTATGGCTGTTAGTTTTTATATCCTTCTATGGTATTAGTGGATTATAGTGCTTAACGCCTTTTGGCTATTCGATTTTTGAATTAGATTCTTAAGATATAAACATAGAATCCTGGAGAAGCCCTATTGTGGTAAGCATCACTATTATCAATGAATCAGCAAGTATTTAATCATACACTATTTGCCAGATACTACCCTAGGCATTTGGGATAGGAAGAAAAAATGAAAAATCCTCTCCTCTACAAGCTAAAATTCTACTAGGAGAGACAACACATATGAATAAAAACATACACAAAAGAAACATAAGAAAAACTTTTGTGAGAGGGCACTAGCTGCTGGAGGAAATCAAGAAAGGCTTCATGTAGGAGACAACATTTTAACTGAGCTTTAAAAAAAGCCTAAGGATTGTAATAAGCAGAAGTAAAGAGGAAGTCCATTCAAGTCATGGAAGGCTGTGTGTAAAGGCCCAGAGATAAAATATTAAATGGCATATGTGAGGAATTGCAGGAAGACCAGTTTGGTTGAACCACAGAATACATGGAAAGAATGATATTTAGTAAGGCTGAAAAGATAGGTTAGAGTCAGGTTGTAAAGAGCTTTAAATACTGAAAAGAGGAGTTTATATTTGATCCTATTAGAGTTTATGGAGAATCACTGGAGTCTATTGAGTATGGTCAGAAGTTTTCTTTAGGAATATTATTTGGATAACTCTATGGATGATGGTTTAGAGAAGGGAGAGACATGAAGCAGGGAGATCAATTGGGTTATTTCAATAGTGTGGGCAAGAGGTGATGAGGGTCTGAATGAATACATCAAGCATTTATTGTTTACTCTGCACAAAGCATTGTCCTAAGCACTGGAGATACAAATAGAAAAGTAAGACAATCCCTGCTCTCAAAGAGCTCACATGCAAGTGGTAGAGTAACAACGTAGGTTTCGGCTCCAAGTCAGATGGGGAGGTCCAATGGTCCTTAGACTGCAGTGGCAAAACAAATGTTAATGCCTCTTCTTTAATGTCATTTCCACTCATAATATCACATCAGTTTCTAATGGTGAACCACTAGACGATGCCAAAAACTTTGGGGCAAAACTTATTTTTTCTACGTCTTCAATAGATGGGGCTGTAGCAGCAAGAGGAACAGTTGCTAAGCTGCATCTCCACAGAAGTTGCTTCCCAGGATGGTGGCTGTAGGCACTGGATTGGAAGTATTGCTATTACTCATGAGTTCAGGGTCCTGGGCTATCTCCATGGGGTCTGAGGAGAAATGGTGTTTAAGATGATAGTGGTGGCTTAATTTTTCTGGCATGTGTTGCCTCCTATCTCTCCCTCAAGGTATTTTGCTACTTCAGCTAGTCTTCTTGCCTTCCCCATGAGAGACAATTCGTTGGCAATTTATGTAGATGGAGTTCTCCATTAGAGTTTCTTCTCCAGATGATGATTGAGAATGCTGACTGAAAGCAAGATTGGTGGTCTTTAAGGTTTTGCCACACCCACCATTTCCATGCTTATCTGCCTGTTGACCGAAGTCTGTCAGCAGTTGTTGCTGATAGTGATGAGAAAAAATAGACCCCTTGGGGCAGCTAGGTGGCGCAGTGAGTAGAGCACCAGCCCTGGAGTCAGGAGGACCTGAGTTCAAATCCAGCTTCAGATACTTGCCACACTTACTAGCCATGTGACCTTGGGCAAGTCACTTAACCCCAATTGCCCTGCCTTCCCCCCTCCAAAACAAAATAGACCCCTTATCAACAATTATTTCCTCAATGGTGGCTACAGGGACTTTGAAGCAGCGAGATCATTTGGCTTGAGGGACACTTCTAGTCCTAAGACAAGGCTCTAGTCATCGTTTGTGTCTGGTGGCTATATGAATTGAGAGGACAGGATGTTATAGGGGTTTAATTCATAAAATCTGTCACTTGGTTTTCTATGTGAAGTAAAGGAGAGTGGGGAGTCAAGAAATACTCTGGGGCTACAAGTCTGGATGACTAGAAGGAGAAGGGGACTCTTATCAAAAAAGGGAATACTCAGAAGAAGGGTAAATATGAAAGGAGAGGTGAGTTCTGTGTTGGACATGTTGAGTTTTCTGTGCTTATTGAATGTAAAATTCAAAATATCTGATAGATAGTGATATGGCTCTGGAGCTCAGGAGAGACATTCGGTCTGGCTGTGAAGTTATCTGCACAGAGTTAGTAACTGAATGCATCGGTACAGATGAGGTCTCCAAAAGAGAAGCAAAAAGGGCCCAAGACAGAACTTTGAGGTTTATCCTCAATTAGGGGATGGGAGGTGAATTATCCAGCAAAAACATCCAAGATGCTCCAAGAGTCTCCATGGTGTATCTCTCCTGAGCTTTGGCATCAGGCTTTTGAACTCCTGAACACAGGATGGATGGCTCTGCTTTGATTCAGAGAGTGTTTTCCCCAGCTACTCTGGAAACAAATGGCATCAATCAGAGGCTGTTGCTCATTCTTTACCCACCAGGAGTAAAAGTTTCTGGAGTACAGACAAGTTCTCATTCACTGTCTAATTTCCATCTAGATCTTTAGTCTACAGCGACCATGTAAAATTAGAGATAGTTTGGCCTGGTGCATTCTCACAGAGTAACTCCAATTAAAAGCTAAACATCTGATTTCAGGGGGGCCCTCACTGTAAAGGGAATGGATAATTTTCTTTATTGTCTTCTACTTCTTAGTGATAAAGCCATTCTCTGGGGTAGATTTAAGGATTTGTGGCTTCCCCAAAGACCCAGAAAGGGCTTTGCCTTTGGTTCTTCTTTGCCTGGACTCAGCACCGAGAGTTCACCTAACCTAGACCCAGGTAGACATACTTCCAACTGAGTCCTCACACTAAAATTGTTAGATGCTTCCTGAAGCCTTAGTGCTAGGCTTGAAAATCTGCCTCTTTCAACTGTAGGAGGAACTCACGTACCAGGATTTCATAAATATACAGGATGTTCTGACAGTTGGACCAATATTGACCATTGACCCAGGTCTCATAGCTTCAATGTCAATTCTTTATCCGCTCCAGGGGTAGGGGACCTGCGACCTTGTGGCCACATGTGGCCTTCTATGTCTTTGGGTGCATCCTTTTGACTGAATCCAAGTTTTACAGACTAAATCCTTTTATTAAAGAGATGTGTTCTATGAAGTTTGGATTAAGTCAAAAGGCCACACTTGAGGACCTAGAGAGCCACATGTGGCCTTAAGGCTATAGGTTCCCCACCTCTGTGACTAGACCACCTAGTCTCTCCTATTTTGTATTTAGTCTTTCTTCAAATGTCTCAAAAGAAGTAATTGATGATAGTGGGATAATTCCCCTGTCCTGAATCCCACATCTTTACCTGAGTTTTGCCATTAGATTTACGACTTTCTACTGCTGTTGACAAGCGCACCTGAAGATTGAAATATAATTGATTTTATCTAGATTTTTCTGATCTTTCTGTTACCTTTTAAGAAAGAGATCTCTAACTGTAATTTGAACTCCATTCAAAGTATACATCTGCTTCTTTCCTTTCCATTAAAACATATGGCAATTTCAGAATACAAATTCCCTATTTCCAATGGATGCCATCCATTGTTTGATCTTGTGACCTCACAATCACATGCAAATCCAACATAAGAAATTGTATGTTCAGTGAACATATATTATTAAGCTATTTAGTTCTCAGCATATTTATCTTTTCCCATGAGGAATTGCTGAAGTCAACTAGTGTGCATTTGAGGGAATTATCAAGTGTCTCCTCACTAATGAAGATTTATGCCTTATAAGGCTCATGTATTACATGATACAGTTAAATGTCTACTAAATACTGTACATTTTAACTGTTTTATGATGAAAGTAAATAAATGAGCTAATGCAGTTTTCCTTCATTCTCGAAAAGGTCCATGATTTCAGGGAGGTGATGCCATGAGATGCAAGTGAATTGGATTTAAGGGAGGGAGGGCTGTACAAAGTCACCAGTCCCACTTTCTCCTCCAGAGCCATCTGAGCCCAGTGGACAGATATGGATCAGGACAACTGGAAATGTCCCGGGATGCAGTGGGGGACCTTGGCCTTTTCAAGCTAAGATCTTTAACATGTCTCAGTTTGACATTCAGTGAAATGTGCTAATATAAATGGATTGTATGGCTTGAAAATATTAACATTAATTGATATCATTTAAAGTTAATAGCAGACACAAATATTTCCTATGGATGTAGGAGTAAGGAAATGTCAAATGGAAGAGGAATCATACCAGTATCTTTATCTGTGGCGTCAGTGATTTAAAAGTGATTTAAAGTACATAGGAAATAAACATTTCTTTTATCCATCAGAAAATAATAGGGCCTGGGATCAACTGATGAATATATAGGTATACCTATAAAAATAAAATAAAGCCTAGCCTAAAAGCTGATCCATACTAATCTTCAGTGACTCATTTTTATGACCCTATACCTAACTAAAAATCCTTAACAATATATAAAAATTTGGGTAGTCAAATTACATTTTAGGATAGAATACTATTGTTCATAATCAAGTTTTCTGCTATCCTTTGTAGGAAAATGGAGATAATTATGAACAATGCATTGACTTGTTATTGATACTTGCTTAAACATTGGATTCTATAAAGATTTCTCATGCCCAAGGTGCAATGGTTCAATGATCAGGGCAGAGTCAGGTATGCGAATTTATAAATTAGTTTGGATACCAGCACTTGACTCCTTACTCTTGCCTTGGAATTTTTGTCAAGTATTTGGGCCTCCCTAAATCCCCTACTGTGTTGTGAAGATACTGTAGAAAATTTTGTAAAGCATTTTGAAGAAGAACTGAGATGTTATGCCAGGGGGTTTAGTCTTATATTCCTTCTGCCCCTTATCTATAAATTTTATTGGGAATGGTTTTGAATGAATTATGAAATGCACAGCTTACATGATCATTACACAAATATTTGATCAGATACCTTTTTTTCCTTTTAAACACCAAACAAAAGTAATCATAGCCCTGGATTTAATTTTTGGAAATTTTTTGTCACATCTTTGTACCATTGTGATTGTATCCTATGCCTGCTTTTGAAAAGAAAAGCATCAGAACAAGGCAGGGAAGTAGAAACAGAAAAAATCCATTGAACACCACTTAAAAGAGATCCTATGAGGAAAACTCAGAGGAATATCATAGTCAAGTTCAGAAACACCCAGCTAAAGGATAAAATATTAAATGCACCGAGATTAAAACAATTTAAATATGATGGATGGTGCCACAATTAGAATTACACAAGAGCTAGCAGCAAAGATGTTAAAAGACCATTGGTCTTGGAACACAACATATCAAAGAGCAAAAGACCTGGGGCTCCAGCCAAAAATATTATGCCCTGCAAATTTAAGTATTGTCTTGAATGAGAAAAAAATGGACATTTGATAAACTCTCAGATGTTAAGAATTTTTTTAAAAAAATCTTGAACTTAATGAAAGATTGGTTATGCAAGAACCAAGAGAAACATAAGGTACATACCAAAGACTGACTATAAGGGATTCATAAGGACAGACTGTTTACCTTTTATATAATGTAAAATGTGTATCTAAGATTCTTATTAATAATTGGTGAACTCATAAGAAAGAGAGGGGTAAACCTGACTATGATATGAATTAGAAAAGTAAAACCATTTAGAAAAAGCTGAAAGGAGTAACTATTTTATACAAATAAGGTGCAAGAGGAAGAAAGGATAGAGAGGAATTAGATGGAGGAGGAGGGCTGGTAGTTCTGGTAACCTACTTTCATTGGGAATGGATTTAAGAGAGAACAATACATATATATTTAGAAGAATATAAAAGTCTTCTAAGTTTGGAAGAAATAAAATGGTAGGGGCATAGAGAGTGGGAGAGGACAAGGGAGGGGTTTTTAGAGGAGAGAGTCAGGGAATAGGTAAAAGGGGGGTATAGGAGTGTGTTTAGATTTCTGGGAATGGAAGAATAGGGGAGGGGGTAGGCAAGTAATAGGAGGGCAAGGTAGACAGTAGAAGTAAAGTAGAGGAATCAGGACAGATAGGAAACAAGAGATATGCACAAATATAAAAACAAAGATCAGAAGTAGTATGTTTGGAAAAGTATATGTCTATATATGTATGTATATATGCATATATGTATATGTGTATGTATATATCTATAGCTATAGGGAAATATATCTAAACTTCATTGTAGACTTCAGGGGTGGGGGGGGGAGGGAAAAAAGAACAAAGTAAAAAAATGCACAGCAGAGAACAAAAGAAAACTCACAAGGAAGAAAAGAAAAAATGGACAATTCTCAACATAACATGTATTATTTATCGTATAGACTTTCTTGAAATGAAAACCTATTGTTATACATTTTGAATCCTCTCTTACATTCCACTATGCACACTATAAGCTTTTTTTTTCTTACTTAGTATTTAAGTTTCAATATTTAAGTTTATGGTATGTTTTGTTCCTTTTCTCTGTTTTTTATTTATGTTCTGGCCCTTGAGTCTAAAATTAAACATATATATATATATATATATATATGTGTGTGTGTGTGTGTGTGTGTGTGTGTGTGTGTGTGTGTGTATGTGTATGTATATATATATATACACTATATGTATATATATATATATGTATGTGTGTGTGTGTGTGTGTGTGTGTGTGTATATATATATATATATATATATATAAAACATAGTGCTATACCACACAAGAAATAGTCAAACTGAGATTCAAGCCCAAGTCTGCTACAACAAATCCAGTACCTCTTCTACTCTTCTGTACTATCTCCTCATCTATATACACAAAAGACAGTACTCATTTAGCCCTGGTTTACAGCATTTGCCAATTTCTAAGGTATAAAGGCTCAGACTGAAAATTTAACAATTAGCTCCATTTTTGAGTTTATTCCAGCACTCCCATAGTTAAACCCATCTGAAGACCACCTACCTCAAAAGTCATAATATCATAGATTTAAGAGCTCAAAAAGAATTTAGAGACTGTCTAGTCCAACACTCTCATTTCATAGATTTTATAGATGAAGAAACTAAGGCTCATAGGGGCTAAGTGACTTAGCCAAGGTCACACAGTTAGTAAGTTTCAGAGGCAGGATTTAAAGCCAAGTCATCCTGACACCAAGTTTAGTATGATCCCTACTATACAATCTCTATCAGATTTCCTGAACATCAAGCTTATAGATTGGCTCATATTTTTTTTCTAATGATATTAAACCAATGGCCTAAGATGGGGATTTCCTTTTGGAATCATCTTATACCTCTTTTTAAGATTGAAATGTACTAGAAGTTCATTATGCTACTATTTAGCCTATTAGTAGAATTTGAAAGATAAATTCTATCTTTGACCCCAACCGAGAGGGTTTACTTAATCAAATAGTAAAGATTATGTCTAATTAGATTACAATGTCTAAAAGTCATAGATCTAAGGACAGTGTTAGTGTAAGGCTTCAGTTAAATGGCACTGACCCCTCTGTTAGCAATTCTACTCTTTATTTGAGTGTATGCAGCTGGGCAAATGCAGCCCAGATGTGGTACTTAATAATATCTAGCATTTATATAATGTTTTAAAGTTTGCAAACTGCTTTATAAAGATCTCATTTTATCCTCACAGCAACCTGGTGAGGTAGGTACTGTTCTTATCCCCATTTTTACACATGAGGAAACTGAGGCAAAAAAAAACTTTTATGCCTTGGGTCACTCAACTAATAAGTGTCTGCAGCTGGATTTGAATTCAGGTCTTCCTAATTTTTAATATAATTCTCTATCCACTCTGTTACCTAGCTGTCTTTTGGTCATGGACAAATTTCTCCTCTTTTAGCACTATGGCTCTGAGAATACCAAGTTGGTCTGGGTGAAATTCTTTAGGAAAATATTACTCTATTTGACTGAGAATTTGAAAGCCACATTTAGGTCTGGTCTTAAGTCCTCTGGTCAAGTGATAAATTTAAGAAATAGGAGCTTATTATGGAAATGCTGACATAATCTTAACCAGAGCAGCACAAATTACCCTATTATTATCTATTTATTTTCATATATAGTCAAGTAGATTTATACTGTACTTACTGAGAGATTTTAAAAAGTTTCATGGGAGTTGTATACACACATTATGCATAGTGCTTCTTGTAATATAGCATCTAAATAGAATCAGAGAATTATTATAATTCACAATGCTACATTTATATTTCTTTTTTCAGATTTATTTTTAGTTTTTAACATTCACTTGTATAAGATTTTGAGTTCTAAATTTCCCTCCCTTCATCCTCTCCCCCTTCCCCAAGATGGCACGCAATCTGATATAAGCCATACATGTAAAATCATATTAAACATATTTCCACATTAGTCATGCTGTGAAAGAAGAATATGAGCAAAAGAGAAAAACCATGAAAAAGAAAAAAGTGAGAGAGAAAATAGAATGCTTCAACCTGCATTCAGACTCCATAGTTGTTGTTGTTGTTGTTGGGTTTTTTTTTGGTTTTTTTTTTTCTGAATGTGGATAGAATTTTCCATCACAAATCTCTTGGAATTGTCTTAGATCATTACATTTAAGTCTAACAAAGTGGATCATTGTACAATTTTGTTGTTACTGTTTACAATGTTATCCTGGTTCTGCTCACTTCACTCAGCATCAGTTCATGCAAGTCTTTCCAAGGAAATCTGCCTGCTCACCATTTCTTACAGAACAATAGTATTCCATTACATTCATATAATTCAACTTGTTCAGCCATTCCCCAAATGATGGGCATTCCCTCAATTTCCAATTCTTTGCTACCACAAAAAGAGCTGCTACAAATATTTTTGTATGTGTGTCCTTTCTTCCTTTTTATGAGCTCTTTGGGGATACAGACCTAGTAGTGGTATTGCTGGATCAAAGGTTATGCACAGTTTTATAGCTGTTTGGGCATAGTTCCAAATTGCTCTGCAGAATGGTTGCATAAATTCAAAACTCCACCAACAATGCATTAGTGATCCTCCCTTCTATTAGACCTCCTCCCTATTCTTTCCCCCTTCCCCACCTACTTCCTATAGGGTAAGATAGATTTATGTACCCAGTTGAGTGTGTATGTTATTCCCTCTTTGAGCCAATCCAATGAGAGTAAGGTTCAAATAATGCTCACTTCCCTCCTTTCTTTCCCTCTACTGTAATACGTTTTTGCGCCTCTTCCTGTGATTCAATTTACCCTTTTCTGCCTCCTTTTTTTCCTCTTCTCCCAATACAATCTCTTTTTCACCCCTTGATTAATTAATTTTTTATCAACACATCAAAGTCAATGTATTCCCACACCCTCTGTCTATGTATAACTGTTCTAAATACCACAATAAAGATACAGTTTTTAAAAGTTCCAAGTATCTTCTTCCCATGTAGGGATGTAAACAGTTTAACTTTAGTGAATAACATCTTTTTTTTCTTTCTTGTTTACCTGTTTATGCTTATCTTGAGTCTTGCATTTGAAGATCAAATTTTCTGTTCAGTTCTGTTGTTTTTTTTTAAATCAGGAATTATTGAAAGTCCCCTATTTCACTGAAAATCCATCTTTTCCCCTGAAATATTACACTGAATTTTGCTTGATAATTGATCCTTGGTTATAATCCAAGCTCCTTTGCCTTCCAGAATATCATATTCCAGGCCCTGTGATTCTTTAATGTAGAAACTACTAAGTCCTGCATAATCCTGACTGTGGTTCAGCAATATTTAGTTTCTTTATGGCTGCTTTAAGTATTTTATCCTTGACCTGATAATTCTGGAAATTGGCTACAATATTCCTTGGAGTTTTCATTTTGGGATCTCTTTCAGGAAATGATCAGTGACTATATTTCTATGACTATTTTGCCCTCTGATTTGGAGACCTCAGGGCAATTTTCCTTGATAATTTCTTAAACAATGCTGTCCAGGATCTTTTTTTGATGGTGGCTGTCAGGTAGTCAAATAATTCTTAAATTATCTCTCCTGGTCTATTTTCTAAGTCATTTGTTTTTCCAATGAGGTATTTTCCATTTTCTTCTATTTTTTTCATTCTTTTGATTTTGAGTGATTCTCGATATGCTGTCTATAGCTTCTACTTGCCCAATTCTAATTTTTTAAAAAATATTTTCTTCAGTTAGCTTTTGTCTCCTTTTCCATTTGGCCAATTTTACTGTTTATCATCAATTTTTGTCCTTCCTTTTTCAAGCTATTGACCCTCTTTTCTGAACTTTTCTTCTACCTCTCTTATTTGACTTTTTACATCCTTCTTGAGCTCTTTCAGACCAATTGATATTCCCCTTTGGGGTTTCCAGTGTAGGTATATTGACAGCGTTGTTCTCTTCTGAGTTTGTGTTTTGGTCTTCCCTATCAACATTTCAAAGTCTATGGTCAGGGTGGAGCCAAGATGGCAGTTGGAAAACAGGGACTCACTTAAGCTCTCCCTGAAATCCCTCCAAACACCTGAAAAGATGGCTCTGAACAAATTCTAGAGCTACAGAAACCATGAAATAACAGAGGGAAGCAGGTCTCCAGCCCAGGACGGCCTACATGGTCTCTGGGATGGGTCTATCACATGGTACTGGGAGCTGAGGACAGCCCAGCATGAGCTGTGCCAGGACAGACCAGGGCAGAGGAGATCAGGCACACAGGCCTCAAGGCCATGAACCATTGAACTGTAGCAAGTATGAGACTTCTCAACTCACAAAAGCCAAAGACCAAGGAGCAGGTCAGTGGGAAAACTGCTTGATCTCGGTGAGAGAACTGAGCGGTGTAGATACAGCCTTAAGGGTGGTGGAGGTGGTGCAGCAACAACAGCAGGAAGCTCCTTTGGCTGCTTCCAGAGCTCCAGCATCAGCTGCTTCCATTGTCCCTGGCACACAAAGTGGGAGGCATCAAGTGGTGGACCAGAATGGGAGTGCAGGAAGCACTTTGCTGGCACAGGGGCAGGGTTCTCTTGCTTTCCCTGGCTTGGATCTGAGTCATGGTCATTGTTGGTGGTTCTTGGAGGAGGAGGGCTGTGTGGCATAGCTTGTGGTGACTATGGAGAGGGAGTCCTCCTGGTAGCTACATGGCAGAAAGGAGTGCTTGCACTCACTGACCAGAGCACAGGCCAGGAGAGGAGTATCATACCACCTCAGAATAGAAGTAGCTCTGAAAACAGCAGCACAAAACCCCTGAAGCTTGGGGCAAAGCACTCTGCACTCTGAAGGTAGTCATACCCTGACCAAAAACTCAAAAGTCAAGTAACTAACTGGGAAGATGAGCAAGCGGCATAAAAGGATTCAGACCCAGACTATAGCATCTATTTTGGTGACAAAGATCAAAACACACAGCCAGAAGAAGTCAACAAAGTCAAAGAGCCTACATCAAAAGCTTCCAAGAAAAGTATGAATTGGAAGAGCTCAAAAAAAGGATTTGGAAAATCAAGTAAGAGAAATAGTAGAGGAAAAATTGGGAAGCAAAATGAAAGTGATATAAGAAAATCATGAAAAACAAGTCAAAAACTTGTTAAAAGAGACCCAAAAAAAACACTGAAGAAAATAACACCTTAAAAAACAGACTAGGAGGGGCAGAGCCAAGATGGTGGCAGGAAAACAAGGACTCACATAAGCTCTCCCCCAAATCCCTCCAAACACCTACAAAAAGGGCTCTGAACAAATTCTAGAGCTACAAAATCCACAAAATAACAGAGAGAAGCAGGTCTCTAGACCAAGATGGCCTGGATGGTTGCTGGAAAATGTCTATCACACTTTGCTGGGAATGGAGCACAGCCCAGTGTGGACCACACCAGGACAGATCAGGTGCTAAGGAAATCAGGCAGAGTAAGCCTTAGGGGCTGAATCACTGAGCTGTGGCAGCTACCAGACTTCTCAACCCACAAACACCAAAGACTACTTAGCAGGTCAGTGGGAAAACCACTGGATCAAGGTGAGAGGAGTGCATGGTTGGCCCCAGCTCCTGGGGTAGCAGAGATGGTGCAGTCCAGCAGCTGCAGCAGCAGAAATCTCCTACGGCTGCTTCCAGAGCTCCAGCTGTGGTTACTTCTGGCCCCTGGACCAGAATTGAACAATGGATCAGAGTAGGAGTGCTGGCAGCACTTTGCTGCTGCAGAGGCAGGGTTCTCTTGCTTTGCCCTGCTTGTATCTGGGTTGTGGTCCTTATTGGTGGTCCTTGGGGGAGAAGGAGCACTGGTGTGCCAGTCCTTGCTTTGTAGAGGTAGCTCTGAAAACAGCAATGCAATACCCCTGAAGCTTGGGACAAAGCACTCACCATTCTGAAGGCAGTCATACCCTGACAAAAACCTCAAGGGTCAAGTAGTTGGCGGCAAACATGAGCAAGCAGCAAAAGAATAAGACTATTGCATCTTTTTTGGTAACAAAGAAGATCAAAACATAGAGCCAGAAGAAGACAACAAAGTCAAAGAGCCCACATCAAAAGCCTCTGAGAAAAATATGAATTGGTCTCAGGCCATGGAAGAGCTCCAAAAGAATTTAGAAAGTCAAGGAAGAGAAGTAAAGAAAAAATTGGGAAGAGAAATGAGACTGATGCAAGAAAATCATGAAAAATAAGTCAATGACTTGCTAAAGTCAACCCAAAAAAAATACTGAAGCAAATAACACCTTAAAAATAGACTAACTCAAATGGCAAAAGATCTCCAAAAAGCCAATGAGGAGAAGGATGCCTTGAAAGGCAGAATTAGCCAAATGGAAAAGGAGGTCCAAAAGACCACTGAAGAAAATACCACCTTAAAAATTAGATTGGAGCAAGTGGAAGATAGTGACTTTATGAGAAATCAAGATATTATAAAACAGAACCAAAGGAATGAAAAAAGTGGAAGATAATGTAAAATATCTCATTGGAAAAAAACACTGACCTGGAAAATAGATCCAGGAGAGATAACTTTAAAATTATTGGACTACCTGAAAGCCATGATCAAAAAAAAAAGAGTCTAGACATATCTTCCAAGAAATATTCAAGGAAATCTGCCTTAATATTCTAGAGTCAGAGGGTAAAATAGAAATTGAAAGAATCCACAGGTCGCCTCTTCAAAAAGATCCCAAAAAGAAAACTCCTAGGAACATTGTCGCCAAATTCCAGAGCTCCCAGATCAAGGAGAAAATACTACAAGCAGCCAGAAAGAAACAATTTGAGTATTGTGGAAACACAACCAGAATAATACAAGATCTAGCAGCTTCTACATTAAGGGATCAAAGGGCTTGGAATATCATATTCTGGAGGTCAACGGAGCTAGGATTAAAGGCAAAATATGGATTTTCAACAAAATAGAGGACTTTCAAGCTTTCTCAGTGAAAAGACCAGAGCTGAATAGAAAATTTGACTTTCAAACACAAGAATCAAGAGAAGCATGAAAAGGTAATCAAGAAAAAGAACAAGAAAAAGAAATTACAAGGGACTTACTATAGTTGAACTGTTTTGTTTACATTCCTACATGGAAAGATGATGTGTATGATTCATGAGACCTCAGTATTAGGGTAACTGAAGGGAATATGCATGTATACATATATATGTGTATGTATGTATATGTGTATGTATGTATATGTGAGTGTGTATATATGTATATATGTATGTGTATATATATAGAGAGAGAGAGAGCGGGCACAGGGTGAGCTGAAGATGAAGGGAAGATATCTAAAAGAAATAAAATCAAATTAAGGGATGAGAGAGGAATATATTGAAAGAGGGAGATAGGGAGAGATAGAATGGGGTAAATTATCTCACATAAAAGTGGCGAGAAAAAGCGGTTCTCTCGGAAGGGAAGAGGGGGCAGGTGAGAAGGAATGAGTAAATCTTGCTGTCATCGGATTTGACCTGAGGAGGGAATACCATACACACTCAGTTGGGTATCTTACCCCACAGAAAAGAAGGAGGAAGAAGATAAAAAAGGGCGGATGATAGAAGGGAGGGCAGATGGGGGGAGGAGATAATCAAAAACAAACACTTTTGAAAAGGGACAGGGTCAAGGGAGAAAATTCAATAAAGGGGGATAGGTTAGGAAGGAGAAAAACATAGTTAATCTTTCACAACATGAATATAGTGGAAGGGTTATACATAATGATACACATGTGGCCTATGTTGAATTGCTTGCCTTCTTAGGGAGGGTGGGCAGGGAAGGAAGAGGGGGGAAAATTTGGAACTCAAAGTTTTAAAAACAGACATTCAAGAACACCAACAAAGAAAAAAGTTTTTGGATGCAACTAGGAAATAAGATACACAGGAAATGGGGCATAGAAATGTATCTTGCCCTATAAGAGAAAAGGGAAAGGGGGATGGGAGGAGAGTGGGGTGACAGATGGGAGGGCTGACTGGGGAATGGCACAACAAGAATATACACCATCTTGGAGTGGGCGGGAGGGTAGAAATGGGGAGAAAATTTGTAATTCAAACTCTTGTGAAAATCAATGCTGAAAACTAAACATATTAAATAAATTAAATTAAAAAAAAGAAACTAAGACTTGTAGAAGTTAATGTTGCTTATAAACTGTGGAACTAGAACCTAAATCCATGCTTTCCAACTCCTGTTTTAATATGCCTCTCTATCTACTGCTTACTGACAGTGTCTTAAAGTTGGAAGGGTAATTATAGATCATATATTAAAATTTCCTTAATTTTCATATAAGCCAAGGCCCAGAAATTGAGGTGAGTTTCCCAAGATAATAAAATATATTACCATGCCAGAAGGTGAACCTAAGTCTTCTATTCTAAACTTTATTTACTCTCCCATTCTTGATGACTCATGGTCTTTGAAATTATACAATGATATAATTAGACATTAAATCAGTTCACCTGAATAGCTCAGATCTTTGACTTAAAATACCCCTAGTCAATGATATCATAAGATATTTGACCTTTTAGCTATTTAGCAGCCATCAGCATCAAATGAATGTATCATCCACCACTAGAGAAAAGGATGAATTCCCCTAAACAAACTGGTTTTTTTGGTTTTGTAACATTAATTGCAAAGTATTTTCTCATCTAAAAAGTTTAAAAAAAATTTCCAGCTTCCCACTTAATTCACTAATTTGTGTCCTTTCCTTTTTTAAGTTTCAGCCTTACAGATCATTATTAGATATTTTTATTAACATTAAATATCATTGTTTGAAAATTATGCAAAAATTTTATGACTAAAAACATCACTAAAACAGGTATTGTAGTCTTGGAAGTCTCTTAGTTCAAAGAAATCAAAACTATTGCCATAGGAGGCACAGTCCATCACCAACCTCCAGGAAGACTAGCTTTTACTGATATGGGCAGGTAAACTTCTGCTGCTTCCGCTTTTCCCTCTAGAAGTCATCTAGTTAACCCTGCCTGGCTGTTGCCTTGACTAACTTCTTAGGTTTTCTGTCCTGATTTGCATACCTTCTCCTGCTAACAACTGTGAAGTATTTCCTACTTTTCATCTTCCACTTCCTGGTTCACCTGGCCTGTTCTTAACTAATCAACAGATCTGACTGGTCTGTTTAATCAAACTGTTTCTCTAATTAACCAATCTTGGCACTAGACTTATTTGACAAAGCCTAAGGTCTTCTTGTTGTTTAGTTGTTCAGTAATGCCTGACTTTCATGACTCCATGGACCATAACATACCAGGCCCTTCTATCTTCCACTATCTCTCAAAATGTGTCCAAGTTCAATTGGCCCTAATGAATTTATGTACTATGCCTATGAAGATTTTATACAAAGCACTACTGGGTCTGTATCCCCAAAAGATTTTAAAAAAGGAAAAAGACCTAATACACAAAAATATTCACAAAAGCTCTTTTTGTGAAGGCGAAGAATTAAAAATTGAGAGGATGCCCAGCAATTGCAGAATAGCTGTTGTTGTGTGGTTTGTCCTTTGTTCTCAAAGAGGACCATGACATCAGGGAGGTGATGCCATGACTTGCAATAGAGTTGGATTAAGTGAGGGAGGGCTGTGTAATTCACTCTGGAATGCCTGAACAAGTTGTGGTATAAGATCGTGAAAGAATACCATTGTGCTATAAGAAATAATGATGAGCAGGATGCTTTCAGAAAAACCTGGAAAGACTTACATGTACTGATGCAGAGTGAAGTGAGCAGAACCAGGAGAACATTACACACAGTAACAGCAATATTTTATGATGATCAGCTGTGGATGACTACCTTCAGCAATAGAATGATTTAAATATTTTCAAAGGACTCATGATAAAAAATGCGATCCACCTCTGAAGAAAGGACCAATGGAGTCTGAATGCAGATCAAAGCAAACTGTTGTTTGTTTGTTTTTTACTTTGTTTTTCTTTGGAGTTTTTTGTCTCTGTTTTCTTTCACATTGTGACCAATGTGGAAATATGTTTTGCATGGCATCACGTGTATAACCTATATGATATTGCACATCTTTTCAATGAAGGGGGAAGGGAGAGGAAAGAAGGGAGGGAGAGAATTTGGAACTCAAAATTTAAAAAAAAAGTTAAAATTTTTACATGCATTTGGAAAGCTATTTTTAAAAATATTTCATAAAGATAAAATAGGCATATGAATTAGTAGTTGGTGGTGTACATCATTGTCTTTATTAGAGCATCATTTGTGACTTTTGTTTCCTTATCATTTGCTATCATCCTCTTCTTTGAGATGTATTGGAAATTGAACTCCTGAAGCTTTCAAATTCTTTGCACACAACTGGAATATAATCTTTGTGTGTTTTCACCACAGCTTCCCTTCCTAATTTCATCTTCTTAAGTACCACTTCGACTTTCCAATTATAGCACATTGGGCATTAAGGTCTTGGGGTCCAAATATAATAATTCAAATTAAAACAATGAAAAGAATAGTTAACTAGAGAAATAAAGATAGATTTTGCCATTTTTTATTTGTTATACTCTCAGTTTTATTTATAAATGCTCTTGGAATAATCTAAGTTACTTGGACTGACACCAAGGTATCCACACTCTTTTTTAAATTTTTGAGGTGATTTTGTTGAGAATATTGTGCCACATTACTCTTCATCATGAGTCCTCTGGAAGTGTCTTGGATCACTGTATTCATCAAAATAGGCAAGTCTGGCACAGTTGATCATCACTCTACATTGCTGTTACTCTGCACAATCATCTCCTAATTCTTCTCATTTTTCTTTGCATCAGTTCATATAGGCTTTGCCGTGTTTTTATGAAATCATCCCCTCATCATATCTTACAACATAAGAGTACTCCATCACAATCATATGCCACAATTCATTCAGCTATTTCCCAATTGATGTGTATCCCCTCAATTTTCAATTCGTTGCTACCACACAAAGAGCTGCTACAAATGTTTGTGTGTGTGTGTGTGTACATTTTTTTTCTTTTTTTATCTCTTTAGGATATAGACCTAGAAGTGGTATTGCTGAGTCAGTTCTATATTGAGTATTGAGAGATGAGACCTTGTATCAGAAATTAAAATACAACATTGACAATAATCATGAATGTGCCTATGTAGTTCTGTATTGCAAAATATGAGAGACTCTCTATATAGAAGGTAGAAGTAAAACATTTATTCAGACACCAGATAACCAGATCCCATAACCAAGCAACTAATTCCTATAACCAGTAGGCCCACTTTATCATAACAGCAAGGAACTTAAAACACAATATCACAGCATGGAGCCTCACCATCCCAAAACCATCTTCTGGGGCCTTCCCCAAAACTTACTCACACAGCACAGCACAGCATGTCTGTTCTTTCACTCAGCTCTAACTGTTGTAACTGCTCTCTCAGTATTTCCTGTGAAACAATTTCCTTTTCCCCTCAGCAAGCTCCTTCCACCACATGTGACTTAGGCTTCCTGTGATGTAAGCAGGTCACATGACCTATTAATGGGTAGGAAAGATCTTCCAATCTAAGTTGCTATTACAGACCTTTATCAGAGAAACTTGCTATGAAAAATTTTTGACATGAGACCACATGTATCATCTGCCTACATAGGAATGTAAACAGTTTAACTCTACTGAGGCCTTTATGATTACTCTTTTATATTTACTTTAAAAATGCTTCTTTTGAGTCTTCTGTTTGAAATTCAAATTTTCTGTTCATTTCCGGTCTTTTTTATCAGGAATGCTTGAAAGTCCTTCATTTCAATTTCATTATGTATGTATGTATGTATGTGTGTGTGTGTGTGTGTGTGTGTGTGTGTGTGTGTGTGTGTGTATTACCTGGAAGGATTATATTCAGCTTTGTTAGGTAGCTTGTTCTTGGTTGTAATCCTAGTTCCTTTGCCTTCCAGAATATCATATTCCAAGCTCTTTGCTCTTTCGTGTGGAAGCCACTAAATCTCTTGTAATCTCATTTCTTGCCTCACTCTCATTTCTTTTCTTCATTTTTCCTCTACCACTCATCTTTTTCTTTAACTTATTTAACAAACTTCTTGCTGTCTTTGGGTCCAATTAGCATTTTTCTTTAAGCCTTTTTTCTTTAGATTTTTCACATCTTCTGAGTTTATGTCTTGATCTTCCCTCCCACCATAGTAGTTTTTAGGGTCAAATTCTTTTGTTACTGTTGTTGTTATTGTTGTTGTTGACTTGTTTTCCCATTTTGTTTCATGACCTTGAACTTTAAGTTACAATTGGGCTCCACTCACCTTGTTGCAAAAAAATGTCAAGCTCTTTTGTGATGCTGTTTTCAGAGCTCCTTCTGGAAAGGCATACAAGTTTTGCTCCTTCAAGGTGGTATGATCCTGGGAGAGTTGCAGTCATTTCTCTCCTGGTCTATGTTCTAGTCTTTAGCCAGGAAAAGCCCCTGGTGCCCTGCAGCCACAAGCACTAGCACCCCTCTTTGCTTTGGAACTGTGATGAGGGCTCCTGCTCCCTTATGACTGACAGCCAGCACTCCTTTCTTCCCTGAAACTGAACCAGAACTGCATATGAGCAATAGGAGTGCCAATCAGCACCAGCTTTACCAAGCAGCATCAGAAGGTCTCCTGTAATCTATTCCTGATCAGTTGTCCAGCCTCCTTCTTGTATCTGAGCTCAGAGCTCCCAAATCTGCTGCTGCCACTGTTGCCACTGCATGTGTGGGCTCTGGAGTGCTTCCACCCCAATGATATAGATTTCTCCTGCAAACCTCTTAAGTTAACTGAGGCCAGAAAAATGTCTCACTCTATCCTTTGCTGGCTCTGGTACTCTAAATTTTGATTTGAGGTGTTATTTTAAAGTTGTTTGGAGGGGAATGTGGGGAGGGTTCAACTGAGTGGCTGCCCCTAATTTGGCATCATATCTCTGCCCTTCCATGCCTTTTCTGAGAAATAAATAGTGGCACTGTCACAAGGAGAAACCAATCCAGATCTGTCTCACCTCAAATCTTGAGCTTCTTCAACAACCCCACCACCACAAAGCTAGAAGAGCCAAATGGTTCTTAGCCCACAGTAGGGGCAGCAGAACATTACACAGTAATGCAAAATTTATAGCAGTGTGACTACAATATTTACATGGCATAAAAATCAACATTTTTTGTTTATGCAACTTGAATAATAGTATGTTTTTTCTACATCAGAGAGAATATCTGAATTAGATTCAAGAATATATGTGTGTGTACATATATATGTATATATACACATATAAATACATATATATATATATAAAATTCAACATTCTCATTTATGAGCATAAATTGTGAAATCCAATATAACTAAGAGAGGCAGCATGTTGTGATGAAGAAAAGAATGGGCTTAGAGTTAGCATAATCTTGGATCAAATTCTGCCTCTAACAAATATTAACTATGGACACCTGAGGAAATATTCTAACCTCTTAGTGTTCAAGACAATTATTTAAGAGTATAAATTATATAACAATCTCTGCTCTGAATTAGGAGATAGAGTTTGCTCAGTAGTGTGCTTCCAACATCATTAAAATCAGAGGACCAAAAACTTCTGAAGCTAATCAATGTATTGATTTATCATTTATAAGCTTGATAGATATCTACACTTCGCCAGAATTAGACAGCATTATATTATTGGCATAGATAGAAAAAATAATAGTTTCATAGTGAAAAGAAGGGATAAATATATTTAGAAGCAATCTGCCATAAATCTTTCTAAGTTACTCTGTAAGGTACAAATGATTTGCCCATGTTCATCAATGTGGTTCCCCACATTTCAATTCTTCCTCTTTATGTGTTGTCTTCCTCCATTAGAATGCACTCCTTGAAGAAAGGTGTTGTCTTTCTTTCCATTTGTATTTGTATTCCCAGAGCTTAGCACAGTGCTTAGCTTAGAGTAAGTGCTTAATAAATATTTATTGCCTTGGTATTTCTCATGCAACTTAGTTACATAAACCAACTGGGGAACACTGAGAAGTTAGTTTGTGGTTTAGAACTTGTTCATGGTCACCTAGTAAATATGTATCAGGGACAGGACCTGAATTCATCTTCCCATCTTCAAAGTTTATCCTATTTTTATTATACCATGCTATGCCTCAGAGAAGTCATCACATATTTGTATTCTATAGTTTATTATTGCTGTTACAGGATAAATATAAGATACTCAGGTCCATTTGAAATAAAAATCTAGCCATTTCTTTCTGCTACATTTAAACTCCTACTTTTTCCCCAACTGCATGTTAAGTTCAAGTAAAATTCAGCATTAGTGAATCTAAGGTAGACAAGCACTGGTATTTGTCATTAAATTCCAACTCACATTATTTGTTTGACTCATTTAGCTGCCAACCTATTGTATTAAATTTTTAGTACAATTCCTAGTTATCTTTTTCAAAGAAATAGCCATAAAAATAATCTATTTAATTATTCCTAAACTTTGAATGCATGATTTAATAGAAAGAGTTGTGGATTTGATGTTAGCAGATACTACAATCCAAATCTAATGTGGACAGTAAATTTGTGTGCTAATCTTTGAAATGGGTAATCTTCATCAAGGAAAGGACACTTTTTGGCTAGCAGATAACAATGACATTTTTTCATGTAAATATTTTGCTCAATATAGCATAGTATATCCAATTTTTTAAATGGGAAACAAACATATTTCATATTTTCCATTATAAAATTTCATGCTTTGGTTTTGGAACATTTGTAAAATGTTATAGAATTGAAAATTGTTACAGAATTAGAAATGGGTTAGTAAACAGAATGAAAGTCAATTCCAAAGGTCCATATGTAATATATTTTTTTCCTCCTTTTTGACAATACAAAGTCAAAATGATAATGTGATAATAGCACTTTTCCCTTAAAAAATTATTGGTGATATTATTTTGTTTTATACCACAGTCATTTCCTGGTATCACTTTCACCACCATTAAGCTCTTTCTTGTAACGAAAGAAAAATCATTGCATGCCAACTTCTAAAATGAAAATGCTATATTCATCACTCTATGCTTTTCTATCTTGACTTAGGAAGTATATTTTCTGCCTTTGTTTTCCAGCCCCCAAATCAGACATCATAATTAATATTAGGTCAACTGTATTTTAGTGGTGTTTTTCTCCATTTTTTCAGTTATTATACTGTTTTCTGAGTTTTATTTCTTTTTTCTACATAAATCCATACAAATCATTCCCTAGTTCTCTGAATTCCTCAATTAATTATTTCAGACTGTTTAATCAATTCTTAACTTGACCAATACCCTCCTCCCAACATGGGATATTTCTTTTACTATCATTTTTATTTGATGTATGTAGAAAAACTTCCATGCTGTTTTAATGTGAATTGTTACATTATCATTAATAATTTGGAACATGTATTAATACATTTTGTTCCAAGTGTACTATACTTTAAAAAAAATTAATTACAGAAGTCAAATTGCATGAGAAAACCCTTTGGTATTAAAGCTATAAAATTCAGAAGAATCTTAATTTGTGAGTTACATGTATGGTACATGTAAACATGTAAGTCCATTTTTGAACCAATACCTGTAGACAAAAAAATTATAAAATGACAGAAAGCTATCTTGTCCATACAATTACTCATACTAATTGTACCTTCTAATTATTTTTTCTAGATTGTCCTCTGCATAATATTCTGATTTCACGAGAATGAATAAATCTTACTGTAAAATATCAAAACAATAAATCTTTCCTATTCAGTCTTTTTTCTCTACTGCCACCTATTGTACATTGATAGACAAGTGAATTATATATAGTAGAATTTTATTTTTTTAAGCTCATTACAGTTTAAATTAAATTATACTGAATGAGTAAAAACAGTTAATTTTGACATATTATGATATTTAATAAGAACTTTAAATGTAACAGGAAATTTACCACTTAAATATCTTTCAGATATTTCATAAAATTGATGTATTTTAAACATTTCATACAAAATAAAGTGAAGAAATAATCCAAACAAATGCAATATTGTTTGAACCCATGATAACAAAACCAAATTAAGATACTGATACTGAAACATTTTGAATTTTAAGGAGACAATATAGGAAAACTATGTTTCTGCTATAACTAGGCCATATCTATCTGCCCCTTTCAGATTTGTCATATATAGTTCATCTTCCATGAGATATAACATGGGCTTGAGGTAAGTGAAAAGGAAGATTTGCTTGCTTCAGAAATTTGATTTAGGACATACCAAATTTCCAAAAATGTATTAGGTACCTTAGGGGACAAAAAGATTTTTATTAAGTTTAAAAGCTTAGAGAATGTTTAACCTTGGATCAAACAAAAGCATGTCTTCTTAAAACAATTCTTTTTGTTGTTGTTATTTCACATCTGACTTCATCCTATCTTTTCAGACATTTTCTATCTCAATAGAATACAAGTTTCTTCAGGGCAGGGATTGCTTTATTTGTATCTTTATATCCACGTCCTAGCACATAGTTAAGTGTTTAATAAATGCATATGGAATTAGATTGAATTGAATAGCACTTTACCTTATGCACTTTAAATTATAGCCAAATTTGCCTTATTAGTATTCAGACAACATGAAATTCTATTATCTGCTTTTTTGCCTTTCCACATGCTATCCCATAGGTGCTCTTTACTAACCTCTCCATTAAAAATCCTTAGCTTCTAATATATATCTGGAAATTTGATACATTCAATTCAGGATGTTAAGGTTCAACTCAGGTACTGCTTCCAGTAAAAAACTATTTCTGAGCCAGTGAGTTGTTAGTGCTATCTTCTTCTTCCAGTGAACAAATGCTTGGTTGGATCTGTGCTGCCATTCACATGGAGGTTCAACAATTCAGATCACAACTCATCCATGCCTGCCCATCCTAAATAATTCTCATACATGTTTCCATGAGTTCACCAACAGCAATCCACTCAATGATCTAGCAGGAGTGGGGAACCTGTGGCCTCAAGACCACATATGGTCCTCTAGGTCCTTAAGTGTGACCTTTTGATTGGATCCAAACTTCACAGAACTCTCAAATTGTTCTGTGAAGTTTGGATTCAGTCAAAGGGCTATACTTGAGGACCTAGAGGGCCATATGTGATCTCGAGGCTGTACGTTCCCCTCTCCTGACTAGGGGATTTCTTATATTTCTCTTCATATTGCAAAGACATTAGGTAAATATGTGAGTTTTCCCTCAGGCTCACCACATGACCACCCCATTTCCTTTTATAACATATATTACTTATAGGATATCCTTTATTCTGGTTCTTCATAATATTGGCTAAATGTTATTGAGCTCTCCACAGCACCTGCTTCAGCTGCCTTCACGGGCATTGAAACAAATTGTTCTCATCCACCCATTATGCAACTCACCAATGCTTTTTGAGACTCCTTGGTTACCTTCAACCTGGTTTAGCTCCTCTGTCAAAATGGTTTACTGGGGGTGGGGCTGCTGTGCATGCTACAGTTTCTCAGAGCCATGGGTGAGAATTAGGTGGATCAGTTAGACACCAAAGGTGGAAAGCAACCATCACACAAGAGGTACTAGTCCTCCCTGAGCGAACCTTACACTTGCCTAAAAGATTATTTTCTGGAGAACTTACACAGAGCCAGTGCTCACATCGTGGTCAGAAAAAGTGACACAAGGATACTCTCAAGGTCTCTCTTAAGAACTTTGGAATTGATTGTATAACATAGGAGACACTGGCTCAATATGGTTTGCCCACTTCAGAGGAGGTGCTGTGTTCTATGAGCAAAGCAGAATTGAAGTGGTTCAAAAGAAATGCAAGATGTGCAAATTTAGGGAATCCAGCCCATATGTTCATATGGACTACTTGTGCCCAACCTGTGATAGAGTATTCCAAGCTCACATTGGTCTTATCAGCCACAGGTGGACACAATGTAACTTGGCTCTAACATAGTGAATGTCATTTTGGACCTCTTTAAGAACAAAGAACAACCATATATAAGTGTTATTATATGTATTGCAGGCTGTTTACATGTACCATACATTTCTTCCTTGCCCTTCTAGTAATACTCAAGTTTTATTCCTTAGGAGTTTAATATTCTAAGTCTCATAGTCATATAGGAATGCTAGAAGAATATTGCTATTAAAAAGATAGGCCTTGATTTCAAAGAAAAAATTTAGACAATTCAGCCGACTTTCTTTCTCTTGTTTAAATCTAGAACCATCTCCTTATCAATTTTTATTACCTAATTAATGAACACATACTGATGGACACACTCTATAATTTGTTCATCTAATTATATTCCATAGTCTAAATAATAAGCATTCCTCATCTACTAGGTTTTCCCAAGTAGTTGACTAAGCCATACTCTTCAGAGTGATGATAGATATTGCCTTAGAGGCTCTGCAATTTGCTGGATCTTAATAAAACAAGCATAATGTTATCCACAAGAAAGAAGTTACAGGAGAATTTAATGTCTAAAGGAACCATCCTCAACTTGGACTATATATTGGGTCTCCTTCAAGATAGAGGTGAACAACTTTGTCAAGCATATGTTTCCCTGATTTAGGCTTCATTTAAATTTAATAATCAGAGAGTTTTTGAACAGGAAATTTTCTGTCACCACATCTTTCAAAGATTTTTGGAAAATTTTTAAGTATGCATGGGAAATATCTTCTTGGAAAAGATACTTTAAAGCAGCATTTTGTCCTAATAAAGCCATTATTTTTAGTCAAAAACTAATAAACATTTCAGCGTCTTGTATTCTCTATACCTTTGAGACAAGTAGGTTATTTGAGAGATTACTGTTATTGTTGTAGATGATATTGATGTTATTCTTCTTTCATTACTGTTACTTAAATAATGTTTTGAGAATTGCAAATTGCTTTACTTATGACATTTCATCAATCAAGACAGCCTTCCTGCCTAATAGCCTCATCAAAAATGTCTCCAATCTATGTAGAAATTACTCTTTAAAAAAAAAGGTAGCCAAGTTGCTGACTTTCCCTTAGTAACTGTCTTTTTGGAATAGATGCAATCTGAGGTTTTATTCGAGTTTTTGATATCTTTCTGTTAAAAATACTTTATGAATGAATCTTTCAATGTCTTTGCAATTGTTTCACTTAAAGCACAGATCTTTATAAATACTTGGTCTGATCTATCTTTCCCATACGTATTCTTTAGTGTTATTTCTACCTCTTCTATAAGCACATCAGAGACTGTGATGTTATATAGAGCCCAAGCATGATAGTTCAACTACACTTAATGTTGAAAAAAAGTTGTTCTAAAAAAAATCTGAAAATCTTCTCCATCTTTTTTCTATTTGTTGTCGATCTCCTAGTGTTATCCTTAAATGCCCTTGGCATAACTTTGCTAAGTTAGGTCTCCTGCCAAGCTGGTGATTCATTTTTATCAGAAGTTCAGTCGTTTAGTCATGCTTTCATTCATTTGGAGGGAACTGATGGCTCAGTGGATAGAACACGGGGGCTGGAGTCAGGAAGAACTGAGTAGAAATAGAGCCGCAGACACTTGCTAGCAGGTTGACCCTGGTAAGTTGTTTACCTCAGTTTCCTCAACCACAAAACAGAGATAATAGTATCTATCTTCAGAGTTGTTTGAGGATGAAATGGGGTAATATTTGTAAAAACCACATTTCAAAGTGCCTGGCACACATTAGGTATAAATGTTTATTAGGAATAAATGTTTATCAGCTCTTTTTGTGGTGGCAAAGAATTGGACATTATGGGGATGCCCATCAATTGAGGAATGGCTGAACAAGTTGTGGTATATGAATGTAATGGAATTCTATTGTGATATAAGAAATGATGAGCAGGTGTATTTCAGAAAAACCTGGAAAGACTTACATGAACTGATGCTGAGTGAAGTGAGTAGAACCAGAAGTACATTGTACACAGTAACAGCAACATTGTGCAATGATCAGTTTTGATAGACTTAGATCTTCTCATAAATACAATGATCTAAGAGAATTTCAAAAGACTCCAGTGTATAGTAATTAAGGTGGGACTTTTTGCTGCTCTTCTCTTAATTGCCTTTAATGATTCTGGCCTTTCTTTGAGTGAGGCAGACAAAGTGCTATCTTGTCTTGGAATGTTTCTCAGCACTAAGACAATCAGCAGTCATTGACTTGTATATGGTGGTACTAGGGATTAACTTTCCCACACCCTAAATGGGATTTTTCACTGTTCTTTCAGTGCTTCTCCTCACTGAAGTAATCAAGTGCCCCAGGGCCTTGAGAGGGGTATATAAGATCTAAGGTTGGCATTTGACTTTTGGGGCACACTCATGGAAGGAGTGTTGAGACTCTAAGCAAGCCATAACTGCCCCCTGGCTTTGCTAACCCAGACCCATTGGTTCTTCTCTGGTAACTATGTATTGTGATTTGATCAGACAAGGTCTGTTTCCTGATGTTTCTGTTTGTATTTGCCTTGAAGTTCAAGGTGCTAATCTTTTCCCACTGAACTAAGTGATTGATGTATGTATGTTTAATTAAACTGAGATTGTTAACCCCTTAAAGTTGCTTTCCTTAGAAAAGCAGATCAAAGAACCTGTGTTGGCAGCTTTCTGTGTGTTGGTTGTTGGTGGGGCTTATACCCCTACAGCAGCTGATAGCAGATTGTTGCTACATTGTGACAGAAAATTCTATCCACATTCAAAGACCTATGGATTCTGAATGCAGATCAAAGCATTCCGTATGTTTTTGGTGTTTCTTTCTCATGGTTTTCTCTTTTGTTCTGATTATTCTTTCACAACATGACTAATGTAGAAATATGTTTAATATGATTGTACATGTATAGCTGATATCAGATTGCTTACTATCTTGGGGAAGGGAGAGGAGGAGGGGAAGAAAGGAGAAAAAAATTCGGAAATCATAATCTTACAAAAGTGAATGTTGAAAACTATCTTTACATGTAATTGGAAAAAATAAAATACTATTAAGAGGAATAAGTGCTTATTTCCATACCTGTCTCCCCAACCCTCATTTAGCAAATATTTATTTAATAGCCCTATGCCAAGTTCTGAAGGGAAACTCTAGCTCCCCAATCACAAAGTTTACAACACTTATGAAGATAAAAGTTTAATTCAAATGAAAATTCAATAACAAAGCAAGAATTAAATTGACTCCAAGATAAAGTTCAAACTTCTTAGATTGGCAGTTGAGGATCTCTGATACCTAGTACTTAGTTGATTTTTTCAAACTTCTCTCTCTTTAGTCTTGTATTTTTAACTCTCACTAATCTTATCAGTTCACCACTGCCCAAATATGACTTCTAATTCCTATCTCCAGACTTTTATTCCAGCTATTTCCCCTATCTAGGAATGTCTTTGCCTTCACTAATACCTATATGAATTTCAGTTACTCTTTAAGAGAAAATTCAGCATATGAACAATAAAATAAATAATAAAGAATGTAAAGAGTTGAATAGAATCTTATAAAAATTCAATATGATGGACCTCTAGAGAAAAATGAATGGCAAAATAAAGGAGTATAGCTTTTTCTCAAATATACATGTCGCCTTCACAAAAACTGACCATTATTGGAGCATAAAAACCTCAATACCAAATGGAAAAAGGAGAAATCTCAAACGCACCCTTTTTAGACAATAATACAACAAAAGTTACTTTCAATAAAGGGCTGGAGAAACATAGATTGAAAATTATCAGAAACTAAATAATTGAATCCAAAAGAATGAGTACATTGAAGAACAACTCAGAAATGATCAATAATTTCATTACAGAGAATGACAACAATGAGATAACATACTGAAAATTGTGGGATGCAGCAAAAGTAGCACTTAGGAGGAAATCTGTATCTCTAAATATATACATGGATAAAAGAGAAAAAGCAGATCAATTAATTAGGCATGCAATTAGAAATGTAACAAATTAAAAATCCCCAAGGAAACATCAAAATAAAAATCCTGAAAATCAAAGCAGAAAATAATAAAATTGAAAGTAAAAAAATTGAACAAGTAAATAAAAGTAGAAGCAAGTTTTATGAAAAAAATCAATACTATAGATGAACCATTGGCTTTTTAGGTTTTTAAAAAGAAAGAAGAAAACAAAATTATCATCATCAAAAATAAAAAAGGTTGAATGGAGAACCAATGAGGATGAATTTAAAGCAATTATTAGAAGTTATTTTTGCCCAATTATATGCAAATAAAACTGACAATTTAATTGAAATGGATGAATATTTGCAAAAATAAAATTGATTAACAGAAAAGGAATAAATTACTTAAATCTATCTTAGAAAAAGAATTCAAATAAATTATTAATGAGCTCCCTAAGACAAAATCCCCCAAACCAAATGAATTTACAGTTAAATTCTACCAAAAATTTAAAGAACAAGTAATTCCAATACTATATAAACTGTTTTTAAAAATTGGTAAAGAAGGAATCCTACCAAATTCCTACTATGACACAAATATGATTTTGATTACTAAAGCAGGGAAGCCTAAAACAGAGAAATAAAACTATGGGCCTAGTTTCCTGATGAATATGATTGCAAAATTTTTAAATAAAACTTTAGCAAGGAGATTATAGCAATGTATCACAAATAAAGACAAATCTAAACAGCTGGAGACATACTAATTACTTATGGGTAGGCAGAGCCAATATGATAAAAAATGAAAATTCTACCCAAATTAATTTAAATATTCAATGCCTTATCACTCAAACTACAACAGAATTATTTTGTAGAGCTAGGAAAAAAGGTGATAACAAAACTCATCTAGAAGAACAAAAGGTCAAGAATATTATGAGAATCAATGAAAATAAGTGTGAAGGAAGGTAGCCTAGTAGTATCAGATTTCAAAGCCCATGACAAAGCAGTCATCATCAAAACAACCTGGCATTGGCTAAGAAATAGGGTGATAGATCAGTGGAATAAAAGTAGGTATAGAATATACAGTAGTAAATGACCATGGTAATCTAGTGTTTGATGAAATCTAAGATGCTTTTGATGCAAGAACTTACCATTTGAGAAATATGCCTGGGAAAATTGGAAAGCAGTTTGGCAAAAACTAGGCATAGGCCAACATCTCACACCATATATCAAAATAGGGCAAAATGGGTAAAGGATTTTGACATTAAGGGTGATATCATAAGTAAATTAGAAGACCATGGGAAAATATACCTGTCAGATCTGTGGATAAAGGAAGAGTTTATGAGCAAACAAGAAATAGAGAGGATCATGGGAAGTAAAATGGATAATTTTCATTATATCAAATTAAAACGTTTTGCACTAACAAAACCAATGCAGTCAAAATTAGAAGGAAAATAGGAACCTGAAATTGAATACACAATGGAGACTCTTACCAAAGATGTAAAAGAGAGATAGATTTATTCAGAACATAAAAATATTTTTAAAAAATCTGACAAAAGAGAAACAAAAAGAAGGAACACAAAAAAGAACACATGGATTTTATACAAGTTAAATCAATAGACCCTGAAGATAGGATATATAGAGATAACTTTAAAATCATAGGTTTCCCCATGAACATGACGAATTAATATAAAATAGCAAATAAAAAAACCTCTCACACCCATAATGCAGGAAATAATGCAAGAAATTTATCTAGAAATAAAACATCAAATCAGGAAAGTTCAATTTTTTTTTTTTACTTTTTAAGGTTTCTTTTATTTATTTATTTAATATTTTTAGTTTTCAGGTTTTAAGTTTTCTTTTATTTATTTATTTAATATTTTTAGTTTTCAGCATAAATTTTCACAAGAGTTTAAATTATAAATTTTCTCCCCATTTCTACCCTCCCCCCCACTCCAAGATGATGTATATTCTGGTTGCCCTGTTCCCCAGTCAGCCCTCCCTTCTGTCACCCCACTCCCCCCCATCCCCTTTTCCCTTACTTTCTTGTAGGGCAACATAGATTTCTGTGCTCCATTGCCTGTATATCTTATTTCCTAGTTGCATACAAAGACTTTTTTTTTGAACAACTGTTTTTAAAACTTTGAGCTCCAAATTCCCTCCCCTGCTCCCTCCCCACCCACCCTCCCTAAGAAGGCAAGCAATTCCACATAGGCCACATGCGTATCATTATGTAAAACCATTCCACAATACTCATGTTGTGAAAGACTAACTATATTTTGCTCCTTCCAATCCTGTCCCCCTTTATTCGATTTTCTCCTTTGACTCTGTCCCTTCTCAAAAGTATTTGTTTTTGATTACCTCCCCCCCATCTGCCCTCCCTTCTATCATCCCCCCTTTTTATCTCCTTCCTCCTTCTTTCCTGTGGAGTAAGATGGCCCGTGTGTATGTTATTCCCTCCTCAAGTCAAATCCAATGAGACCAAGATTCACTCATTCCCCCTCACCTGCCCCCTCTTCCCTTCCAAAGAACTGCTTTTTCTTGTCACTTTGATGCAAGATAATTTGCCCCATTCTATCTCTCCCTTTCTTCCTCTCTCAGTGTATTCCTCTCTCATCCCTTAATTTGATTTTACTTTTTTTAGATATCATCCCTTAATGTTCAACTCACCCTGTGCCCTCTGTCTCAGGAATTATACACATCATCTTTCCATGTAGGAATGTAAACAAAACAGTTCAACTTTGGTAAGTCCCTTATGATTTCTCTTTCTTCTTTACCTTTTCATGCCTCTCTTGATTCTTGTGTTTGAAAGTCAAATTTTCTATTCAGCTCTGGTCTTTTCACTGAGAAAGCTTGAAAGTCCTCTATTTTATTGAAAATCCATATTTTGCCTTGGAGCATGATACTCAGTTTTGCTGGGTAGGTGATTCTTGGTTTTAATCCTAGCTCCACTGACATCCAGAATATCATAGTCCAAGCCCTTCGATCCCTTAATGTAGAAGCTGCTAAATCTCATGTTATTCTGATTGTATTTCCACAATACTCAAATTGTTTCTTTCTGTCTGCTTGCAATGTTTTCTTCTTATTATGGGAGCTCTGGAATTTGGCAACAATGTTTCTAGGAGTTTTCTTTTTGGGATCTTTTTCAGGAGGTGATCAATGGATTCTTTCAATTTCTATTTTACCCTCTGACTCTAGAATATCAGGGCAGTTCTCCTTGATAATTTCTTGAAAGATGATTTCTCGGCTCTTTTTTTGATCACAGCTTTTAGGTAGTCCAATAATTTTTAAATTATCTCTCCTGGGTCTATTTTCCAGGTCAGTGGTTTTTCCAATGAGATATTTCACATTGTCTTCCATTTTTTCATTCCTTTGGTTCTGTTTTATAGAATCTTTATTTCTCATAAAGTCACTATCTTCCACTTGCTCCAATCTAATTTTTAAGGTAGTATTTTCTTCAGTGGTCTTTTGGACCTCCTTTTCCATTTGGCTAATTCTGCCTTTCAAGGCATTCTTCTCCTCATTG
Source organism: Trichosurus vulpecula (assembly GCF_011100635.1). Classification (NCBI taxonomy): domain Eukaryota; kingdom Metazoa; phylum Chordata; class Mammalia; order Diprotodontia; family Phalangeridae; genus Trichosurus; species Trichosurus vulpecula. The sequence continues at coordinate 260,941,057 of NC_050574.1, read as the reverse complement.
GCTTTTTGGAGCTCTTTTGTCATTTGAGTTAGTCTATTTTTTAAAGGTGTTATTTTCTTCAGTATTTCTTTGAATCTCCTTTAGCAAGTCATTGACTTGTTTTTCATGGTTTTCTCATATCATTCTCATTTCTCTTCCCAATTTTTCCTCTACTTCTCTAAGTTGCTGTTCCAACTCCTTTTTGAGCTCTTCCATGGCCTGAAACCAGTTCATGTATTTCTTGGAGGCTTTTGATGTAGGCTCTTTGACTTTGTTGACTTCTTCTGTCTTTATGTTTTGGTCTTCTTTGTCACCAAAGAAAAATTCCAAAGTCTGAGTCTGAATCTGAGTGAGTTTTCACTGCCTGGCCATGTTCCCAGCCAACGTACTTGACCCTTGAGTTTTTCATAGGGATATGACTGCTTGTAGAGTAGAGAGTACTTTGTTCCAAGCTTGAAAGGATGTGCTGTTGTTTTCAGAGCTATTTCTCCACAGCAAGCTCTGCCACAGCAGCGTTACTCCAACCCCCCTTGGAACTGCCAACCTGGACCTGACTCAGGTCTAAGCTGGCTCTGCACTCCTGCTCAGATCCACCACTTAATTCCTCCCACCATGTGGGCTTGGGGCCAGAAGCAACTGCAGCTGTAGTTCTGTAGCTGCACCACCTCTGCTGCCCCAGGGGTGGTGGCCAAACCATGAACTCCTTTCACTTTGCTTCCCACAGTTTTTCCCACTAACCTTCTCTGTTGTCTTTGGTGTTTGTGGGTTGAGAAGTCTGGTGACTGCCAAAGCTCACCGATTCAGGATGCTAGGGCCTCTTCTGCCCACCTTCCGGTCTGGTTGGTCCAGGCACAGCTCATGCTCAGCTCTGCTTCATTCCACTCCCAGCTGCTTGAGGTAGACCTTACCCAGTGACCATCCAGGCTGCCCTGCGCTGGAGTCTTGTTTCCCTCTATTTCATGGGTTCTGCTGTTCTAGAATTTGTTTGGAGCCATATTTTGTAGGTATTTGGAGGGACCTGGTGGGGAGCTCACACAAGTCCCTGCTTTCCAGCCGCCATCCTGGCTCTGCCCCCCCACAAATATTTTCTTCATTAGATAATCAAAACCAAATTATTCTTCCAACTCCAAGACATATGGTAGTTGAATTCAAATAATTTTGTTGGCAAATAGCACATTCTCTAAGCAGGCACAAGAAAGACCTTCAATTACAAAGTAAAGGAAAATCAAATAATACAATTATTTCATAGCTGTAAGAAACAACAAAAGAAAAGGAAGGAAAATAAAAACAGTAGAAAAACACAGAATGCTAAAATTACAAATGCCCCAAGCAATACAGAAGCAGAATGTTAAAATTTCAAACACCACAAGCAACAGAAACACAGTAAAGGTAAATAAATAGAACTAAAAAGGAAAAAATAAATAACAAAATAAATCATGCCATATTTAGAGGTCATTCAGTGAAATCAAGCACTTATTATGTTCCAGGCACTGAAATAAGCACTAGGAATAAAAAGGAAGACAAAACAAATGAATGAATGAATGAATGAATGAATATATAGATAAATGAGTAAGTGAATGTATGAATGACTGAAGAAACAAACAAACAAAAAATAAATAAACTATCTTCACTCTCAAGGAGTTCTTTCAAGGAGTTAATAGAGATAAAAAGAGAGAGAAAGACTTACCTATGGAGGTAGGAAAAAAAGAACCTTAAAGTCTTTCTTTAAAGATTGAACACAAAGATTAAATCAAAACATTAAGTAAAAGTGAAAAGGCAGAAAAGCAGAAATGAAACATGACAGACTTAGCCCTATGACTCCCCCACTAGTGAATCAATATATTTTTGACATAAAATAATCAAGTAGGAGAGGTCATATATAAGTAGAGGAATGGATGGTGTACCCCTTCAAATGCATATAGTTAAACATTGATGTGACAGAGTTTTCTATAGACTACTAGAAAAAGTGATTGCTCCAGGATATTGGTAGGGGTGGCAAAAAGGGAGAGAGAGGCAGGATTAAATCTAAAGGGCTAAAAAGGGAAGTCTCAACGCTACAGAAATGAGGGGATTCCACTGAAGAGTAGTCATGGTGGGAGAGGAATGTACTTGTTTTGGAACCTGATGATGGGTTTAATCTGGGAGTAGTTTGTACATTGAGAGGTAACCATCTCTGAGAAAGTGTTGTGCCACCTGGCCCAAGAGAACTAATGTGTGAATACCTAGGGGAAATTAGTACCCAAAATGATAGAGAAGGGACATAGAACCAAAGATGTTATAGTATCACCTTTGGAAAGGAAAAGGCTCCTAGGGACTTTGCTGGACCATACAATGTGGTACAAAGGGTAATTTATACCACAGGGAGCTGCTTCTATCAAACTGTGCTTCTCATGAAATGATTTTTCTAAGAGGGAGAGATAACATGTTTAAAAAAAGAGATGAAGGGAAAAGATCTCAGGATGCAATGACAAAAAACTCATTAGAAGGGGAAACACAAACTTGATAGTTTAGAAGCTTTAACTCCATAAGAAGCAGAGAGAAGTTAAAGATGAAATAAATAATAATATAAGCAACAAAGAAAAGAATAAAAATTTCAGAACATACTAGAAAGGAGGATAATTAATGAAAAGAACAAAGCAAAGAAAAATTTCTTAGAAAAAGTAGTAAAAAGAGAAAATAACTATATGAAAGACAATTTTATTGACTCAATATACCAAAATTGCTGGGATGCAGTAAAAGCAATTTTCAGAGAGAAAAATTATATCCTTAAAAACATACATTAACAAAGTGGGAAAAGAGAATAAATTAACTGAATATGTAATTTAGGAAGTGACAAAACCAACAAATATGCTCAAAATAAATACAAAGGAAGAAATCTTGAGAATTAAAGGAGATACACATATTAGAACACAGAAAGACTATAAAGCTAATAAACAAAACTAAATTCTTGTTCTTTGTAAAGATTAACAAAATTGATATGTCATAAAAAATCTTTAAAAAGTCATCTATCCATGAATTAATGGAAATCTTAGTGAGGGCATTATTAGGAAACAAACAGACTCTCATAAGTAATATTAAACAATGGACCACACAACTTTACAATCACACAAGTAATTAAAAGATGCCAATGGAATAAGATTCCATTGTACTTATTGTTTGTTCATGACCAAAAATAGATATGAGTTACTAGAACAAAACACCACCTCATAGGCCCTTTTATCAGAAGTCCTATCCATACATCAAAATAATGCAAGATTCTTTGGATGATGTAATAATAGAAATAGCCCTGTTCAATGAAGCTCTGGTAATATACATAATGTAAGGTATTAAAAAGAATGGTTGGATATTCTCCCCAAAGATAGTCTCCATTATGATAGGGGATATCAAAAGCAGAGTTATGAATGGATTCCCAGTGAAAGTAAAGTCCTCCAGATGCTTCTGTTTAAAAGTGACAATGTGTTAATTGCATCAAGCCCTGAGATATTGTGGAAATTCCTGGAAGACATCTGTAATCATTCAAAAGGAGTAACGTCTGTCCATTCACAAAGGAAAGGCCAAATAGGTAAACAATACCTATTACCTAGATTTCATCATGCATTTGGCCAGACACCCAATAGAGAATTTCAACAGTATGTTTATCTAGGACAGAGAATACCAATGGACAATGAATTGAGTTCAGAGTTGAAAATTAGGAGGAGAGCAGGCTGGATTGCTTTCAAGAAATTCCAAACTTCCTTTACTGACCCCAAGCTTCCCATGAAACCAAATGCCCATCTTTTCAATATAGACATTTTACTGTCATTGACATGTAAGTGAGACATGGAACACCACCGTCTCTGAAAAAATAAAGATGAACATTTTATATCAATACTCATAGAGAGCCAAAGAGAGGCTAAAGTTAGGTGAGGGGAGACTCCAACAAATAACCAATAAATAACTAAAGAATAGGAGTAAAGGATGTCATCAAGAAATTGTATGTTAGGAAAAGAAGGGCTGGTCCTATGGCAAGAATAAGACATGACAGGTCAAAAGCCCAAGTATTCCACTGGTTCTCTCACAATATCAGGAGAAAGTGAAGTCCAGCATGATGGGTGGTCTCAGTCTTGGAAACTTTTGGGAAAACTAGACAAGAATCATTTAGGGAGACCAGGAAGAGATAAGATGTGATCTTCATTAATAGAGGAAACTCTTGGATCAATAAGATCAGAGATCTATGCAAGTATTGAATATTGGGTATGACCTTGTATAACTGTACAATTTTTCCTTCTCAGACCACTTGCCTATTTCAAGTTCCATGGTGTATATTGTACTATGTTTAATATAAATGTCACTCTTTATTCTGGTAAACTTTTTAAAATAGCTGCTTTTATATTTTTAAGAAATGCATTTGAGGGAAAACGGATATATTTATACACAGAAAATATGAGTAGCATTATCAAATGAGCATACATTATATCCATCAAAAATGTTTGTTTTTATGATAGCTGTGTTATGTGTATGTGTGTATATACATATTGTGTATGTGTGTATGTATGTATACATGTATGTACATATTTAAGTCAGGATTTTGCATAGAAAAAAAATTGCGGGAAGCACTGCACTAGGCACAGGTCGGCAGACTTTAACTCTAGGTCAGGGATGGGCAACTGTATTAGCAAGTACCCTAACACACCCAGGATGGCCTGTTAGCACAGGTTCTTTGGTCTGCTTTTACAAAGGAAAGACAGCTTAAAAGGGGTTAACAATTAAACAATGCAGACTTTATTCTATCTGACCTTCTCACAAGGGTTGCTGAGCATCAACTCCTGCAGCGTTCCCTAATCACCCTTCTGGCGGGGGCTTCTGAGAAGCGGTGGGGCAATACCCCCTACATCTGTATGGGGTCAATCAGACAGGTACAACTTGTGCATTCCCCTAAACCCCCTCAAGCCTCAATGGGGGCCAGTTAAAGCAAACACAGATTCCCCCCAAGCCTTGCTGGGGGCCAATCAAGGCACACACAGCATCCTAGCTTGTGCATTTCAACCCTAAAGGTTCCCCACTCATTGACCAGTGCCCACTCACTTTATACTTACACTCCACCCCTCCAAGGTCCTGACCTTTACAATCTAAATACCTGACACCTGGCCCTTACAATCTACATGGGTCATCATGGTGGAGAAGTTTTGAACCGTAGACTCCTATCTAACACCTGGGAACAAGAGATTGTTATGGCCATGGATCCTGGAAAACCAAACTCCAAAAACCACTAACGAAAATCACTTTGTTTACACTTACAGGAACCTGCAGCCTTGAGGACTTTAAAACAGGATTTGTTCTGTGAAATTTGGATTCAGTTAAAGGGTCACACTTGAGGATTTAGAGTACCACATGTGGCCTTGAGGCCCCAGGTTCCCCACCTCTGCTCTAGGTCCTTCTCAGTTATTAACTAGCTGTCTGACTCTTGACAAGGAAGGAAAGAAATAGGAATTTAAGTGACTACTATGTGCTAGGTACTGTGCTAAGCAGTTTAAAAATATTATTTCATTTCATCCTCCCAATAACTCTGAGAGGGAGTTGTTATTATGATATTCATTTTATAGAAGAGGAAACTGAGGCAAACAGAGGTTAAATGACTTTCCCAAGTTCACACATCTAAAAAGTGACTGAAATCAGATTTAAACTCATGTCTTTCTGTCTCCAGGCCCAGGTTCTATCTACTATGCTACCTAGCTGCCTCAGCAACAAGTATATGAAAAGTTACTTATCCTTTCTGAGACTCAGTTTCATAACAGAAAAGGAAAACGATAAATTCTAGAAGGTATATAGGAAAACAAGTACACTAATACATGGTTAGTAGAGTTGTGATCTGGTTCAACCATTCTGGAAAGCAATGTGGAACAATACCCAAAGATCTATAAACTTGTGCAGACCCTTTGAACCAGAAATACCACTATATCCACTGTGTCACTTGGCATGCTTCAGCGAAAAGTATATAACAAGTCACTTATTCTCTCTGAGACCCAGTTTTCTCATCTTTTAAATGAAAGAGTTGAATGTTATTGTTTCTAAGATCCCTTCCAGTACTTTGATTTTAAATCTATGTATGATTTTGTAATTATGAGCTTTTCTTAAAATATTTTGGTGATTTTGTTTATGGAATTCAAAATTATCCTTTCCTCTAAAAGATTTTGATCATTTTTAAAGTTGGCATGTGCAATTAATTGATACTCTTTAATCTAAAGTTCAAATATATAGTATTATAATAAAATATTTAGAATATATGTGTGTGTCTGTACATGGAAGAGTGGGTCATCTGGAATCTATTTGCATGAGGAACTCCCTGGTACTGAAACCCTTGGTATAGAAACCTATTCTTACAGTATAGATCACAAAGTTGTCTACAACTTTTATAATGAGAAAGCCACCAAGAGTGCCAAGAGGTTAAATTATTTTTCCCTTGGTCAGACCGTAAGTATCAGAGGCAGGATCTGAACTCATATTCCTGACTCCAAAGCCAGTCTTCTATCCACAATGCCACCCTACCAATATGTATATACTGACGTATATGTGGCTATATGTAGGTATGCATACATATACCTGCATCTATCTATGAGGAAAGATGGGATGTGTGTATACATACATGTGTATATATACATAAATGTGTGTATGTGTATGTATATATAAGCATTCATACATGTGCCTACTACAAATTGAATAGATTTCTGGTTCTTGATAGTTCCTTAAAAAGCTTCCTTTCGTGGCTACTTATTAGTTCGTATATAAAAACTGAGAAGAGAATTGTTCAGCTCTGTAAAGATGCCATAGAGATGGAAGAAAACACATTAAAGAAAAGTGAACTATCTAAAATGCTTGAGTTAAATAAAATGTAATTAAGGCTTACTTAGCCCCTTATCTTATGATGCATAAGCTCTGATTCAGAAGACTTAAAAGAGAAAAAAAGAAACCAAGTTAGCATTAAATGTGTTTTAACTTGACCATTTAGATGACTAGCCCATCTCTAAATGAGACAGTTTTCTATGCATATATGTGAGGTACATAAAGCTTCATTAAAGACAACTCTTATGACAATTAAAACACCCTCAAATTCTCCATCAACTGTTTATAGGATATTGGTAGAATGAGAACTCATAAAGGTATTCGATTGGGAAAAAGATTAAAAACAAGTGATTTGAAAACTAAAAATGAGTCTATGATGAAGTGTTCTAATTTTATAAACAAGCATTATCGTGGGATAGGTAAGTAGGAACAGGGTGTATGAGACTGTAACACCAATGTTACTTGCTGCTACTGTGGCTATGTAAGGCCAATAACACCAGCACACAGGAGGGCTACTAGCACAGGTTCTTTGATCTGCTTTTCTAAGGAAAGCAACTTTAAGACATTAACAATCTTACTTTAATTAAACATACATATATCATTCGTTTAGTTGAGGGGGAAAAGCCAGTACCACGAACTTCAGAGAAAATACAAACAGAAAGTCCAGGCAGAAATTATATAGACAGAGCAAATCACACAAATAAGCAGACAGGGCTTCTAACCATCTGTCCATAGCAATACATACATAATTACCAGGGAGAAAAGAACCAACATCTGGGTTTTCAAAGCCAGGGGGCTCCTTAATGGCTACTCAGAGTCTCCATACCAACACTCTTCCAATGAGTGAGCCCCAAAAGCAAAACCTCTCCTCCTGCCATTCTGAGAGTTCTCTTCTGAGTTCAGTGGCTATCCTCTGGGTATATAAACCCTTTTTTCAGGGCCCCAGACCTTCACACATCTGGAGGCTTTCACACCTCTGGAGGGTTTCACACCTCTCCTGAACTAAATAGCATAATGGTGTGGTCCTTCCTTCAAACAAAGGCAAGACTCAGTCAAAGGCACTTGATTGCCTTGGTGCTGAGAAGCACTCCAAAAGAAAAAAAAAAACAGAAAGAAGTCCCACTTGGCTTGCCCTTACAAAGACCCACAGGTGATACTCTTCACCTTCTTAGGCATTTATTAAATACTATTGAGTTGTGCTGTGATTCACAGCTAAAGCAATCAAGGAGAATGTAGGGAAAGGAGAAGAGAGCAAACAAAAAAGGCAGTTGAAGAAAACCTATTAATAGTCATTTTCATCCTATGAAATAGTTTCAAATGAGTATTGAGCCATTCATAGAATGAGAAGGTCTATCTGGACTTCAAAGGAAGCAAGGCACGGTTAAGTTCCTGCATGTAAAGGCAATGAGAAACTGGGCCATGCTAGTTACCAAGGGACTCAATCAAGTTTCAATGACTCAAGAGGATTGTTAAATGCCCCTCTCAGGGGTGGCTTGAGTAGTGTCATTGAGAGCGTAGGCTTAAATAGACCATGGGCTAGGTGTGACAACACACACTAGTACAAGCCTTGCCACGGGCCATTCACATCCTGGGGGAAGCTTTAACAGAACATTGATTCCCAAGGTGAATAAAGAGAGTAAGAAGACTTTGTTTGTACTTTATGAGTTAACATGCCATAAGTTCAGATAAATTACTTCCCAGCATGATAAAATTAAATAAATAAAAGCATTTTTAAAAAATCAAATTAGAGCTTATGGTAAATGGTCTAGATTTGTGTGTGTGTGTGTGTGTGTGTGTGTGTGTGTGAAATATATATTTAGCTGAAAGTGGGGAAGGAGTAGTGCTTTGTAAAGAATGAGGAGAAGAAAGAGAAGGTTTAGAATGGTTTCTCGGGTACATAGGATAATGAATCTGTTAGGGAGAAGTACAATGACTGCCCTTATTACAAGGGCCCAGTTGAAATTAGAGAATATGAAATTTTTAGTGGAACAATCAGCACAGTCACGTGACTTTCTCTAGCTCCATTCAGCAGTATTTAAGTAGGAAAGAAGGTGCCAATCCAATAATATGCTGGAGCTGTCCCATATCTGTTCATTTTCTCCTCCTTTACTCCTGTCTCACATAATGAGGTGGCCTTACTCCTTATCAAAGCTAATCCTTCTACCTACTCATACAATCCTAGTCCTTCCCATCTCCTCCAACATAGTGTCTCCTCTGCCATCCGCACTCTGTCACTTATTTTTCTATCTCTCCCTGTCTGTTAACTCATTCCCTAACACCTACAAATATGTCTACATCTCCTACATCCTGAAAAAGCTCTCACTTGATTCCTCCATCCCTGCCAACTTTCATCATACATCTCTTCTTCCCTTTGTAGCTAAAACTCCAAGAAAAGGAATTCTCAAATAGGTGCCTCCACTTTGTCTCCTCTCACTTTCTTCTTAACCCCTTACAATTCGGCTTCTGTTCTTATTCCACAAAAACTGCTCTCCAAAGTCGTGACTGATCTCAGTTTTCAAATCCAATGGCCTTTTCTCTATTCTTATTCTCCTTGACTGCAGCCTTTGGCATTGCTGATGACTTTCTCCTCCTTGATATTCTGTTTTCTCTAGGTTGACAGGACACTACTCTCTCTTGATTCTCATCCTACCTATCTGACCACTCCTCAGTCTTTTTTGCTGGATCCTCCACCAGATCATGCCCTCTAACTGTAAGTGTCCTTCAAGATTTTATCCTGAGCCCTCTTTTCTTCTCTCTCTACACTACCTGGTGATCTCCTCAACTTCTATTGATTTGATAACCATCTCTATGCTGATGATTGTCAAATCTATCTATCCTGCCCCAAACTCTCCTATGACCTCCCATCTCCTATCTCCAACCGCCTTTCAAACATTTCACAATAGATGTCCAGTAGACATCTTAAACTCAATGTGTCCAAAACAACTCATCATGCCCACTCAACCCCTACCCCTCTCCTAGTGTTGCTATTGCTACAGAAGGCAATGTCAGCCTCCTAGGCCTCAGGCCCCAAAATTAGGAGTTTCCTCAACTTCTATCTCTCATCCACCATATTCAAGCTATGGCCAAGGCCTATTGACATCACATCTGCAACATCTCTCAAATATGCCACCTTGTCTTCTCTGATACTGGCACTACTCTAGTGCAGGCCCTCATCACCTTATGTCTAGACTACTGCAGTAGCCTGCTGGTGGGGCTGCTTGCTTCAAGTCTCTTCCCCATGCCAATCCATCCTCTATTCAGCCCACAAAGTGATTGTCTTACAATGAACGTCCAACTATGTCACACACATGCACACACATACACACACACACACACACACACACACACATACACAAACACACATACATACCTCATTAAACTCTAGTGGGTCCCCTATAGCCTCTCAAATCAAAGCCCTTCATAACAGAGCCTCCTCCTACCTTTCCAATTGTTTTATGTTTTATGCCTCAGTACATACTCTTCTACCCAGTGATACTGACATGAGATAGTGTACAAACAAGACACTATCTTGGCTCTGGGCATTTTCTCTGACCATTCCATGCCTAGAATCCTCTCCCTCCTCAAATCTCCCTATTCTTTTGAGCACCAACTAAAATTTTAAACCCTCTTAATTCTGATGTCTCCCCTCTGTTAATTACATCCTATTTATGCTGTGTGTGTATGTGTGCATACATATATACATATATAAACAAACATACATACATATGTCTTTGCATGCTGTCTCCCCCATTAGATAGTAATTTCCTTGAGGACAGGGACTATCTTTTGTCTCTTTTTGTATCTACAATGCTTAGCACATACTAGGTGTTGAATAAATATTTATTTATTGATTATTAATTGATAAGTGTTGATTAAACAAAAGAGCAAGGGATTTGGAATTAGAGGATGCCATAGAATTGATAGGTAGATGATAGAATATGAGAGTTGAGAGGGAACATAGAAATGACACAGTCCATCACACACCTCTTAGAATCACTCAAACAACATATACTCATTAAACGTATATTACATGCCAGCCACTGTGCTGGGTACAAGAGAAACCAAAAAAAGGAACCATCCTTGTAATCAGAGGGCTTACGGGTAAGGAAACTGAAACTGAGAGGGGACAGTGACTTTTTTCATAGTTGCTCCAATAATTAAAGGCAAAGTTGAGTCTATAATCCAAATTTCCTGAGTAAGACATCATTTATGTAGCACCAGAGATATGAATATGCTGTCAATAATTACACTCTATCCTCAAATACATGGCAAGAGCTAAAGTTTCAGGAGATCTGTATCCTAGGTCTTGAACTTCCACTCATTCCCTCTGACTGACAATCCACTCAATCCATCTGATATTGACAATTCCTGACTTTACTTTCTTCATGAGAAGACAAACAGTGATAAATTTCTCTCAAACTTGACGAATGATTTTATTAGGCCTCCCACTAATGAAACTCTCTTCCAATGTAGATCAACATCTGCATTGTAATTGCAAATCTTAGAAAGTTCTTGGGACACCGAAAGGATAATTCATTTGCCAGGGTCAAATAGCCAGCATACTTCAGAGGAGAAACATGAACTAAGTTGTCCTGACTCTGAGCCCAGCTTTCTATCCACCATACTATTCTGTCAATAACATAGCAAATCTTAAAGATGCATTTTTAAAGAACCAAATAAAATAACACCCATAACCTCTGATACAAAAACAAAGCAGAATTATGTCAGGACAGATTCCTGGCATAACCATCCAGGTATTTTTCCTTATACCCAGTGATATTAACGTTCTACACTAAATGACTTTCTCTCTTTCAAGCTCTGTTTATCTTCATCTCTTTGTTTGTTCTGAGATGTGGTGAAATATTTCATTTGAGAATTCTATGTGTTTTATGCCCCAGAAATTAACTGGAATTTGATCATTTCCATTTGATTGGCCCTCTAATGGTCAGAGAAGAATTAGATACAATTATAAAAAATTTATAAATCTCTAGAGCAAAACTGATCAAAGATTATTATATTCTGCAATACTTTAGAGGCCACCAGAGGATATGGTTATGAGAAATGATGATGAGAATATTTTGACCATTTCACTATGAGAAAATCCTGAAAAAGAACAAAAAAGACAGTGGAAATTTGGTGGCTTCTTTTTTTTTTTTAAGTGAGCTACATGGATAGGAATAGTAGAGGCTACAAAATCATCCAATCTCATAATAAGAATCCCTTCTATTACACATGTGACAAATGGACACCGAATCTTTGCTTAAAGAACTCCTGTAGGGGAGGGAGATGGAGACCCTAACCCCTAAAGCAGTTCATTACTCTGTGCTCTCAGGGTGGGAAAAAATTTCTATGGATCAGGCCATAATTTGCCTTTTTTGCAACTTTTATTCATTGGTCTCGCTCATTGGCTTCTGGGGCCAAGCACATTACAGATGATCCTTCTGCTGCATAGCAGAACCACCTTATGCTTGAAGATGAATATCATATCCTCCCAGAATCTTTGTTTGCACAGTTGAAAAATCACCATTCCATCAACCAAATCTCATCTGGCATAATACTAGAGCCCTTGACTACCCTAGCAGCTTCTTTTTTTTTATTTAATATATTTAGTTTTCAGCATTGATTTTCACAAGAGTTTGAATTACAAATTTTCTCCCCATTTCTACCCTCTCCCCACTCCAAGATGGCATATATACTGGTTGCCCTGTTCCCCAATCAGCGCTCCCTTCTGTCACCCCACTCCCCTCTCATCCCCTTTTCCCTTCCTTTCTTGTAGGGCAAGATAAATTTCTACGCCCCATTGCCTGTGTATCTTATTTTCTACTTGCATGCAAAAACTTTTTTTTGAACATCTGTTTTTAAAACTTTGAGTTCCAAATTCTCTCCCCTCTTCCCTTCCCACCCACCCTCCCTAAGAAGTCAAGCAATTCAACATAAGCCACATGCGTATCATTCTGTATAACCCTTCCACAACACTCAGGTTGTGAAAGACTCACTATATTTTGCTCCTTCCTAACCTATCCCCCTTTATTGAATTTTCTCCCTTGACCCTGTTCCCTTTCGAAAGTGTTTGTTTTTGCCCTCCATCTGCCCTCCCTTATATCATCCCCCCTTTTTTTATCTTCTTCTTCCTCCTTTTTTCCTGTGGGGTAAGTTACCCAATTGAGTATGTATGGTATTCCCTCCTCAGGTCAAATCTGATGAGAGCAAGATTCACTCATTTCCCCTCACCTGACTTCTCTTCCCTTCCTACAGAACTGCCACTTTTATGCAAGATAATTTACCCCATTCTATCTCTCCCTATCTCCCTCTCTCAATATATTCCTCTCTCATCCCTTCATTTTATTTTATTTCTTTTAGATATCTTCCCTTCATCTTCAACTCACCTTGTGCCCAGTCTCTCTCTCTCTCTCTCTCTCTATATATATATATATATATATATACACACACACACACACACACACATATATACATACGTATACATATAGATACACTCACATATACATATATATACATATACATATATATATATGAATATTCCCTTCAGCTACCCTGATACTGAGGTCTCATGAATCATACACATCATCTTTCCATGCGGGAATGTAAACAAAACAGTTCAACTTTAGTACTTCCCTTGCAATTTCTTTTTCTTGATTACCTTTTCATGCTTCTCTTGATTCTTGTGTTTGAAAGTCAAATTTTCTATTCAGCTCTCATCTTTTCACTGAGACAGCTTGAAAGTCCTCTATTTTATCAAAAATCCATATTTTGCCTTGGAGCATGATACTCAGTTTTGCTGGGTAGGTGATTCTTGGTTTTAATCCTAGCTCCATTGACCTCCGGAATGTCATATTCCAAGCCCTTCAATCTTTTAATGTAGAAGCTGTTAGATCTTAGGTTATTCTGATTGTGTTTCCACAATACTCAAATTGTTTCTTTCTGGCTGCTTGCAGTATTTTCTCCTTGATCTGGGAGCTCTGGAATTTGGTGACAATATTGCTAGGAGATTTCTTTTTGGGATCTATTTCAGGAGGCAATCAATGGATTCTTTCAATTTCTATTTTGCCCTGTGGTTCTAGAATATCAGGGCAATTCTCCTTGATAATTTCTTGAGAGATGATATCTAGGCTCTTTTTTTGATCATGGCTTTCAGGTAGTCCAATAATTTTTAAATTATCTCTCTTGGATCTATTTTCCAGGTCAGTGGTTTTTCCAATGAGACATTTTACATTGTCTTCCATTTTTTCATTCCTTTGGTTCTGTTTTATAATATCTTGATTTCTCATAAAGTCACTAGCTTCCACTTGTTCCAATCTCATTTTTAAGGTAGTATTTTCTTCAGTGGTCTTTTGGACCTCCTTTTCCATTTGGCTAATTCTGCCTTTCAAGGCATTCTTCTCCTCATTGGCTTTTTGGAGCTCTTTTGCCATTTGACTTAGTCTATTTTTTAAGGTGTTGTTTTCTTCAGTATTTTTTTCTGTATTTTTTCGGTTTTCCTTTAGCAAGTCATTGACTTGTTTTTCATGGTTTTCTCACGTCATTCTCATTTCTCTTCCCAATTTTACCTCTACTTCTCTAACTTGCTTTTCCAAATCCTTTTTGAGCTCTTCCATACCTGAGACCAGTTCATGTTTTCTTGGAGGCTTTTGTTGTAGGCTCTTTGACTTTGTTGACTTCTTCTGGCTGTATGTTTTGGTCTTCTTTGCCACCAAAGTAAGATTCCAAAGTCTGAGACTGAATCTGGGTGCATTTTCGCTGCCTGGCCATATTCCCAACCAACTAACTTGACCCTTGAGTTTTTTCAGTGGGGTATGACTGCTTGTAGACTAAAGAGTTCTATGTTCCATGCTTGGGGGGATGCGCCACCTCTGCCACACCAGCACTCCTCCTTCCCCAAGAACCCCCAACCAGGATTGGACTTAGATTTTCAGCAGGCTCTTCACTCCTGCTCTGACCCGCCACTTAATTCCTCCCACCAGGTGGACCTGGGGCCAGAAGCAACTGCAGCTGTAGTTCTGTAGCTGCCCTACCTCCTCTGCCCCTGGGGTGGTAGCCAAACCGTGAATTCCTTCCACTCCCACAGCTTTTCCCACTAACCTTCTCTGTTGTTTTTGGTGTTTGTGGGTTGAGAATTCTGGTAATTGCTGCAGCTCACTGATTCAGGGCGCTAGGGCACGCTCCACCCGGCTCCTGGTCTAGTTGGTCTGTGCCACCCACACTGGGCTCTGCTCCACTCTGCTCCCAGCTCCATGTGGGGTAGACCTCACCCAAAGACCATCCAGGCTGTCCTGGGCTGGAGCCCTGCTTCCCTCTGCTCTTTTGTGGGTTCTGCAGTTCTAGAATTGGTTCAGAGCCATTTTTTATAGGTTTTTGGAGGGACTCGGTGGGGAGCTCATGCTAGTCCCTGCTTTTCAGCCGCCATCTTCCCCTAGCAGCTTCTTTAGAATATCTTTTCTCAAGTGAGACTTTCAGATCTCAGTACAGATGTGGTCCTACTAGGCCAGAAGATAGTAGAACTATTAGCTCCTTAGACCTGAACATTACTAAACATTCTCCTAATGAAGCCTAAGATTGGATTTGCTTTTTTTGCCTTCCATGTAATAATAAGGACTCATATTGAATTTAAGTAAAATCCCTGGATTGTTTTTTCCAATGAACTATTGTGTGGTCATAGTTCATCCCTCTCCCCTACTTCCCACCATCTTGTACTTTCTAAGGTTAATTTTCCTTAAATTCAAAGAATTAAGACTTTATATTTATCCTTATTAAATACATTTTCATAGAAAAGGTCCAATGTTCTGTCATAATAATAATTTTGTAGCATTAAATTGCAGAATGGGAGGGTACATCAAAGGAGAGATAGGAGGGAAAAGAGGGGAATATGTGATGTACCCATATATATCAAGTTATTTATAGTAGCATTTTTTGTGATAGAAAAGAAATGGAAGAAAAGTAGATGTTCACTAATTGGAGAATGATCAAAAACTGTGATGCATGAATGTAATGGAATATTGGCATTCCACAAAAAAATGAAAAATATGATGAATACATGGAAAGACGTATGTGACCTAACGAAGATTGAAGTTAGCAAAAAAGCTAACTGCAATAATGTGAATAGAACAATCACATAACAAATATGAGTTAATGTTGCAAAATTACAAAGAAGAAACCCGGCTACAAAAAAAATGGCTATTAGAGTACATTTTCATACCATTTCTTTGTAAAGGTGGAAGGTTCACAGGTATAGTACATCACATACATTTTTAGATTTTTTAATAGATTGATTGGTTTTGCTGATGTTTTGCGCTTTTCTTGTTTTTATTTTTTTATTTTAAAATATTATTTTACATAGGTGATGACTCTCAGGGGCAGGGAAGAAGGAAACTGAAAGAAAGTATGAGAGAAATTATATCAAAAATGTATTTTATAAAAAAGAATGTCTTCCATCTATAACTGTGAGCTTTATATGATGTTTCCCTTCTTTTTATTTTATAGTATGATTTTTTTGTGTTTTTTTTTTTGCAGGGGGAGGGCAGGGCAGGGCAATTGGGGTTAAGTGACTTGCCCAAGGTCACACAGCTAGTAAGTGTGTCGTGTGTCAAGTGTCTGAGGCCAGATTTGAACTCAGGTCCTCTTGACTCCAGTGCCAGTGCTCTACTCACTGCATCACCTAGCTGCCCCTATAGTATGATTTTTAATAATAAGATTATATGCCATTGTGAATGAATTGTAGATTTAGTGTAAGATTGAGGTCTAATTACTCTAAGCTTAATTTCTGTCCAACTGCTTTCCAGTTTTTCCAGCATGTTTCTTTTAATCAAATAGGAGCTCTTTTGCAAGCAATTTGTTTTTGGATTGAGTTCCATGTTTCTGATTCTACCTTGTCTGTTCTGTTCCATTGTTTTACTTCTCTATCTGCTAACCAGTACCAAATGCTTTAGTTGACTGCTATTTCGCAATATAACATCAAGTATATACCTTTCATCTCTAACTTTATTCATTTCTTTTTATATTCTACATTTTTTATTTCTCCAAATTAATTTTTATCATATTATTGAATTCTACAAAGTACCCCTTTAATAGATTGACTAAGATAATGTTAGAACTATAAATTAACTCTGATAGAATTGTAATTTTTATTATATTGCCAAACCCAGACATGAAGATCGAATATTCTTCCAGCTATTTAAGTCGTTCTTTATTTCTTTAAGGAGCACTTCATAACACAAAACATAAAAGTATTTTTCACATTTTACAATTGCTTTGAGTGGTATTTCCCACCCTGTTGTTACCTCTTAAATTGTTATTACTGTATACAAGTATTATGGTGGGTATGTATGTGTGAGTGATTATTTTGTAGCCTTCAACTTTTCTGATACTATTGTCTCAATTAGTGTTTTTACTGATTCCTTAGGATTTTCTAAGTAAATCATTATGTCATCAGAAAATAAGAATACCATCATCTCTTCTTTGCCTATTTTTATGCCTTTAATTTCTTTCTCTTATCTTTTAGCTTTTGCTGACACTTTAAAAATCATATCTAATAATAACAGGGACAATGAGCATCCTTGCTTTGCTCTTAAATTTATTGAGAAGCCTTCTAATGTCTCCCTTGCTTTTGATTTTAGAAGGATGCTTTTATGAAATTAAAAAAGGCCTCTCTATGCTTATATTTTATAGGTTCATTATTATGAGTGGCATTTGTCAAAGCCTTTTTAAAGCATCTTTTGAGATAATTGGGTTGTTTGCAATACTTTTTTTCAATGTGATTAATTTTGTTGATTGTATCTTTAATATCAAACCCTCCAGGCTTACCTGGTAGAATTCTGACATGGTCATCATAAATTATTTCTTGGATGAATTGCTAAAAGATCCCTAATGGAGGTGCTAGACATTAGCTAGCTGTTCAGTTATGACTAGGACTGGCTCCTGTATTACTCTATACATAAGACTTGAGCCCACCATATTTGTAGAATGCAGTGCTGAATGATATAGGCTCACTTGATAACCACCTTGCGCTTTAGAGGTACTCATAAGTTTCTTTCACATAGTTTTCACAACCAGGTTTCTTCCCTGCCTAGTCCTGCCTAGTTTGAGGTCCTCCTCTAAAACCCAAATAGTTTGTTCTTAGAGAAGGTATTCTTTGTATGTTTTGATTAATAAAGTTTGATTGCATGTATTGAGAGTGTTTCCTTTGCAATAGTTAGCATAAGTATTGCATAAAAGTATACATTATTCATTGTGCCTCTTTAAATGGAGATTCAATCAAAGGAAGGGCCCTAGGGGCAAAGGGTCCTTCCAAAGTGGGAATTCTAGGGCTGGAGTAAGCTTCTAGGATAAATTTTTAGGGCATGGTACAAAAATTTGGAGTCATGAAGCTCTATAGGAAATGAAGTCAATAAATTATTGATACCAGTAGGAAAAGACAAAGTAGCTCAGAAGAGCAATAACTCAAAAGAAAAGTGAGATGTGTAAATTTAGAGACATCACCATTCCAAATGTTCATATGGACTATTTGTGCCCGATCTGTGGTACAGCCTTCCAAGCTCATATGTGGGTCTAATCAGCCAAAGTCGGACACATTGTACCTTGATCCCAACATAGTGATGTCATTTTGGCCCTCTTTGAGCATGAAGGACAACAACCAACAGCCTCAACAACAATTAAAGGGAAAAGAGAATGAGAGGACTAGTGATAGAAGCTATCAATGATATAGAGGACAGTTCTAATGGGACTTAGGGGTCAATACTGATAAAGGGGGAAACCTGAGTCCAATATAGTGGTTCTTGGAAAAGGATCAGCCTATTCCCCCCAAAAAATCTGACCTGTGTCCCTATGTCATTTGCAAATGAAAATGGGCCCTTGGAAAGAGGGGTGGAGGTGGGGAGGGTACAGTAATAGGAGATCTATCAAAATCATGCCACATTGCTAAGTATCACAAAGGACCATCAGGCTGAAGGAGAATGTCCCCACATAGTTTAGGAAGAATGTGTTCTCTCACCCCATCTTCGAACCTCAGACTTTGGGTCAAAGTTCTAATCATCTCATCCTAATCACAGCTAAAAATTAAGATCACAGATAAAAGGAACTTTTATAAAACTGCTGCAAAAAATGAAAGTAAGTAAATGAATTTTCAGAGAAAGAAGATAAGAATAGCAATTCTAGTAACAAATTACCTAATATCAAATTCCAAAAGTACTTAGTAGGAGCTTACTGGGTGATCTTATTCATTTTAGGTTGTAAAGGGAAGATAATCTTTCTGAATACTAAGCTAGTCATACACTATGTCTCAGTATAGAAAGGAAACTAGGTCTCCTGCAAATGATGGTTTGTTTGCTGAATCTAGCTTTAGGTCCTCCTCGCCAATTTGGTAATTATGAAAGAGTCATTCATCTTTGTCTAAGTTAAAATGACACTGCATATTTTCTGTGATTTATTAGTCAACAACTAAGTAGCAACATTAAGCTTTTAGGAAAAGATTAACAGCATTGTGCTACAGTAACCTGTCATGTTAATTTAAGTAAAAGCTGTTAAAAATGTTCACTCTTTATAATGGAACGGGCAACATTCTTTGTCTAATAGATGCAGAAATCGTATTAAATCCCTTTAAAGGCAAGGCACTAAAATCAAGGTGTTGATAATATTTTGAATAGAAAAAGAATAAAGTGACATTTTTTTACTCAAAACATCTGGGAAACTTTTAATGCTGAAGAAAGTTCCCTTTCCTTTAGTTCATTGTTACTGTCCCTATATTCAAAAGTTGTAAATTGTGCATGCAATTATGAAAATGAAATCATCTGGCTGAAAATGAGAGAGAGAGAGAGAGAGAGAGAGAGAGAGAGAGAGAGAGAGAGAGTATAAGCAGCTAACTGGCAAAGTGGATAGAGTGCTACACCTGGAATTAGGAAGACTCATCTTCCTGAGTTCAAATCTGGTCTCAGACATTTACTAGTTGTGTGACCCTGGGCAAGTCACTTAACCCTGTTTGCTTCAGTTTCCTCATCTGTAAAATGAGCTGAAGAAGGAAATGGCAAACCACTCCAGTATCTTTGCCAAGAAAATCTGAAATGGGTTCACAAAAAGGCAGACATGACTAAAAATGACTAAATAACAGCAAAATATGTTGGTATATATGTGAAAATGTGTGTGCAGTGAAAAGAGATCAGTCTGGATCTATGATTTGATCAATGTAAAGAACTGCTCTTGTAGAGATAAAATTGACTCTAGTGATCAATATCTGATAACTTAAAGAGTGACTTGGGGCATTAACCACAACAATGAGTACAATACCTAGCATTTAAATAGCTCTTTAGGGATTGTAATTTTGTTTTTTGTTCATACAGCTAATATAATCCACATGACAATACTGGTAGGAACATGCTATTATTATCTAAGTTTACAGATAAAGAAACTGAGGCAGGCACTGGCACATAGTAAGCACTTATAAAGGTTTATTGACTTAAGACAAGTTTAATGACCTGCCCAGAGTTGCATAAAAAGATAGTAAGAGTTTGAGGTAAGATTTGAACTTGGGTCCTCCCAAGTCCAGGTCATCACCCAGCTACCTTACACTGAGAGGTAAAGAAGCATGCCCATGATTATACAGCTAGCATTTGTCATAGACAAGACATGAATCCAGTTCTTTGTGACTCATGAATTGGACTTGAAATTCTGCTAGCTACCACCACATATGTCTATCTCTACATGTGTATATACACACATACTATGTATATATATATATATATATATATATATATATATGCATACATTATATACATATACACACACATATGTACCCCATATGCATACATACATATACAGTATTAATCTATCTATTTTGAAGGACAATTCATCATAAAATTTAGAGTTTTAGTCTGACACTTAGAAATCTTCTGATCTAACCTTCTGTAATGGTAATCAGGGTGAAACTTCTTTACTGTTTTCTCTTTTGGAATGCTAAGATGATCAAGTGTGTTTAATGAGTCTTGCCTTTGTTTGAATTGGGCAGGTAAAGTGGGACCTTTTGTTTTTTGTTTTGGAGTGCTTCTCAGCACTGAGGCAATCCAGTGTCTGGGTGTCTTTCAGTCTTGCCTTTGTTTGAATCAACAGTCATTGATGTGCTGCTAGTGATTAAAGATCTTTCCCACACCCCTTTTGCTAAGTAGGCACTGAGCCCTCAGGGTCTTGAACAGGATATATGAGCTCTGAGGTTGGCATTTTGCTTTTGGGGGTTGTTAGTGATTTGTCCAGATGAGACTCTGAGTACCCGTAGGAGCACCCCCGCACCCCCAGTTTTGAAAACCCAGATGTTGCTTCCTCTCTCTCTGGTAACTATGTAGATAATATCATAGTCAGACAGCTAGAGGCCTATCTGTTGATTTCTGTGTGTTATTTGCTGTGTTTATATAATTTCTGCTTGTAATTTCTGTTTCTGTTTTCCCTGAAGTTTAGGGTGCTGATGTTTTCCCCTGAACTAAATGAATGATATATGCATGTGTAATTAAAGTGAGATTGTTAACCCCTTAAAGTTGCTTTCCTTAGAAAAGCAGATCAAAGAACCTGTGCTAGCAGCCCTCCTGTGAGCTCTTATTGTTGGTCTTGTTGGGCTTTCACCTCCACAGCAGCTGCTAGCAACGTTGTTGTTATACCTTCTCACCTTCTAAATAAGTAAACATTCTAAATAAGGGAAATGACACACTAAAGGTCACAGCAGTATCAAATAGGAGAGAAAGAATTCCAAAAAGGGCATATCTCACCCTAAATCCAGTGTTCATTATACCATATCTACATATGTATCTATGTGTCTATATTCAATGTTTAAATTAAACATCCTCAATTGGACACTCAAATCACAAAATTTCTGAATGATGAATATGCTTTTATGACATCAATTTTTCTTTGAACCTTATTAGTTTTTTCCTCAATTTCCTTCAAAATTCATCTCAAAAGCTACCTTGTACATGAAGCCTTCTCTTGATCTCCCCCGAGCCAATATTAAAAAGAGCCATAGATGCATAATCACACACACAGTGTATAAAAATATATGTATGTATACATCTGTGTGTTGTCTCACTAGACAGAATTTAAGCTTCTTGAAGAAAAAATACCATGTGCTTTACAGTATCCAGTATTGTACCTGACACACAGTAGGTCTGTAATAGGTGATTGCTGATTGATTGATTTACAGAATACTTGAACATTCTATCTATTGGCTCTTCTGCAACAGGAAGAGCTTGAATAGAACTTTGCTCTGATGGAAACCATTTGCGTATCATTTTTTTTCTCTATGAAGCAAAATAGAGAATCATGAGAGATTTCTATTATAATAACCACAAATAGTGTTGATTTAGAAATCCAAACTCTTAAGAAACCCAACAAAATTTTACTATGTAATTAATTCTAGTGCCTTGTTTCTGATTTTCATTAAGCTTTTTCATTATTTTCTTTTATGGCCTAGGCACAAGTATTATGAATTATTTTTGTGACTAAGTTCTCAGTTCACTAATGTAAGCTTAGGTTTATTTCAAAAGAGTTGCAGCATCCAGGAATAAGAAGGAAATATTTTTACTGGACTGTGCCTTGGTCAAATCATGTCTTTTGCTCAATTACAGTGGCAGCATTTTAGAAAAAAACACTGTGAAGCTAAAAATTGTCCAGAGGAAAGCAATCAGGTCAGTGAAGGACTTCAAGTTCATGTTATAAGAACAGCCTTTGAAGGAAGACAGTATGTTTAAACTAGGGATGAGAAGACATCAAAGGGATAGCTCTTTTCAAATATTTGAAGGATTGTCATATGGAAGAGCTGGAGTATAGAATTAGGAACTATAGGAAGAAACTACAAACAAGCAAGTTTGGGTTTGATATAAGGAAAATTTCCTCCAAATTTTATTGTTGTTGTTCAGTTTTGTCCAATTCTTTGTGACTCCATTTGGTGTTTTCTTGGCAGACATGCTGAAGTGGTTTCCCATTTCCTTTTCCAGCTCATTTTACAAACGAGGAAATGAGGCAAACAGGGTTAAGTGACTCCCTCAGAGTCACACAGATAGATAAAAAGTGTCTGAAGCCAGATTTGAACTCAGGAAGATGAGTCTTCCTCATTTCAGCTGTAACACTCTATCCACTGTGCCACCTAGTGAAGTGAGATAACTTGGGAGATTGTGCATTCCCCCTAACTTTCAATCTTAAGAATATTGTCCCTAGAGTCAAAGGACTTAGCTTAAAATTCCACCTCTGCTGCTTATTATACCGGTAATCCCATGGAATTTGGGAATGAACCTTCTTTGGCCTCAATTTCCTCATTGATAAGTTGAGGATATTATACTAGATGGACTCTAACATCCTTTCTACCTCTAAATCTATGACACTATGAATATTCACTCACAGACTAAGTTACTTAATCCCCTGGTTCTCAGTTTCCCTCATCTGAAAATTATGAGGTTAGACTATATGGCCTCTATCATCTCCTTCCAGATCTAGATATATGGTCTTGCGAATTGTTAACTTAAATGCAGTCTGATTTTTATGTAATAATAATGGCTTGTTTTATATTTCATATTATTTTCTTTTCCAAATAGATCCCTTTCCCATTCTTCAACCCAGCAAGTCATCCTTTGTAATTAAGAATGAAAAAGAAAAATCTCTTCATCAGAACTACCCAAACTCACTGACTGAGTCCGAAAGTATATTCAATATTCCAAACCCATAGTCTCCCTGTGAGGTAAGTGCTATTGTTATCCCCATTTAAGAACTGAGGAAATTCAGGTTCAGTAACTTGCCCAGGGTCACACATCTAATAAGTGTCTGAGGCAGGATTAGAACACATTACTTCCTGATTCAAGGCCCAACTGAGTTCCCCTCAGCTATCTTGCTTAGGGTTCTGGCCACCTAACTGTCTTAGCTAGTACCCTGGGCCAAGCAAGTCAAGAGAAAAATTCCTTGATGAAGTAAGGATTAATAATATTGCTCCTACTACAGCCAAGGATCATAATAACATAAATATAGATTGGGGAGGCAGATAGACATTTAATAAAATAGAGGACTTTCAAGTATTCCTGATGAAAAGACTAGAGCTTAATAGAAACATAGACATTCAAAAATAAGACTCAAAAGCAGCATAAAACTATAAACATTGATGAGAAAGCATGAGGGACTTATTAGGGTTAAACTGTTTACATTATTATATAGGAAGATAATACATGTAACTCCTAAGAACTTTATTAGGGTAGCCAGAAGAAGTCTATTTAGACAAAGGGCATGGGAATGAATCTATTATGTCAAGATGATCACCAAATAAATAAGTGGGTGGATGGATGGATGAACTGATAAATGAATAAATGAATGAAAGGGTAACAAAGGAAGATACCCTGGGAGGAGGGAGAGGAAAAATGGAGAAAATTATCTCATATAAAATAAAGCATTTTTACAATAGAGGGGAAATGGCAGGGGGAAGCAGGAAACCCTTGCATCTCACTTTCATCTGAACTGGTTCAAAGAGGGAATAATAAATATACAAACACAGAACAGTACAGAAATTATCTTACCCAACAGGGAAATATGATGGGAATAAAAGAAAGGGGGGGGGAGTAAGAGGAAGTGTTGTTTAAGGAAGGCAGTGATCAAAATTAAACATATTTTGGAGAATATGGAATTTTTTAAAAAGAGGAGAATAAAGAGACAAGAATAAGATGGAGGGACATTCATAATTGAATGTGAATAGGATGAACTCACCTGTAAAACTTAAGAGGACAGCAGAATGGATTAGAAACCAGAAACTAACAATATGTTGTTCACAAGAGACACAATTCAAACAGGACACACACAGAGTTAAAATAAGAGGTTGGCACAGAGTCTATTATACATTAAAGTAAAAAAGACAGAGGTAGCAATTATTATCTCAGACAAAACAAAAGCAAAATTCGACCTAATTAAAAGAGATAATCAGGGAAACTGCAATTTTTGCTAAAAGGTACCATAGAAAATGAAGTAATATTAATACTAAATATATATATACACCAAATGGCATATCATCCAAATTCTTGAAGGAAAAGTTAAATCAATTATAGGAGAAAATAGCAAAACTATAAGAGTAGGGGATCTCAACTTACACCTCTCAGATCTAGACAAATCTAAACATAAAATAAATTTTAAAAAAGAATTAACAAGATGAAAAGAAATTTAGAAAAGTTAAATATGATAACCCTATGGGTATACTGATGGAAAGACTTTTTTTTCTCAGCAGTACACATCACTTTTACAAAAACTGAACATGTGCGAGGGCATAATAAGCTCACAAACAAATGTAAAAAAGTAGAAATATTAAATCCATCATTTTCAGATCTAAATGCAAGAAACATACATTCAATAAAGGACACTGGAAGCATTTACTAAAAGTTAACTGGAAATTAGATAATCTAATCTAATAATCTAAGAAAAAAACTCATGGAAATAATTGATAATTTCATTAATGGTAATGGGACAACAGACTAAGAAGCCAAAATGGTATTCAGCTAGAAATGTATATCTCTAAATGCTTACATCAATAAAAGAGAGAAAGAGCAGATTAATAAATTGGTCATGCAACTAAAAAAACTAGAAAAAGAAAAGATTGAAAAATCCCCAATTAGACACCAAAATTGAAAACCCAACAATCAAAAAGACACTAATAAAACTGAAAGCAAAAAACCATTGAACCAATAAAACTAGGAGCAGTTTTTATGGAGGGAAACAACAAAATACATAAATTATTTGCTAGTTTAATTTTTAAAAGTAAGGAAGAAAACCAAATTACTAGTCTCAGATATGAAAAAGGTGAATGTACCACCAATTAAGAAGAAATTAAAGCAATCATTAGGAGCCATTTTGTCCAATCATGCACTAATAAAACTGAGAGTCTAAATAAAATGGATGAATGTAAAAATATATAAATTACCCAGATTAGCAGAAAAAAGAGAATATATAATTATCTTATCTTAGAAAAATGAATATCATAAATGCCCTCTTCCCCCAACAAAGAAAAATCCAGGACCAGATAGATTCACAAGCAAATTGTACCAAACATTTATAGAATTAATTCCAATACTATATAAACTTAAAAAATAGATAAAGAATGAACCTTACGAAATTCCTTCTGTGATATAAATATAGTTTTTATACCTAAACCAGGGAGAGGAAAAATGAAGAAAACAAAATATGTAAATAAAATAATAGGAAGGAAATTGTAGCAATATATTGCAAACATCATACTTTATAATCAGGTGGGATTTATCCTACGAATGCAGGCCTGGTTCAATATTATGAACACTATGATCACACCTGCCCATATCAATAACAAAAACCTTGATTACAGGAAAAGATGCAGAAAAAGTTTTTGATAAAATAAATGTATTTTATTTTATATATTATATATAATATATATATATTTTACATATATATATATATTATATATTTAATAGGAATACCCATTCCTATTAAAATGCTAAAAAGCATGGTAATAAATGGAGTTTAAAAAAATTAAAAGTGGTATTTATCTAAATCAAAGATCAAGAATTATCTGTAAAGGGTATAAAATAGGAGCTTGTCCAGTAAGTTCAAGGATGCTCAGTAAGAGCAAGTATGTCTATTATCACCATTATTCAAAATTGTATTAGAAATGCTACCTATAGCAAGATGATGAGAAAAATAAATTGAAGGATAAGAATAGGCAACAAGAAAACAAACTATTACTCTTTGCAGATGCTATGATGGTATACTTAGAAAACACTGGAGAATCAACTAAAAATTAGTTGAAACAACTTTAGTTGATCAAAGGAATAGATTAGGTATACAACATGCCGGAGTAAATGACCACAATAATCTTTTGTTCAATAAATCCAAAGATCCCAGGTAAGGGAACAAGAACTTAATACTTGACAAAAACTGATAGGAAAACAGAAAAGCAGTCTGACAGAAGCTAGGCATAGCACAATACGTCAATGTAACAACAATGTTGCTAGCGGCTAAGAAGACCAACAACAAGAGCACACAGGAGGGCTGCTAGCACAGTTTCTTTGATCTGTTTTTCTAAGAAAAGTAACTATAAGGGGTTAACAATCTTACTTTAATTAAACATACATATATCATTCACTTAGTTCAGGGTAAAAAGTCAGCATCCTGAACTTCAGATAAAACACAAACACAAATTACGAGCAGAAATTATATAAACAGCAAAATAACACAAATCAGCAGACAGACTTCTAGCTATCTGTCCAAGCAATACATAAACAGTGACCAGAGAGAGAAGCATCAATATCTGGGTTTTCAAAGCTGGGGGGCTCCATGATGGCTACCCTGACAAAGTCTTGTCTGGTCAAATCACACAACACTCTTCCAATGACTAAGAGCCCCAAAACAACACGGCAACCTCAGATCATATATACCCTTTTCAGGGTCAGAGGGCTTCACAACCATGTAACTCAAACCCATGTGAAGTAGGCTTTCTTATTTCCTAAGCAGGTCATCAAAGACTCTTGATTCAATCAAAGAAAGAAAGGCAAGACTCAACAAAGGCACTTGATTACCTCAGTGCTGAGAAGCACTCAAACTAAAAATAGCAAAAAGTCCCACTTTGCTTGCCATTACATTTGAAAGGCAGGACTCAAAGGTACTTCATGACCTTAGCGTTCCAAAAGAGAAAACAGTAAAAAAAAAAAAAAAAGTCCCACCCTTCTTACCATTACAATCCTACCATATGCTAAACCAAGCTCAAAATACATACACAATTTAGACATAAAGCATGAGATCATAAGCAACTTAGGGGAACACAGAAAAAAATACTTGTAAGTTCTGTGGATAAGGGAAGAATTTGTGAGCAAACAAAAGATAGAGTTAAAATGAATAATTTAGATTACATTAATTTTTTACACAAACAAAATCAATGCAATGAAAATTAGTAGATTTCTACTTAGGAACCTGGAAGGTTTTGGTTTTTTTCAGCAAGTATCCTCAGACAAAAGTTTCATTTCTCAAATATATAGAGAACTGAGCCAAATTTATCAAAAACTAATACATTCCCCAAATGATAAATGGTCAAAGTATGAAAACAAGCAGTTTTCAGAAGAAGAAATCAAAATGATCAATGGTCATATAAAATGCTCTAAAACACTAATAATTAGAGAAATCCAAATTAAAACAATTTTGAGGTACCACCACACACCCATCAGATTAACTAAAATGACAGAGAAGGAAAGTAACCAATGCTGGAGGGAATGTGGAAAAACTGGGACACTAATGCACTTTGGTAGAACTGCAACTGGGCTCAACAATTCTGTGGAACAATTTGGAAACTATGCCCAAAAGGCTATAAATCTCAGCATACTCTTTGACCCACCACTAGTTCTATACCCCAAAAAAGATAGAAGAGAAAAGAAAATAACCTAATGTATAAAATATTTATAGCAGCTGTTTTTGTGGTGGCAAAGAATTGGAAATAGAGGGGTTGCTCATCAATTGGAGAATAGCTGAACAAATTGTGGCATATAATTGTGATGGAGTACTATTGTGCTATAAAAAATGTTGGAGTTGCAACAGTTCCAGAAAAAAAAGAAAATATGGCGATGTTGTTGTTATTATTTTCCTATATGAACTGATGTGAACTGAAGTGAGAAGGACTAGGAGGATATTGCACACATAACAGGAATAATGTATTGACAATCAATTGTAAAATCTTAGCAATTCTGATCAATACAATGCTCTAAAACAATTCTAAAGATTCGTGATGAAAGATGCTATTCACCTCCAGAGAGGGAACTGACAAACTCTGATTACAGATTGAAACAAATTTTTTCCACATTCTTTATTTTTCTTGATTTTTTTGATACATGGCTAATATGGAAATATGTTGTGTGATTTCATAAGTATTCATTCATTCATGCCAGACACCATGGTAAGCATTGGGGATACAAAATGAGGTAAAAGACAAGGAGCATTAAATTAAAGTGAGTATTAAATGAAATATTCATAAAGCATTTAGCACAGTGGCTGGCACATAGTGAGTACTTAACAAATGTTTATTTTCTTCATATTTAAGATGAGTTAAAGACATAGAATAAACTGTTCAGTATTCTTAAGAGTAGCAGTGTTACAATCAACCTTTCTTTAATGCTTCAGAGAGGAGAAGAAAAGGACTATGCCAAATGCATTTTCATAACTACCACAGAAGCTAGCACAGTTCTTCATATGTCATAAGTTCCTAGTTTCTATTTGCCAGTTATATAAGATTTTGTTCCATGGTGTCTTTAAAGAAGACATGATACAGAGGAAATCTTTGGATGAGCCTCAATCAACATTTATCAGTAATATAACTTTCTGACCCTTTTTCTAGTCATAAATACAAGAGAGGCTGAAATAGTAATGAGCCAGCAAATAAATGCTAATTTCATCCCAATATCCAATAAGTACTGAAAGCACAAAGAGCAAATTTGAGTTTCTTTTTTTATAAACTAATATGCCCACCAGTCAAAGTAGTTGTCCCTGAATAATCTTCATCATAAATTTAAAAAATAAAGGTTTAGGGTTAAGTCAGAAAAGTTATCTTTCTCTTCATCATACATCTAAATCATAAAATAAAACATTTTAAACCTTGCATTAATAACTTGCACAAGCTTGTTATTTTAGTCAGCAGCTCTGGAGGAAGAAAACAAAATCTGTGTGCAGAGGCAAAAAAAGGATGCTTTAGAACATGATTATACTTCTTATTAGCTTAATAGCTATTAGGGAGTATTTCTTGACACCAATGAAAAAATAAATAACTCACATAGGAGTTTAAAGTTGCCAAAGAATTTCCTTTACATACAATCCTTTTCAGTAAATAATAAAAAAATAAAAATATAGCATTTCAAAAAAGCCTTCAAAATTTCAAAACACATCAACTGAGTCTAGTTATATGTAATATTCCATATCCATAGTCTTCATACCTCTACAGAGAAGAGGGGTGGGGGAACTATTGCTTCATTTTTGCTTTTAGGGACAAGTCCATTCTTTATAATTATAAACAATTCAGAATTGTGGAGTGTTGTTTTTTAAATTGTGGTCCTTTCTGTTTATGTTGTTGAAGCAATTGTGTGTGTATCATACCCTCTGAATGATCATCTATGTTCACTACAACATCTAGATTCAGGGTAAGTATCCATTCTCAGGTAAAGTACTGATGTAATGTTTCAGAAAGAGGATATAACCTTACCTTACTACTAATAGAAGCCCCTCTAATTCTGCTACCTTAGAGCAATGACTTTGAAGATTGCCATCTTCTGGACAGGGGAAAGAATAGAGTTATAGACTATTTTTCCAGCACTTGCCTAGTCCAGGATAACCAAACATTTCATATTAACTTATGGTAACCTAAGATACTTTTCAAATTTTCATCTATGTAGAGACTAAGACATAACCAGGCAATGGCCACTTGTTCACTAATCACTAAATAAGCCTTTGGTTCAGGGTTTTTGTTTTGCTTCATTTTTTACATAGAATTCTACATGTATTGTTTGTTCTGCTTACATCACTCTCCATAAATTCATATGTTTCTCTAAGTTCTTTGTAGTTATCATTTCCTATGGTGTAGTACTATAGCATTACATCCTTGTACCACAGTATGTTTGGCCACTCCCCAGTAGATAGGGATATATTTTCACTCATAAATAGGCATCTACTTTGTTTTCATGCTTTTGCCATCACAAAAACTGGACTTGTGATTTTATTGACAAACGGAATTCCCATTGTGGAAGCTCCTCCCCGATGAAGATCTGTAATTCATGAGTAACTCATACTCTTAGAGAGCTATTGGGGGCACTGAGAATTTAAGTGGCTTACCCTTGGTCACCTAGTATGTGTCAGAAGAAGGACTCAAATCCATGCTATCCTAACTATAAGGCCAGATATCATTTTATAGATAAATTACCTTTGGCTCCTACTCAAGGTGATACAGCAAGGCAGTGTCAGTACTAGAATTTAAATGCAAATCTTCACTTCACTTCTATCACTTTTACCACTACCAAATCTTTTCCTAAGATAAGGAATTATGGCTTTTTCTCACTACCACTAGAAAAGAGTAGCTTTGTATAAATGCTCTATGATAGTCAGTAACTTAATGATATATTTAATATGACAGCACCTTCATTAGTTATCCAGCAAAATATACTGCTTGCAGAAGAATGCATAGCTGTCTTCAATATTACCTAGCTAAAGCTTGTCATTCCATCTGGTAAGAATCCAGTAAATGCTTTTTTAATATGATAAGTAAAAGAGAGCTATCTGAATGGGGAATATTTTTGACAATGATATACTATCGAATACTCTCTCACATCAATTATCCTTTGTTTAATTTGGTTTATTGGTAAATATAGTAATTTAGTTTTTGTACTTGTTGCTATGATGGTAAGAATTTAAAGAATAACAATGCAATGCCCACTTAGAGATACTCCAAGTTGCACTTGCTCATAGGTTGGGTTCCCAGATGGTGCCTGTTATTTCAGTTTCTGGCAGTAACCCGATAGGTGCCTACTTTTCCTACTGTAGCTCTTGGCCTTCCACCACTGTGTGGGTCTTAACAATCAGCTATTAGGGTGGAGCCAAGATGGTTGGGCACATACTAGGACCCAAGCTTAACTTTCTCAATTTTCCCCTCCAAACAATTTTAAAATACTTCTTCAAATCAAATTTTGAAGTGGAACAGTCAAGAAAAGGTCAAAAAGGAGACATTTTTTCAGTCTATGAGAACTTAAAAGGTCTAGAGGAAAGCTCTGTAACAGCACAGCAGGTACAAGTCCAGAGCATAGCAGAGGCATTAATAATGGGCCTTAGATGTGATAGCAACAGCAGCAGCAACAAATTCCAAAGCTCTCAGCCCAAAGATCATAATGGGGTCGGACAACTACTCAGAAGGAGATTACAGGGGACTCTTTGCTGGAACTGGGTGTAGCTGGTTATGATTGGCAACTCTATAAGAAGTTCTAGGTCATAATTCTAGAGAGGAGAGGAGAGCTTGTGAACAGTCACAAAGGGAACAGGGAACCTGGCCCCAGTTCAAAGGACAAGAGGGGTGTTAGCACTTGCAGCTGCAGTAGAGCAGGGGACCTGGTGAATTTCTTAGGCCAAGAGGAACACTACTAATTGCAGCTGCAAAAGAATAGGGGCCCTTCCTCATTAAAGAGCTCAAACCAGGAGAAGAGCAAACACACCTCTCCCAAGGCAACACCACCTCGGGAGCACTGAAAACTTGCAGAACCTATAAACTGGCTCTGAAGACAGCAACATGAAAAAGCCTAAAGCTTTGGACAGTACCTCCCCACAACAAGGGGAGCAGACCCTCACTTTAATATAAAGTTCAAAGTGAAAAAATAGGCTGAGAAAATGAGTAAACAACAAAAACAACAGAGAACTTGACCATAAAAAGCTTCTAGGGTGGCAGAAAAGACCAAGACAAACACAGAAGAATACAACAACGTGAGAACAGCTACAAACAAAATTGCAAATAAAAATTTGACCCAAGGCCAGAAAATATTCCTGTAAGAGTTGAAGGTGATGAGTGATGGAGGAAAAATTGAAAAAAAGAAATGAGTGATGAAAAAAAAATTATGAAAAGATAATTAACATCTTCGTAAAAGAAGCCCAAAAATTCAATGAAGAAAAGAACTCTTTTAAAAGAAGAATAGGTCAAATGGGAAAAGAGGTACAAACATTCACTCTCATATAAGAACTTTTTTTTTAGCCACCTTGAGTTTATTTATTCATTCATTCATTCACTTATTCATCCATCCATTTATTTATTTATTTAATATTTTAAGTTTTCAGCATTAATTTTCACAAGAGTTTGAGTTACAAAATTTCTCCCCATTTCTACCCTCCCCCACTCCAAGATGGCATACATTCTGATTGCCCTGTTTCCCAGTCCTCCCACCCCACTCCCCCCATCCTCTTTTCCCTTACTTTCTTGCAGAGCAAGATAGATGTTTATGCTCCATTGCCTGTATATCTTATTTCCTACTTGCACACAAAAACTTTTTTTTGAACGTCTTCTTTTAAAACTTTTAGTTCCAAATTCTCTCCCCTCTTCCCTCCCCACCCACCCTCCCTAAGAAGGCAAGCAATTCAACATAGGCCTTACATGTATCATTATGTAAAACCCTTCCACAATACTCATGTTGTGAAAGACTAACTATATTTTGCTCCTTCCTATCCTATTGCCCTTTATCCAATTTTCTCCCTTGACCCTGTCCCTTTTCAAAAGTGTTTCCTTTCGATTACCTCCTCCCCCATCTTCCCTCCCTTCTATCGTCCCCCCCTTTTTTATCTCCTTCCTCCTTCTTTCCTGTGGAGTAAGATACCCAATTGAGTGTGTATGTTATTCCCTCCTCAGATCAAATCCAATGAGAGCAAGATTCACTCATTCCCCCTCACCTGCCCCCTCTTCCCTCCCAACAGAACTGATTTTTCTTGCCACTTTTATAAAAGATAATTTACCCCATTCTATCTCTCCCTTTCTCCTCTCTCAATATATTCCTTTCTCATCCCTTAATTCGATTTTATTTTTTTAGATATCATCCCTTCATACTCAACTCACCCTGTGCCCTCTGTCTATATATATGTATGTATGTAAATGTATATGTATATATGTGTGTGTGTGTGTGTATATAATATATATATATATATATATATATATATATATATATATATATATATATTCCCTTCAGCTATTCTAATACTGAGGTCTCATGAATTATACACATCATCTTTCCATGTAGGAATAAACAAAACAGTTCAACTTTAGTAAGTTCCTTGTGATTTTTCTTTCTTGTTTACCTTTTCATGCCTCTCTTGATTCTTGTGTTTGAAAGTCAGATTTTCTATTCAGTTCTGGTCTTTTCACTGAGAAAGATTGAAAGTCCTCTATCTTATTGAAAATCCATATTTTGTCTTGGAGTATGATACTCAGTTTTGCTGGGTAGGTGATTCTTGGTTTTAATCCTAGCTCCAATGACCTCTAGAATATCATATTCCTACCCCTTTGATCCCTTAATATAGAAGCTGCTAGATCTCGTATTATTCTGATTGTGTTCCCGCAATACTCAAATTGTTTCTTTCTGGCTGCTTGCAGTATTTTTTCCTTGATCTGGAATTTGGTAACAATATTCCTAGGAGTTTTCTTTCTGGGATCTTTTTCAGGAGGCAATCAGTGGATTCTTTCAATTTCTATTTTACCCTCTGGCTGTAGAATATCAGGGCAGTTCTCCTTGATAATTTCTTGAAAGATGATATTTAGGCTCTTTTTTTGATCATGGCTTTCAGGTAGTTCAATAATTTTTAAATTATCTCTCCTGGATCTGTTTTCCAGGTCAGTGGTTTTTCCATTGAGATAGTTCACATTGTCTTCCACTTTTTCATTCCTTTGGTTCTGTTTTATAGTATCTTGATTTCTCATAAAGTCACTAGCTTCCACTTGCTCCAATCTAATTTTTATGGTAGTATTTTCTTCCGTGGTCTTTTGGACCTCCTTTTCCATTTGGTTAATTCTGCCTTTCAAGACACTCTTCTCCTCATTGGCTTTTTGAAGCTCTTTTGCCATTTGAGTTAGTCTATTTTTTTAAGGTGTTGCTCTCTTCAATATTTTTTTCAGAATTTTTTTGGTTCTCCTTTAGCAAGTCATTGACTTGTTTTTCATGGTTTTCTCGCATCACTCTCATTTCTCTTCCCAATTTTTCATCTACTTCTCTAACTTGCTTTTCCAAATCCTTTTTGAGCTCTTCCATGGCCTGAGACAAGTTCATGTTTTTCTTGGAGGCTTTTGAAGTAGGCTCTTTGACTTTGTTGACTTCTTCACGCTGTATGTTTTGGTCTTCTTTGTCACCAAAGAAAGATTCCAAAGTCTGAGTCTGAATCTGAGTGAGTTTTCGCTGCCTGGTTATGTTCCCAGTCAACTACTTAACCCTTGAGTTTTTCACTGGGGTATAACTGCTTGTAGAGTAGAAAGTACTTTGTTCCAAGCTTGAAAGGATGTGCTGTTGTTTTCAGAGGTATTTCTACACAGCAAGCTCTGCCACAGCAGTGCTCCTCCTCCCCCAAGAACAGTTAAGTGGACCTGACTCAGATCTTAAGCAGGCTCTGCACTCCTGCTCTGATCCACCTCTTAATTCCTCCCACCAGGTGGGCCAGGGGCCTGAAGCAACTGCAGCTGTAGTTCTGTAGCTGCACCACCTCTGCTGTCCCCGGGGTGGTGGCTGAACTGGGAACTCCCTTCAATCTTTCCCCGCAGTTTTTCCCACTAACCTTCTCTGTTGTCTTTGGCCTTTGTGGGTTGAGAAGTCTGGTAACTCCTACAGCTCACTAATCCAGGGCACTAGGACCTGTTCCGCCCGGCTCCTGCTCTGGTTGGTCCAGGCACAGCCCGTGCTGGGCTCTGCTTCATTCCACTCCCAGCTCAGCATACAATAGACCTTACCCAGCAACCACCCATGCTGTTCTGGGCTGGAGCTCTGCTTCCCTCTGCTATTTCATGGGTTCTGCAGTTCTAGAATTTGTTCAGAACTATTTTTTATCAGTGTTTGGAGGGTCCTGGGGCAGAGCCGTAGGCAAGTCCCTGCTTTCCAACTGCCATCTTGTCTCTGCCCCCTGAGAAGAACTTCTTAATAATCAAAATTGACTAAGTGTAAAATGATGTACAAAAGGTGAATGAAGAAAATTATCCCCTAAAAATTGAAATTTTGTGAGTGGAAGCTAATGACTCTATGAGACTTCAAGAAAAAAACAATAAAAATCAAACAAAGGGGAAAAAGGAAATGTGAAATATCTCCTCAGAAAAACTGGCAAATATCTGGAGAAGATAAAGGAGAAATCTACTTATCATTTACTGAAAGAAATCCCAAAATGAAAACTCCCAGGAATATTACAGCCAAATTCCAGAGCTCCAAGATCATGGAGAAAATATTGCAAAGCATCCAGAAGGAAATAATTCAAATATCTTTTTTTTGGTGATTTCACAAGGCCAAAGTTTAATGTTTCCATGTCTTCCAAAGAATCATTGTGGAGCATGCATGCATGCATCCATCTATCCATTCCTCAGCAGCCAGGCACACAGTCAAAGCTGGGTAGCACTCAACCAGGAGCAGTGGTGACCTCAGTTGTTCACATCATGAGTGTCCTCCCTGGGTTCTATCACCTTTTTTGTGTTTCCTCTTGTGTTTGTATTTCTTCAGATAGACCTTCAAGAGGTTTGTTACCTTCAATGGTACTCTACCTTCAAGGTCTCTACCTACTGCTGTGACACATGTTCTTATACTCATCCTCCAGTGGAAGGGCGTGATGACCAACTTCACCTCCTCCACAGCCTGCTTCTGCACATGGATCTTCTTCATGCACTCTTCATTTTTTGTCTTCTCAGTTTCTCAGTCAGGATCACACAAGATTTAGCAGTTTCCACATCAAAGGAGCAGATGGCTTGAAATATGGTATTCCAGAAGCAAAGGAGCTGGAATTACAACAAAGAATAACCTACCTGCCAAAACAGTAAAGGAAAATGGATATTTAATGAAACAGAGGACTTCCAACCATTCCTGATGAAAAGACCGGAACCAAATAGAAGACTTGACATTCAAACAGAAGACTCAAGAGAAGCATAAAAAAGTAAACACAAAAGAGAAATCATAAGAGACTCAATACTTATAAACTGTTTACATTCCTATATGGGAAGATGATACATGTAACTCCTGAGAACTTGATCATTATTGTGGGTATTAGAAGGAGTCTGCATAGTCAGAGGACATGTGTATGAGTCGATTATGTTCTGATGATCTCCAAAATAAAATGTAGGAGTGAGAAAGAAGAATGTACTGGGAGAAGTGGGAAAGAAGAGCTAAAATGGGAAAATTCTTCTTACATAAAAAAGGCACACAAAGAACAGTTTTATAGTGAAAGGGAAATGGAGTGGTGGGCAATGCTTGAACCTCACTCCCATCAGGAAGAATATACATACACTCAGTTGGGTGTACAAATCCATATTACCCAATAGGGAAATTAAAAGGGAAAGGGATAATACACAAGGGGAGGGTGTTAAAAGGGAAGCTGTGGTCAGAAGTAAAACAGACTTTTAATGAGGAACAGGATAATCTGCACTATATTGCTTTCTGTCTCAGGGAAGGTGGAAGGGAGGGAATGAGAAAGGGATAGAGTTTGGTGCCCAAAACTAAAAAAAAAAATGTTAAAATTGTTTTAACATGTGATTAGGGGAAATAAAGCATTATAAAAATTTTAAAAGAGAGAAAGGAGGAAAAAGAGAAGAAATAGGATGGAAAGAAATACAGAGTTAGTAATCAAAACTGTGAATGTGAACGGGATGAGCTAACCCATAAAATGGAAGCAGATTACAGAATGGATTAGAATCCAACAATATGTTTTGT
Source organism: Trichosurus vulpecula (assembly GCF_011100635.1). Taxonomy (NCBI): domain Eukaryota; kingdom Metazoa; phylum Chordata; class Mammalia; order Diprotodontia; family Phalangeridae; genus Trichosurus; species Trichosurus vulpecula. The sequence continues at coordinate 260,903,840 of NC_050574.1, read as the reverse complement.
TCACGAGACATGCTTGAAATAGAAAGAGACACAAAGAGTTAAAATAAAGGGCTAGAGCAAAATCTATTATGCTTCAATTGAAGGGAAAAAAAGGCAGGGGTTACAATAATGATCTAAGACAAAGCAAAAAGAAAAAAATAGACTTAGTTAAAAGAGATAATCAGGGAAACTACCTTTTGCTACAAGGTACCATAGAAAATGAAGTAATATCCAAAAAAAAATACAGCAAGTTTCTCTTATAAAGCCCTCCTTTCTCAGATATATAGGGAACTGAGTCAAATTCATAAAAATAAGAACCATTATTTGACACCACAAAGAGAGCTGCTGTAAACATTTTGGAACATATTGGTTCTTTTCCTTTTTTCCCTAATCATCTTTGGAGGTAGACCAAGTAGTGGCATTGCTGGGTATAGGTAGTTTAATAACTCTTTGGCCATGATTCCAAATTGCTCTCCAAAATGGTTGAATCACTTCAAGATTTCACCAACAATGAATTAGTGTCCCAATTTTTCCACATCCTCTCCAACGTTTGTCACTTTCCTCTTCTATCATTTTAGCCAATCTGGTAGGAGTAAAATGCTATCACAAAGTTGTTTTAATCTGCATTTCTCTAATCCATAATGATTTAGAACATTTTTATGTGACTATAAATTGTTTTCATTTATTCACTGGGAAAACTGCCTGTTTATATCCTTTGCCCCTTTATCAATTTGGGAATGACTCACATTCTTATAGATTTAGCAGTTCTTTATATATTTTAGATATGAGACCTTTATCTGATAAACTGCCTATAAAAATTTTCCCAATTTTCTGCTTTCCTTCTAATTTTGACTATATTTGTTGTATTTCTACAAGACCATTTTTTAATTTAACATAAACTTATCCATTTTATACCTAACTGGTCTATTTCTCTTGTTTCTTCATAAATTGTTTACCTATCCATAATTCTGATAAGTAATATGTTCCATATTCTCCTAATTTTCTTGTAAAATTTCTCATTATATCTAGGTCATGTTTCTGTTTTGACCTTATCTTGATAAATGGTGTGAAATACTGGCCCATGCCCAATTTCTGTCACACTGCTTTCCAGTTTTCCCAACAAATTTTACCAAATAATGAATTCTTATCCCAAAATCTTAAGTCTTCACACTTGTCAAATACAAGATCAGGTTTATATGTTGCTGTAAATTATATGTCTAGTCTATTCCATTGATCTACCTTTCTATTTCTTAGCCAGTACCAAATACTTCTGATAACAACCATCTTATAATACACTTTAACATCTGGTTCTGCTAAACCTCTTTCCTCTATACTTTTTTTCATTATTTCCTTTCATGTTCTTAACTTTTTGTTTTCCCAAATTAAATTTGTTCCTTTTCCTAATTCAGTAAAATAATTTTTGATATTTTAATTGAAATAGTGTTGAATAGTTTGAATAAAATTGTCATTCTATTATATTGGTCCTACCTACCCATGAATATCCAATTATTTAAATCTGATTTTATTCATATGTTTTTTATAATTTTGGTTATATACCCATCAATTGGGGACTGGCTGAACAAGTTGTGGTATATGATTATGATGATATGATATGATCTCTAGGGTGGAAGGGAAGGAAGGAAAAAAAGAAAGAAATTTGTGTGATTATTTTGTCATATATTTGAAGGGAATAGCAAGTGGTACTAGTAGATTTGCAGTTTCATATGCAATCATCTTTTTTATTGTACTATGTTGTGGAAATGCTTATTTTATTCCATGAATTAAAACTAAAATTTAAAAAATAAGATCCATTCTCCAATCGATAAATGGTCAAAAGAAAAAAACAGACCGTTTTCAGTAGAAGAAATCAAAGTTATCCATAGTCGTATAAAAAAACAAACATGCTCTAAATCACTTAGAAAAAGGCAAATTAAAACAACTCTGAAGTAGCACCTCACACCTATCAGAAATGACAAATGCTGGAGAGGATGTGGAAACATAAGTGCATTAATGAATTGTTGGTGGAGTAGTGAACTGGTCCAACTGTTTTGGATAATAATCTGGAATTATACCCTTTAATCCAGAAATATGGCTACTATGTCTATACCCCAAGGAGATTAAAGGGAAAGAAAAAGGACCTGTACATACAAAATATTTATAGCAGTTCTTTTTGTGGTGGTAAAGAATTAGAAATTGAGGGCATGCTCATCAATTGGGAAATGGATGGACAAGTTGTAACATATGGTTGCAATGGAGTACTATTGTGCTATATGAAATGCTGAGGGGTAGTGGTTGCAGAAAAATATGGTAATGTGTTTTTTTCTTTCTCTACGAACTAATGCAAAGTGAAGTGAGAACAACTGGGAGATTACTGTGCACAGTAACAGTAATGTTCTAATAATGATCAACCATGAAAGACTTGGCTACTCTGAATAAGACAATTCCAAAAGACTCATGATGAAAAAATGCTACCTACCTCCAGGGAGAGAACTGATGATCTCTGAATGAAAATTGAATTATCATTTTTTTTCTTTCTTTTTGCTTTTTTGTGATATGGCTAATACAGAAATAAGTTTTGCATGATTTCACAGGTGTAATTGATACCATTTTGCTTCTTAGTGGGTGGGGGAGGCATGGGAGTGGAAGAAAGAATCTGGAACTCAAAATTTAAAAGGAATAGAATGTTAAAATTAAATAAATTATAAATTGATAAATAAAAAGAAAGGGACTGCAGGGGTGGAGGTGGGGGTGTCGCAGGACAACTGACTAGTAGACTTTATTAGGCTTTAGAAAAGGCATTTACTAAGGTGGCAAAGTATAAATAGTTGGTATAAATAATCTCCCTAAATGATTAGGGCACTGGTTCTTCAGTAGTTTCAGATGTGTCCAAGTTTTTGTGTCCCCATTTGGGGTTTTCTTAGCAAAGATACTGGAGTGGTTTGCCATTTACTTCTCCAGCTCATTTTACAGATCAGAAAACTGAGGCAAATAGGATTCAGCAATTTGCCCAGGATTACACAATTACTTAAGTGTCTAAGGCCAGATTTGAAACTCAATTCTCCCCCCAACTCTATACAATGCACCACCTAGCTGCTTAGGGCACACTCTCACAATTGTGCACATTTTAAGAGGGGGCTCAAACTTAAAGCACATATGTAGCATATACATGTGTCAAAAAATAATTCAGTTGAAATGACTTCCTGGAGGAGGAAGGGAAATTAAATAAGGTACCCCTCCCCCAGCTGGCCTTTGGTACAGGAGAAAGAAGGAATCTACCCTCTCTTTCTTTGAAGACTATACTCCTGTCTGCTGAATGGCATGCTTCTTTTATATGGGGCCAAGAGGCATGATTGGTTGAGTATCTCAACCAATCAAAAAATGTCTTCAGTGTAGTGTCAGTCACCTTTATCTAATGGCTAAGTCTTCATAATAATCCTCAAATTAATTAAGCGCTTATTCAGACATTATTTGGGGGGCATAGGGAAATTCTTTGACTTATTTTAAAAATTTTATTTACATCTGAGCTTTCTGTGATGATATAAAATCGAGATGGAAAGGGAACCTCTTCCTTTATACTAATATTCAAAATTAAATTAGATCACAGTTTACTTTAAATGGTGTCTTAGCTCAGAGAGACAGTGTGGAGTAATTTTTAGATGGAGTGCTGGACTTAGAAACTATTTTTTTTTACCTCTGATGCTTATTAACTCTGTGACCATTAGCAATTAGTAGTTCTCTGAACTTCAGGTAATAAATAGTCTAATATGTATCTATTAAGTTATACATTTTTGAAACATATTTTAATGAAAAAGATGACATATTGAACAACTAATCATTATTATGCCATAGTTTTATATAGACTAAACACCTAAGCACCATCTTAAAATTAGAACTACCATGAAAAGACTTGTCTTCAGCCAAGGTTATGGTGTTATAACAAATGGAAGGAGACAAGTAAAGAATTTTTCAACAACAGTTATATCACAGCAGTAAGTCAACCAATGGCTGTACTGGCCAGAATTTCTAGAGACATCAATTTGCTTTAAGAGTTTATCCAAGATAATTCAAGCCAAAGCAGACTTGAGAAGTTGTATGCTCCATACTGGCTGTTGAAGTGGTCCTGAATGCACCATATGTTTGTGCAACTCTTTTCTGCCTTTTGGGTGAGTAGACAGGAAATAAACTTGTAAAATTAGCTCACACATATACATATATTCCAATTCACTTGCAATTTCAAAGTATTTTCCATAGAGGTTGTTAGAAATAATTATTTTCTCAAATCAATTTAGGCTCTGATGTCCCCATGGGCAAAGAGTTAATTTGATATACAAATTTGTCTTTGGCATTTGTAGTCTCAGCACATATGAGGAAGTAGCATAGTATATAGTCATATTGAAAAGAGTAGTAGATCTAGAATCAGAGAAAATGGGTTTTAATTGTTATTGCTACTTCCTGCCTATGTAGCCTTAGGCAAGTCACTTCCTTTTGCTTGGATTCGGTTTCTTCATCAGTTAAAAAATCTGGATGATCTCTAAGGTCTCATCCTCACCATGCCACTCCCCTTCTCAAGAAGCTTTAATAGTTTCCTATTACTTCCAAATAAAATACTCTTTAAAGACATTCGCAGTCTGACTCAAGTCTTTCTTTACAGACTGAATGCACATTACCTGCCCTCACACTCAAGCCAAACGGACCAACTTTCTATTCCCCATTCATGTTATTCCATTCCTTGTTTCTGTGTCTTTACATGCCTGGGAATATTCTCCTTCCATTGCTCTCTGTCTCTCTTGAAGTCCCTAACACCTTCTAAGGCTCAGCTTAATGACTATCTCATTCAAGAGGTCTTCTGTGATTACTCCCATTTGTGAGTATCCATCCCCAAATACTGTATTTTTATTCACATATGTCATGTATTGATTTATATTTGAAGATAGAATACTCTTCCCTTACACACACACACATGCACACACATGCACACACACGCACACACACACAATAACAACCCCTTGAAGGTAAGAACTGTGTCACTTTTGTCTTTATTTCTCCAATGTCTAGCCCAGTACCTAACACTTAGTAAGCACTTAGCGTGTGGCTGTTACTTGTTGAGTAATACAAACATTTTTTCATGGGAAAGTTCACTGAGGCTCTTCTCTTTTTCTTTAATTTTATGTGGATGATATTAACAATCACAACAAATAAAACACCTAAGACCCTCTACACAAACCAAGAAAGTCCAGTGAAAATTTGAGCCAAATCACCAAATAAACAGTCAGAGCTCATTAGGAGTCAGTGCATGGATTGGATGGATTTCTTGAAAATTTAATCCATGGCTTTGAGAGGATGAATTTCACAGTGAGCATCACCTTTGCTCACTTTCAGTCAATAAAGGGCAAAGCAGATATCTTAGCTTCAAATATGACATGCTCAGACTGAGAACATTTCAACTCTGGGAACTCCAGTTGTGCGTGTGTGTGTGTGTGTGTGTGTGTATGTGTGTGTGTATGTGTGTGTGTAAATAAAAACATCGTTATGTTTGTGTTAATCAACTTTTACCATTTGAGAAGTATGATTTTAAAGGAAGATGGATTAACTGAGCTAAAATGACTGAAAGGGGCATGTAAGGTATCTGATGAGGTAACATTTTAATAGATGAAATGTAAAAAATCAAATATAGTGATTGTCTTGGTTTTGCTAGAAATAGTTACTCAAAATTCAGAACCCATACACATTTGGGATTTATTAAAGTCGGAGAGGACAGCCTTCCCCAATCTAGATCATCATAGGAGTAATTGTATTTTTTTTTCATTTTATGCCATTTTCACATTAACTTATTTAATGCTCATACCATGTATAGAACATTATAGAACTATTCTGGATAACAGATTTTGGGGCAACAGACTAGACTATGTCCAGAGGAATTCAAACAGAATGATAAGGAAACTCAAAATCATGTCATGTGACTGCTGTTTGATGGAACATAGTGTTTAGCCTGGAAAAGAAAAAAGGATTGGGGGGGAGGGGTAGTAGAATAATGGATCTTTTCCATTATTTGAAGAGACATGAGGTGGAAAAGGGTTTAGCTTTGCTTTGCTTGGTCCCAGAGGGCAGAAATAACAGCAATGAGAGAATTTTTACAGAAATGTCAATTTCTATTCAATATAAAATAATAATTAAATTTTTAAAATAATAATAATAACTTTAAAAATTGGTGGGTCCAGTAGTGAATGAACTGCTTCAGGGTATAGTCAGTTCCTCTACACTAGAGATTTCAAGGAAAATCTGAATGGCCACCTGTTGACTCTGTTGCAGAGGGGATTTCCATTTTGATATCATTAGACTCAATGGCCTTTGAAGTTCTTTCTAACTCTGAGAATCTTATTTCACACATGAAAAAACTGGGAATCAAATAGTTTTAGTAATTTGCCCAAGGCTGCATTGTTACTGAGAGGCAAAGCCAGGATTATAACCCAAGTCCTCAGCTTTCTAGAACATGACTTTTTTTTGCAGTCTTTGAATATCCTCATCACAATAATATAATATTAATTAATAATAGAAGACAGCTATATCACTGAATTACAACAATGGATCAATACACTCAGAAGGCAACAGCAAGATTCAGTCTACTATACTAGCCAGCCTTGAGAGAAAATTCTATTCTTTATCCCTCTGGTTAAACAGAGGCAATGTTTTTTGATATGTAATGTACAAGCACATGTTCAATTTCTCTGCAACTGCACTATTGTGGCCGTATCTCCAGCTACCATACTGTAGCTGTGCTTAGCTATCACCCTACCCCTTACTTTCTGGCTCTTATTCTGACACCAGTCTTTGCTTCAACACTACTGCTACTTCTAAATGAAGTATTTCATCTGATTGTCCTATGGTGCCACTTACCATCCCTGTTACTTTACCTTTCCCAGCCACCCCTCCACTTTATGAGTTTTCTCCCGTATTAGAATGTAAATGTCTTGAGTGCTGGGACTCTCTCTTTTGTATCACTAGTACTTAGCAGGATGTCCAATATATAAGAACTTAATAAAAAGCTTTTTCAATCGATAAATTCTCTAGCCATGTTCAAAGTTTTTTCCATTAAGGCTTTTAGAAATAATCACTTTCTATAATTGGTTTAAGATCTTATGTACCCATCACCAAAGAGTTAATCTAAAGCAAAAGCGCTTAGACCCACCACTTTATTTTATTTTATTTTATTTTAAATTTCTCCATCTGTAAAAAGGAAAACATTTTCCAGCATCCTTCCTGTCTTTATTCAAGCCTATCTTCCACCCACCCCCCTCACTTCAACTCTTTGCACCATAGACACCTCAACGAAGGCATTCTTCTTAAATGAAGAATTTATTGTTTCTAGCTTAGGAACAAATCACCTTGCCTGCTTCTTTAATGAAAAGCTCTTTTAAAATTATATTTCTCCTACAAAGCCTGAATCAACTTGAAAATGACCTGAGTTGCATGAACAATGCTATTTATCAACCTTGTCAAGAGTCACTCACTCATTTGTCACCATCAAATACATTTATTAATTAAGTCACTACATTTTCACAGCAGGGGCTACTGTGCAAACAAATCAGACATGGCCCCTTTCTGCTAAAAACCTGGCATGGGTGACAAGGACACACATGCCAAGACAATTGAAACAAGTGAATATTAAAGCAAGGACTCACATTGCATACAAAGCAATGAGATAAAAGCATTCAATAGTTAGATGAATGAAGACTAGTAGAGACAGAAATCACAGCTTCTCCAATTAGCCAGCTAAAGTTTTTTAGAAAAGATTGGGAGTTACTGAAGATTAGTGACTCAGGAAACAACAGGGAGAGGCAAAGGCATATTGGAGAAGGTATCAACAGCAATACAGGAGAAATGTTTAGTTTGGAGGACTAGAATCAGGGAGAACACGATTGCTATCTTCAAATATTTGAAAGATTGTCACAAAGAAAAGGGAGTGGTCTTTTTCTATTTGACTCCAGGGAGGAAATCATGAACAATGGAGAGAAGTTGTAAACACAAACATTTTGACTTGATGTCAGAAAATTTTCCCAGTGGTTAGGAATGTCTCAAAGTCGAATGGAGAGCTTCAGGAAGTAGTTGGTCCCTCCTCATGGGAGTTCTTCAAACACTTGCAGGGTACCACTTATTGGGCACATTACAGGGGGGATTTCTTTGGGGATATAGTTTGGACTAGGGGGCACTTGAGTTCCTGTCAAGCTAAAACTTTTGTAGTTCTATGAGTACGAGAGACTACTTATTCCACACATACTGCTTTACAGAATGAATGAATGAATAAATGCAAAAGGACTTATTTAGAATTTACCATGTGCCAAGCACTGCTCTAAGTATCATAGAGACAAATACTAAAGGAAGAAATTCTAATAGAGGAAGACAACACATGTAAAGGAGTAATAGAGAGAGGTGTTTTGGTTTAAAAAATCACAAGCCTCCTGAGTGGAACCATAAGGCATCATTAGATTGACATACTCTTTCTGGTAACAATAGCTATATTGATTTGATTATGGTTCCAACACTGGAAGAGTTCCAAAAGAACACAAAATATGGTATATGTATAGCAGTAAAGCAAATGTCTATATGGAGTAAATTGTAACATGGATGAAACTGATATAGTGAATCATGTGAAGAATTCACCAATCAGTTCAGTCCAATCTAGAGTTACGGCACTAAAATGATTTAGCCTTCCAGGGAATTATCCCTGGTACAGACATCAAGGTAGTTGTCAAGAAGCCAGTTAAGGAGGAAAGTGAGAAGGAAAATGAGACCCAGGGAGGTAACATGACTTGTTTAATTTGAAGAAAACAAATCTAGGTATCAACAGAAGCAGGTCCAGAACTCCTGTCTCCTGACTCCCAAACTGGGCCTCTTTCCACTATCCTGTGAGCCAATTGGATATACAGATAAAGTAACTTTTTATAAGAGGAACATTTTTATTTTATTACAAATATATCCATTTTTAAGGACTGAAGGAAAACTGGAAAGATTTATGTACAACAATACTACCATGGATTTTTAATGCTACACCCTCCTCTGAGATGCTCATCTCTGTCCTGAGAATCTAATGGTTATTTCCCCATATTTCTAAAGCATGTGTACTATTTCAGGGCACTGAGAGTTTTGTCTACAGAACTGACACTTTATGTCCCTTACAGAGCCTAGAACTTTTGCTGCTTACCAATAATGGGAGGGTGGCCCAAGGGGAAGGGGAGAGAGTAGGAAATGGGGTGTCTTTTCAAAATGCTATTGAGGGACTTTAAATGAAAGGAACTGCTCTATGAAAATTGCTAAAGCGTATCACATTTGCTTACTGTTAAATAATAACACTATTTAGATATTTTCTTCTTGGTGAGGTTGAGGTCAAAACAGTCAGATATGTGCTTCATTTATGCATGTAAAATATGGAAATGCTAATGGACAGTTTGGCTTAACTATTCATTTAAGTTGGTTTCTTGTTATTTAAACAACAGTTCTGTTCAGCTTAATGTAATTGTCATGCACTGATATATTCCATTTCTTGCCATTTCCCAGGTTTTTTTTGTTTTGGGGTTTTTTTTGTTCAATATCATTTTATGCTCTGAAAATCTGGATGAGATCCGTTAGGCTTTCGAAGGGTTGACAAAAACAATCATACCACTGGTTACTTTAAGTATTCCATGGACAAGAATTGTTTATCTGTTCTCTGGCTTTTCATTTCAACTGTAAACATAGCTATTGGATTGTTGGTGAAATAATTAATATATTGCAGATGCATGAAGTAAATTACAGGATTTAATAACTTCTACAAAAAGCTGAGTGTTGCCTTCATTCACAACTACTGGAACACATTCAAAAATATCAAAGAAGCTGTCCCTTTCCAGTACTAACACGTTCAGTCATCACTGGGTGGACTCAAATACAGCTGTGAATGATAAACAGATTTCAGAGTGGGCACTTATTCCACAAAGCATTCTGGTTTTAAACACCTAGATGTTACCTGGACAGCATGGATTCAGCCCATTCTCTAATTCCATCATTTCTTTCCTCAAGAGGAACTCCTCTTCTGAGCAAATACTAACTTACTTTTTATATTCATCATTAGGCACATTTCATTTTTATTAAGTTAGTTCTTCATCATCAAATATCCCTTGGTATTCTCAAATGTACAGTAGGAGCTCTGAATAATGTCATCATTAATTCTGTGTGAGTACCCACACAACTGATGGAAGAAAAAATATGTGCGTACATATATACGTATATAGACATATATTTATTACATGTATATATATTATGTGTAGCATTATATATTTATTTTGATTATTTAATGAGTAGATCATGAAGAAATGTGTCCAAAATGAAACATAATAGAAGAAAACTTGGTCGCTGACTCATGTATGACCTCAGGCAAGTTACTCAACCTGAAGAATATCACTTCATCTAAGAAAGCTTTTACACATATCTTTAAAATCCCAAGAGGAAAGAGGTAACAACAAATTACACGTCAAATATTGGCTCATTAAATCCCCATTTAAAGTTGATAATACATAATTTAAAATGGCAGTGTTCCCACACTCCAGGCTCTGGCAAACTACAAGAGTCAAGGCCATACTCTGACCTTTTCTAGGCAGAAGAGTGCTCACTATGTCCCTTCCTAAGCATACAGGAAAGCTTCTTCAGCCATGATTTTCCTACTGCTGAGAAGTTTTAGTGTCAGGTAACATACTTTAAATGAATCTTGCGAAAGGCAGGAAAATGTACCTGTTTCTGGCAGAAGCCAGACAGTCAGCTTGTCATTATAGACTACTTCTTCTGTCCTTTGCTTATGATGCAAGTGGCCCTAACCAGCTTCATTCCTGCTATATTTCTAATAACAGGACTATAACTAGGTTGGGGTGACCAGGAATTTGTCCCAGGATGATGGAGAAGTGCTTCCTCCTTACAGAGGTACTCTGGTCCATTGGCCCAGTTCTATGCCATTTGATAAACCATACACAATCACCAGGTCTGCCCCACCCTATGTATCACTACCATATACTTTGCTTGCCACCCCCTTTTTTCTCCTGGACCAACTCTCTGGTGAATGCCTTGCCTCTCTTTATTCTGGTGTAACTACAAGAAACAGGGTTGAACTATCCTGGCAGAACTATCTAGGCAGAATTCCCCAGATATCCTGGGCTGCCATGGTATTCCTTTCATGAAATACATTCATCTTCCCAGAGAGAAAAACCTAGATTCTCTGTTCAAAAGTCTCACACATACAAAGGCCTTGTGTCCCAAGGACCTCTTTCACACCACTAAATTTACCCTAGGTGCCAGAGTTTCTAGTTATGCTTTCACTTAGCCGTAACTACTTTGGAGATGTGGGGTTGGAGAGGGGTCTGCATGGACATTGCTATCTGTGTTGGGACAGGTAATTTCTCTTTCCTATTTAAATTAGCCTGATATACCTAACAACCCACCCACAACACAAGGAGATGATAGTATCCAGCATCCTCTCCCACTCTCTGACTTCTATCTTCACTCTCCCTGAAAAATTGTCATGTGTCCTGCTGTTATAGATTCCAAACATACTTACAAAAGAGAAATGCACAAAGAGATGAGAATTAAGCCCATGGTCATTGTAAAAAAACCGCCAAGCTCCTTTATAGATACCAATTTCACTCTAGATCAAAAGTATCAAAGTTTAACTTATGGATCATTTTGATAAAGTATCATTTGGTGATAAGAATAGGAACTGGACTCTTAATGTCATTCATATAGAGAGTTCCCAGGTAAAGGTACTCCACCTACCAATGTAGTGAGACCCTTTTCTCTGCAATTGAGAATCTTTGAGTGCTGCCTAAGAACTTGGAGATGTAATCACTTGGCTTGTGTGACACGACTACAAAGGCTGGCTCTTTATCCACCACGCCATGCTGCCTCTCCTTTTATAAGATAGACCCTAGTACCAGTGAGGATAGTATTCAAAATTTGTGAGGAAGATTGATTGCTTATATCTACTTATAAGGGATTTCCTCCCTTTTTTGCCCAGTTCATTTCCAATAATGGCCTCTCCAGAATTCTTGGATGATGAATTGTGTGAGCTAATAGAGTCATGGAGTAGTGGAGAAGAAAGAGATCTTAGAGATAATCTAGTACATACTTTTATTTTATAGATGAACCTGACTTCCAAAGGGGTCCAAGGGACTCACCGAAGGGCACCTAGAACATTATCAATAGTGCTAGTATCCTGTTTCCTTTCTCTTCTTGGTCTAATGTACCTTCTTTTAGTGCTTTCTCAGGGCACTCCCATGCAAAACTAAAGCCATGGTATACAATTACAGCAGCTATCAGGATACGTTCTGATATAATGTACACTAGGTATTGTCCCTAGCACAGGCCGCTAATGGCACCATCTATGGCCCACTGACTATGTGAGACACATAAGATGAGAGAGAGGCAGAGACCCTGGAGAACTCTATACCTGTAGTTGTTTCCCTTTCATCTCCCCCTGGAAAACAGAGTCACCAGTCATGGGCTCACCACAGCAATTTTTTTCTAATCTCAATCTCATGGTCTAGCATATCTATCTAAGGGTCACTAGTAATACAACATGTTACAGTAAAAAGAGTAATATTTAGAATCAGAGGAGATGAGTTCAAGTATTGATTCTGTGTGCCATCAGGCAAGTCACTTTATCTCTCTAGGTCTATTTTATCTTTGGGAAAATTGACTCGATATCTCCTTTAGACCCTCTAGCTTTAACCTGACCCTGGGTATCCATATTTCAACTCATATTCAGACATCTTGCTATTGGATTCCCTATCTTGTTCCCCAAAATCTAGCCACTTTTAAAGAAAAAGTTTCATTAAATGTGAAAGTTTTCAAGAACAATGAATTTTTAGAAAATAAGAGGTATGTATGAATCAGAAACATGTGTAGTATTCCATATAAAATGTGAATGCCTTAAAAATAAGGCACAGGGAAAGCTAGGTGGCACAGTGGATAGAGCACCAGCCCTGGAGTTGAGAGGACCTGAATCCAAATCTGACTCAGATAACTTGATGCTTACTTAGCTGTGTGATTCTGGAGAAATCACTTAACCCTGATTGCCTCAGGAAAAAAGGAGGGGGACATATTCCTTAGGAAATTTAATTGAACCCGAACATTAGAATTTTTTGAGATATTAATAAGTTTAAAGTACAGCTTATCCTTATTTAAGCCTCTAATTATCGAATAAACCCAAAACTGGACAACTGGGTTGGGAAGGAAAAGGAAAGAGGGAGAACTGGATGAGAAAAGAAGCTGGACACATACCTATTTATCTGTCTTTAATTTTTTTTTTAAATCTTTAGTACAACACACCTCAAAATTTTCAAATGTTACTTATTTGTAATTCACTACCTAAGTGCTTACATATGTTTTCCCTGGAAGGTCTCAAAGTTTATAATCAATGAAGAATAAAAGCATATTAGAGCTCCATTTTGGTGGGTCCCATTCCTGAATAAAAGCCTTTCTTTAAGTTGAATGCCTACTCCCAGCCACAAGTCCTTTGAGGTATTCCTGATTCACTTGAACAAAGATACAAAATAGAGTGTGATAACAGTCTTCTCCATTTCAAAGATAGGGTTAATTATTGTGTTTTGGTTTACTGATTTTCCACCCCCATAGCCATTTCATGATATCCCCACCCTCCAATGGAATCCTCTCTTGTAACAAAGAGACATAGTTAATCAGAACTAGGTAACTGTATCTTACAATATAGGCAAAGTTCAGATCCAGTAGTTCCCTACCTCTTGGCCAAGAGGAAGAAAGTATGTTCCCTCATCTGTTCTCTAGGCCTAAACTCAGCCATTGCTATTAATCTTAGTTTGGCTTTCTTTCTTTCTTTTTCTTTCTTTCTCTTTTTGGTGGCAATCTGGGTTAAGTAACTTGCCCAGGGCCATCCAGCTAGTGTCTGAGGGTGGATTTGAACTCAGTTCGTACTGACTCCAGGGCTGGTGCTCTATCTACTGCACCACCTAGCTTCCCCAAATTTAGCTTTCTTTTCCCTAAGTTGTTTTCATTTACAATTATCATAGCCATTTTGTGTATTGTTCTCCTAGTTCTATTTATTTCATTTGGCATCAGATCTATAGAAATCTCACCATGCCTGTATAACATCTTCAGACTGGTCATTTCATATGGCACAATAACAATTGATTATATTTATATAGCACTATTTGTCCATCCATATCTCTTCAATAGATACCACTTTGTTTCTAGACTCTTTGCATTTGTATCTCCAGTACCAAGCACAGTGCCTGGCACAGAGTAGGCACCTAATAAATGATTATTGATTGATTTTACTACCATAAGAAAGAGATGCTAGGATTATTATGGCACATATGGGGTAGATAAGGCTCTTTATAAAGTACCATTTTCACAAATAATTCTAAATATAAAATTTTGTTTTAAAAAAAATTGCTCCCCTTATGTTTGTGCAGTAGTGTCAGTTTAAATAGCCACATATTCAGAGACAGCCTTATCAGATCTTAAGCATATGACTTTCTGCATTTCTCACAGGAAGCAGCTCCAAGAGCCCCCAAATGTGTTGTGTCTGAAATTCTTTTAAAATGTGGTCTCAGCTTTAGAAATCACTGCATCCTATACAGTGGCTAGGCTCAAATATAAACATTCTCTGATGAGGAAACCCTACTGGAGTTCCAGAATTATTACCTTTCACCAAATTCAGTGCTAAGTACATGCACTGAAGATTTTTAGCGTTAAACTTTGGGGGGACAGGTGTGATTTACATCTCTGCGATTTGTTGGATATGGAAAGAGTGTGATCAGAATTAGTTCTGCTTATAACTGGAATATCACAGTTAGGCTGGCCTACTCCCTGGTTTGAAGAATTCCATAGTTAGAATTTTAGAGATGGACCAGACTGGCAAGTTTATCTAATCCAACTCTCATTTTACAGGTGAGAAAACTGTGACCCAAAAGTTGAAGTGAATTACTTAACAAAAATAGCCAACATTTATATGGTGCCCTAAGGTTTACAAAGTGCTATCTATACACGTTATCTCATTTTATCCCCACAAAAACCATAGGAGGTAAGCCCTACAATTATCTCTATTTTATAGATGAGGCAACTAAGGCAGACAAAGATTAAGGAATTTGTCCATGGTCATGCAGCTGATAAATATACAGGGCTGGATTTGAATTCAGTTCTTCCTGACTCAAAGTCCAACACTTTATCCACAGTGCCACCTAGCCTAGCGCCACCACCCCCACCATCTCCAGCAGCAGCAGCAGCATACATCACAATAACAATAGTAACTAGCGTTTATATTGGCCTTTAAGACTTGCAAAGTACTTTATAAATCTCAACTCATTTGATCCTTACTCAATTGAGCTTTATTCAAGCTAATTACTGAAGGTAACTAGTTAATAGCAGAGCCAAGAGGAGGTCTTCTTGTATCCTATCCAAACACATTACTATACCATACTTTCCTTGTTTGTTCTTCTTAAGACAAAGTAATACTTGGAGATCCTAATCAATTCCAATGCAATGATTAATTCTAGAATTTCATAAAAAAAAAAAGAGTCCCAAATGGCCATCTAGTCCAACTCCCTGAGGAAATGTAGACAACCCAATTTGCCCGAGATTACACAGATAGGTAATATCAAAGTAAAGATTGGAAACTAGATAATCAATCTGCCAGCCCAGTGGTCTTACCACTACACTACATAGCCTTACTTTCTAGAAGTCTTATATGTTTCTATTTTCATGCTAAACATTTTCATTTAAAAGTCTACAACACTACTATAGAAAATGAAAAAGGAAACCTTTTTAATTCAACAAAATTTATTTTTAAAATGAAACCAAAATTTGGAGGACAGCATTGACAAGGGCAACAACACCCTAACTAAGCAGATATGGCCTCACAACCATGCCAGTGTGCCTGTTTCCTGCCTCATGACTAAATACACACATATGTATATGTAGAAACATACATATATAAAGAAAGATTGATGATGATAAACTAATCAATCAACAAACATTTATTAAGCCACTGCTATGTGCCAGATACCATAATGGGGATACCTACAACAAATGAAACAATCTCTATGAGACAGACAGATAAAAAGGAGAGAGACAAGCAGATAGTACAGATAGGCAATTTTATCTAGGTAAGAGAAATCCAAGTGAGAAAACTCCCTCTGCAAATGCACACCAATAGAACAACTCATACAATACGTAACTTTTATTCATAAGTTTCTGGAGCATTGACCATGGGGCACTCACCCATGGTCACACAGGCAGTATAATATTAGATGCAAATTCGAATCTAGGTATTTAAGACTTCAAATCCAGCTCCTATTCATTTCTCCATACTTCCCTCTCATTCAAATGTATACATTTATGTCAAATCCTCTTATCTCTTTAAATATATAAGCATATATTTGTATATCAATATATAATAACTATGTATATGTGTACATGTTTAACTCAATATAGCTAACTTTTCATATGCATATGCATATATCTGTGTGTGTTTATGTGTATATGCATAAGAAGTAGAATTTTGAAGTGGACAAAAATTGGTCAGGAAAACCTGGGCTCAGTACCATTTCTAACATATGTTAACTTGGGATATCTGCGCAAATCTTTTAATTTCTCAGTGCCCAAGGCAATTCTCTAAGACCATAAGTTGCAGAAAAGTTGAAGAATTTCACTGAGAGAGGAAGTTTGTTCATCGCTGAATTCCCTATATCAATGAAACTATAGCTCCTATCTCTATACCCATTCCTGTCCTATTGTGGATAACATGAACAAAAACACAAAAATCCTCCATGTACATTGGAATTATAACATGATAAGACTGTTTGGGGTCATATGACATATTGAAATATACTTCTTTATTCTAGACATATATCATACATATCTATATGTGTTTATATACACATACATACATATATGTGTGTTTGTGTATCTGTATGACCCTGGACAAGTTGCTTAACCCTGTTTGCCTCAGTTCATCTGTAAAATGAACTGGAGAAGGAAAGGGAAAATCACTCCAACATCTTTGACAAGAAAACCATAAATGGGGACACAAAGAGTCAGACATGACTGAAACAATTCAACACCAACAAATATACATATATGTGTATATACACATACATATGCATGTACATAGATATACATGTGTGTGTATATAAAGAGATTACATCAGACGTTTGCTATCCATCATGTCCTGTATTGGGTTCTGACCAAGTCAACAAAGAACATTTTGACTTTTTATCATCTTGTTATTTATTCACTTTAAAGTTGCATGGCTACCTTATGTTTTTACATTTCATTCTTTTCCTAATATATGTCCACCATTGAATCCTTTATCATAACACGGTGGAGGGGGGGGGAATAGTTAAGCAAAGTAAATGATACAAAATTATGTCTCTCGGAATATGGAACATTCTGCATCCATAAGGCTTCATCTATTTTACAAGATAAGAACTATGACTAAGAACTATGACGATTCATCTGTTCTCCAAAGCCAAGATTCAATGTTATAATTAAAATTTAGGTAATTCTAAACATTGTTTGCATTTTCATTATTGTATACATTTTGTATATTTTTCACCTGTTCTCTTCACTTTACTCTTATCTAGTTCATAGAGGTCCTCCTATCCTTCTTTGAATTCTTGGTTTTTTTTTTGTAGAAGAAAGGACATTTTGTGGAAGATCATTATATTTGTCACACCATCATACACTATTAAGGGAGCAGAAAGATGTTCAGCCTCTTCATTTTATAAGTGAGGAAACCAAGAAACTAAGAGGAGCTAAGAACTCTTAAGGTCATATGAGTTATAAGAAGCAAAGCCAGGATCTGAACTGGCTTCTAATCCAAGGCTCCTCTTCTATACCATACTCCCACAACCATTCACAAAGACCAGACATCGAACCTGGTTTCTTTTATTTTATTTGTTGATTTTATTTTGCTTGCAGAATTTTCTTTTTATTTTGAATCATAGTGGGATGAGAAATGAAATAAAGGTGATACAAATAGTATTTCACCAACTTTATGACTTGGGAAAGTCACTAGTGACCACCTCTAAAGGAAGATTCTTTCCTTGCCTCACATGTCTGTGAGAATCAGACATGATAATTTATGTAGAGTGTTTGGGGATGGTGGGGTTGGGAAGACAGAGAGAGAACCTGTATGAAGGAAATACTCCTTTCTCAAAAGCCAGGTTTTGTATGAAAACCTTCCCTCCTTCCTGCCCCAAGGGGTAACACCATTGAGAGTTAGTAATAGCAAAGACTTCCTAAAGTATTCAGTCCAGGAGATCCATACTATTTTCTTAGGAACCATTTGGTCTTATGATTCAAGACTACTTTCCCTGAAGATTTAAAATGAACTCAACTTCAGATTTTTAACTGAATATTTTGTTAAGGACAGAAAGCACTGAACAATGAGAGTGCTGTGTCTCCTCCATCGTAATGGAACACACAGGTGCACTGCAGAGTTTCTAAATCCTTCCTCTGTATTTTCAAACATAGCTTGGAAAGTTAGAAAGAAGAAAGTATGAATCAGCCCATGGCCAGAACACAAGGCCCTGCTCACCATATTGACTCTTATCCTATATTAGATTGTTTTCTTTCAAATCTTGTCAAGGCACCTTATTTCCAAGAGGGCAATATGGGGCCTTTCTATTTTGTTCACATAATCCAGACCTGCAGTGTCAGTGCCTGAAACAAATTACTGTTTATATTAGAAACTTAGTTTAATAAATTAGGTCTGGGCTATGAACTGTCAAAGTTCTTATAGTCTGCAATTCATATATAACAGATGCCTTTTCCATGACTCCTAACTCCAAGTGGCCAACATGATTGCTTCCTCTTTGCCATTACTACATTCTGTAGGTTTAGTTATCTACTGCCTACAGAGAATTAAAAACAATTTAAAAGGGCATCTGGAATAAAGCAGTCTAAGGCAAAGAAAAAAAATCTTTCCATATACAATAACTTTCTGTTTAGGTCAGAGAATTATTCAATAATTGGCACTTGTTTAAATAGACCATTCAGGATCAGTTTGGTTTTCCAGTTGCGGATTGAGTTACCGGACAATTTTTTCCCCAAACAAGCAGTTTTGCAAGTCCTAATTTCCAGCATATTTGTGGCACCACTGTGATTAAGAGAGTAACTAATTTTTGTATGAGACACAAACACATTTTTCAAACATGGTGTAAATAATTCAGCAATTTTTCCCACAGATTGTTTATAAATTATGAATTTTAGTTTACTCTGCCCTAGTTTGTAAAATACCGGTAAAAAACAGGGGAGCTAAAGGCAGTCATTTTAGCTTATGAATTTAAAAAATTTAAATTGGATGGGAAAGCTGAGTTGTTCTATCTTTTATGTGACATTCTTTGCAGGCATCACTTTAAAAATTGGATTAAGAAATCTCTGCCTGCCCAGGATGATGTCCCTGTCTCTTGCATTGTTTGCACTCAATCCGGGAACAGTTGTCACATGAAAAGTTAATAATGAAGCACATCTAGAAAGATTAAAAAAATAAGGCCACAGAAACATCAACTCACATCAACACTTATAAATTCAGACATATGGACATTTCTTAACTGTGGAATTTTTTTTCAAAGCAGCACTTTTAAAATGTTGTTTTAATATTTCCCTTTTTGAGTTGTTTGGGCAAGAAAATGTTTATTTTTGTGCATTTATGCCATGGATGCAACAAAAAAAAAATACATTCTCCAGATCTCAAGAACTGACCAGAACATCTGCCTAATGAAATTTTCATTGAACTGCCCAGTAACACATTAACATTTCAATAAAGCTTCAATTTGTCTGGGGGAAAGTGAGAATTATTTTCTTAGCCAATAAATAAATAATTCTAAAAAGACAAATAAAAGAATCTCTTCTAGTTGGTAGCTAATGTAATACAATAGCTATTATAATTAAAATTTCATATTAATATATGATTAATACCCACTTAATGGACATGAAAAGAAACTAAGACCATTAACTTCTTTGCTAACCATACACCAGTTGGTGAAAATTCAGTCTTTTCTTAAATTTCACTCTTGTTCTGAGGTCTTTCAAATGATTCATTTTTCTTGAAGTAGAAGGAACTTAAACTCACTAGACTTTTTAATATCTTTAGAGTCAACTGCTATAATTCTCACTTTGCTAATCTGTAATTCTCACAGAAGAACTGGCAATGTTATCTTGCCTTTAGCAAGGACCCTGGAGTGAAATCACACAAAACTTCCTTTACTTTAATTCCAAATGATATTCTGTATATAAATCATATATATATATGCTCTATCAAAAATGGAATACCAAATATACTCCAAATGTACTCATGACAGAATTGTATGGGAATTCAACTAAATCGAAAAATCTGATCTAAAAACAAAAAATTTGATTCTTCAGAACTCAGCTTATGGAAAATATCCACCTTGAGAGGTAATAGTGTCTCCTTCATTGGATATCTTCAAGCAAAACCTAGAATACCACTTACAAAGTTTGACATAGATAGCATTCTTTTTCAGGTACAAATTAGACCAGCGACCCCCTAAAGTCTTCTTCCATTAGGAAATGCTGTGATTCTTTCACAAAACCCTCTAGTAGTGACAACATGGAGTAGGGTTCAGATCACTGGAGGTCAAAGTCCAGAAGAAACGGTTTCAAATCCCACAACAGTTACTTATTAGCTTTGTGACTCTATGCAAGTCACTAAGTTTTTTGGGGGGTGAGGGTGGGTTGAGGTGGGGCTTGTTTTCTGAAGTGCAAAATAATGAGGGAATTGTACTAACAGACGCCTGGCACCCTTATGGTTTTAAATCTATGATGCTATGAAGGTACTATGCTTATCTTCCTACTGTATATTTAAGAGACTGAGAAGCCAATGAGCCCAAATCAGAACTTTAGTCAAAAAAAAAAAATTCAGAGTATGTTCTGCAGTCAGAAAATATTCAGCCCAATTTTCCTTATCTTCTTTAATTATTTCCAACATAGAATGCCTGGGGGAATGGATATTCTGGTCAATAGAATTTTTAGACAAATGGAGGAAAGTAGAGAATACTTTATGCTTAAAAAATTAAAGGAGAGTGGATGTCATATAAATCTTTCTTGGATTCCTGTGATTTACAGTAGAAGAGACCTTCAAGGCCATCTCTTCTCCCAGCCTTGTCCATGATCTTCTAGACTTCAAAACCATTCTTCTCTACTGTGAATTCATCCTGAAACATCCTTCAATGCCTGGAGCCTCTTTGCCCTGGAACAATTTATCACCGCTTCAGCCCATTCACCATGAAATATTCCTTTACAAGCTGGCACCCCTTTTCCCACTGGCTAGTTCCTCTTGGAGTCTCCATTTTGTAGAAGGGTTAAAATCAGCCTACCTTCATTCACTGCCCAGTCATATTCTTGACTTTCTGGATTCCAAAAACCCCATGAGCCTGCTTCAGGTTTCTTTCTCTCTTCTCCTTTTCTACTTTTCAGCTTCTCTGAGGGCAGACTTCCATTTTGTTTGTATTTATATTCTTAGTGCTTAGCACAATCCCTGGCATACAGTAAGCTCTTTAGGAATGGTTTATCACTTACTTCTTTTTTACTGATGGGGAAACTGAGGATGTAATTCTTTGGGATTTCTCCAACTGATTTCTCTACCAAGCCCCAGGAAGGTTGTTATTGGGATAACCTCATCATCCTATAAGATCTTATCAGCCTCGCTACTCTCTGTGGCTCTGACTGGAGGGTGGGACAATCAACTCCAAACCTCCATTTAAGGAGACAGCTCAGCTCAGACATCATCTTGTTTCTCACCTGGCAGCACTACTTTTGGACTCCTCTGGCTGACTTCATCATGACCCCATATCAGGTACCTCCTCCTCACCCCCAACTGTCCCCTTAGCTTCCTTTTATGTGTTGTTTCCCCCATTAGATTTCAAGTTCCTTGAAAGCAGGGACTATTTTTCTTTTTCCATATTTGTATCCCCAGAACATAACACAGTGCCTGGCACCTAGTAGATGCTAAATAAATACTGATTGATTGATTGAAAGCCAGGAAGGTAGAGCAATTTGTCCAAGTCACACAAAGTATTAAGTAGCAAAGCTGACAATTGGACTCTAGGCCTCTGACTCTAAATTCAATATCCTTAACACTGAATTACAGATTTTGAATCTTTTAGTAACTAAACATACACATTCTGAACAACAATTCTCAGACATGGAATGGCCTCAAAGTCGAAGAAAGATTGCATTTACATTCATTCTCTTCTACTTAACTTAAGACCTAAGGGTTTCTCTGCTGTGTCCTCCTTTATTAGTCAAAGAATTCCATCAATCAGGTACTCTATTTCCCAGTCATTTGGTTTAATTGAGGTCCTGTTAATTACATTAAAAACCCTTGGCTTAAAGTAAATCATATTCAGATATATGTAGGTCACATCTACTTCATTGGACAGTACCATACATTTCACTGTGATCATTTTGCCACTTCCTAGCTAATTGGCCCACTTAATCCCACTATATTTTTCCTTGTCTTTTTTATGAGCCTCTATATCCAAAGATTTCATCAAGTACTGGCCAGCCTGCTGGTGTTAAGTCTTTATATCACTAACTAGCCTGGTCCTTGAATAGCAGATGTAATCTGTAACCAGCCCTGGACTCTGGGTTTAGTAGAACCTTCCAGAGTCTGCATTCTGCTGATGGAACTTTTGAGAACACTGGGTCACCTTCATAACATGATGAAGTATCAATGTTAAGTGCAGTACTTTGGGGTAATATATGACCAAAGGAAGTGAACCAAATGTACATGTACAAAAACGAGGATTAACTGAAGAATAGTTTATGTGTCACATATCTACTCAAGAAATATTTAAAGAAATGACTTTTGAGAGGCCTCCAAAATATTGGGGACATTCTCTAAAAAGGATTTAGAAAAGAATCACCTGACATAACAATTTAGAGTCTGCAATAGTAAAGGGAGAACTCAAAGAGACCATGGATCTGTAACTCCACAATTGTTCTAAATTTCAGCCTATTTTCTTCTTCCCACCTGAAAAAGGAATTTTTACCACAAAGGTTGGATTTACCAATTTCTTCCAAAAATAAATGGTATGTAGAATTAAGAAGTTTACTGGCTTGCCTGGGGATAATTAAGTACTGAGTAATACTTCTTGTCTTATCTTGGCTGCTAGGTTGTTGCAGTATTGGGCTTGGGAATTACAATGGAGGAAACCAGTAAATGGCTTGAAATACACAGAACTAAATAGAACAAAGGTTTCAACTTGATCCAAAATTCTATGTTGTGCTATGCCACCACCTACTCACCTAGTCTGGGGACTGAGCCAATGAGAATTTTAAGACTTTTATTTTATTAATAACATACAAACTCCTAAATATCAAACATAGATAAACTTTGTGATAGGAAAACATTTTCTCCCTGGCTAAAGAGTGATGAGTATGATTCAGGTTGCTTAGACCTGTGACCCCACTGCACAGAAACCATGCCAGAGAGGGAAAAAGAGAGCCATACAGATAGAGAAAAGACAGAAAAAGAGAGGGACAGAGAAAGAGACACTTAGAAAAAGAAAGAGACAAAGAGAGTCATAGTGGATAGTTGGGTGGAATCAAGCCAGAGTGCCAGTTGCACAGAGATTTCAGATAATAAGGAATAATGACTGTTCAAAATTTTAAAAAAAAGTGTGGTCCAATTTAATTTTCCTAGGAAGTGTGCCTAATATAAAGTCAGAGGACCAGAGTAAAGAATCCATACCTAGCAGACATCACATCACTTAATCTCTCTGAATCCTGTAAATTTCTGTAAAATGACAGGACTGGAGCAGACAGCCTATGATGTCGTTAGCTCTACAAAGAACTTGGTAACCTTTTCAAGTCAGAACTTCATATAGAGGTAGTCATGTGAATGGAAAACTACATATGATTCCCTAGAAAGCCATATTTAGGAAGCTTAGAAAGGCAGCTACTCCAGACGGGTGCATGGTGAGTTGCAGATCAGTAGTGAAGGCCATGGAATGTTAGCCGGAGTCCAAGAAAACCATCCAGGACTGGATAGAAGGGTATCATCAGTCAACAAGATTTATCAAGTATGTACAGGATGAACATAAACTGAAAAGCAATTATTGATAGGTAACAGCCCCTCAGCACCCTCAATTGCCTCTTCCTTCTTAAAGGGTTGCAGAGCAGAGCAATACACTTCTCTCCAAGCCTCCCTTTATAGAAGGCTCAGAATTTTCCAGCTAACTTGATTTCTCATCAGTTCCTCTGTTTGGTTTAGAGTCTATGGAATATCATGCCACAGCACCAATTATCCACACACCATTTTCAGATTCTTTCTGTGTGTTGCATTTCCTTCCATTGGGTAGTAATAAGCTCCTTGAGGGCAGGGGTTGTCTTTCTTTTTCTCATTTGCATCCCCAGCACTTACCACAGTGCCTGACGCAAAGTAGGCACTTTAAAAAAATGTTTATTGATTGACTGACTGGCATTCCTGCATTCAACCCTTAAGAATTGAGATGAATTTGATATAATCTGTTACAAGTAAAGGGTTATGTGGATACGGTACTCACACTGCCATAATCTTTACAGACTTTAGCATCATAGATTGAGTACTAAAGAGTGCAGAGAACCTGACATGATATACAAGGCCATGCTCTGTTTCATGCTTCACAGTTTAAAAAAAAAGTTAATGCGGGGTAGTAGCAGTAGCAGCAGCAGCAGCAGCAGTAGTAGTACTACTAGTAGTAGTAGTGGTAGTGGTAGTAGTAGAAGAAGAAATAGAAGTGATAGTAGTAGTAATAGGAGTAGTGGTAATGGTGGCAGTATTAGTGGTTTTAGAAGTAGTAGTAGTAATAGTGGTAGTAGTTGTAATAGTAGTAGTAGTAGCAGAAGTAGTAGTAGTAATAAGTAATGGTGGTGGTACTGATGCTGGTGGGTGACTTGCCTAGTTCAATTATCTAGGTTCATAGGCTCGTAAATCTAGACAGAGTATGATTAATAAAACTGCTTTCTGTTCTGATGACCTTTAAATGCCATAATAGTTTCTGGGCAGACAGTTATAGTAGTTATATGTTGTTATTGAATCTTGTTTTTCTTTGTTCTGTTAGTGTATGCTGTGAGTCTTTTATGTCTAACATTCCTTTCGTTTGTAGGAAATAAATACCTTTTTCCATGCCTGATTCATATTGTCCCTGAGTGTCTGTTTAACCCATGCCTCTTTGGGAAAATCTGAGAGATGTGAGGCTAACCCCAAGTTTTAAATAATTTGTCCAGATTGAAGAGAAAAGGCAGCCTAGATTCTTTGATATTAAAAACTATGCTTCCCCCAGGACTGAGCTTACTCCAAATTGCATGACTATGTCCAGAGCAGAAGATACCAGAGCAGAAGACAGTGGTATAGTGCTTGTAGCTCCCTGGGAGCAATACCACAAATGCAGGCATACTTTGCTACAGGACCATGTAGTTGTGATCTTGTCTTGCTTGTTCATAGTAAGTACTGCTTACGGTAATGCCAGTGAAACTGTTTGACTCTAGGAATAGCAGGTCCAAGTCTCATGGACAGAGACTACGTGGTGTTAGGATTTTTTTTATGTGCTCTCTGAGGCTAGGGAAGAGGGATCATTGTCACCTCCTTGTTTTTCTTCTTGAAGAGGATGGAAATAATACAGCCATATCAACTAGCATTTCATTGGCAGGAACAACCTATACCTTCTCCTCTGCCATCTTTCTCCTTGCTTGAATAAAATGGAGACTATATAATAAGGTATTA
This sequence comes from Trichosurus vulpecula, assembly GCF_011100635.1. Taxonomy (NCBI): domain Eukaryota; kingdom Metazoa; phylum Chordata; class Mammalia; order Diprotodontia; family Phalangeridae; genus Trichosurus; species Trichosurus vulpecula. Next base: position 260,878,078 of record NC_050574.1, on the reverse strand, counting down.
GAACGTTCCTATGATTATAATAATAACTGAGAGGGTAGCATGAAGTTAATGAAAAAAACAAAAAAAATGAAAACAAACTACTGAGCTTGGCACCAGGAAGACCTGGATTCGACCCCCATCTCTCAAACTTAGGAACTTTGGCCCTAGAGTCAGCACCCTGAATGTCAGAGAAAATACAAGCAGAGAAATTAGCATAAAGACCAATACACAGGATGCTGACTGCCTGAATCAAAGCAATATTCCTATACACTTTACATACAACAGTGGATCAAGAGATCCTTTACATCTGAACAATCGGGAAGTTCTGAACATGTGGCTATTCAGAGTCTTGACCAGGGAATCATAAGATACTTCTCATAAGCAAACCCCCCAAAAGCAAAATACCAACTCAGAGTATATATACACTTCTCAGAGCCAGAAGAAATAACAACCTTCATGACTCAGTGCCTAATTAGTAATTAGTAAAAGATGTGAAAGCCTTCCTACAAGCAAGCCTCCCCTGACCCAGCTTCCCTTAATGAGCACCATGTGAGACCTATTAATGGGCAGGGAAGATCTTCATATCCCATTAACATTACAATCACTTAACCCTATTTGTTTCCATTTCTCATCTATAAAGTGAGCTGGAGAAGGAAATGGCAAGGCACTCCAGTATCTTTGCCAAAGGAACTCTAAATGGGGTCACAAAGACTTGGACAGAACTGAAACAACTAAAGAACAACAATAAACCTCTGACTCTGCCTTTTCTCTTCAATCTGGACAAATTATTTAAAACTTGGGGTTAGCCTCACATCTCTCAGATTTTCCCAAAGAGGCATGGGTTAAACAGACACTCAGGGACAATATGAATCAGGCATGGAAAAAGGTATTTATTTCCTACAAACGAAAGGAATGTTAGACATAAAAGACTCACAGCATACACTAACAGAACAAAGAAAAACAAGATTCAATAACAACATATAACTACTATAACTGTCTGCTCAGAAACTATTATGGCATTTAAAGGTCATCAGAACAGAAAGCAGTTTTATTAATCATTTTACATTTCATTTGGCTCAGCATCAGCCACACAACTCCCAGTGTGACTGCTGATAAAATAGGTCAAACTTGGCCAGTCTTCTTATCAGTAGCTATATCTTAGTTCTAGAAGATTCCCTTATCATAAGTCAGCTTCAATCGGTCAGACCCAAAACCTCCCGACCTCTCAAATTTATCAAGTCACCTCCCTGCCTAGATATACCCACCTGGAGGTTGATACTTGTTTGACTAGACTCAGGAAAAGGAAAGGTCCAACAATAGCAGTCTGAACCCCGGCTCAGGTTTGCTTGGACAGGACATATGTTTTAGCTGTCATTTGCTCATGACACAGAAATCAAAGTGAGGGATGACCCTCCCCTCCATTCCTGTCTCAGGAAGCAACTCAAAACAGTCCTGACATGATCCATATCCAGAAAGGAAGAAAGAGTTAAGGGTGAGTTTTAAATATCCACTGAGATATCAAATCTTTCATCTCTATAACCAATGAAGGGATCCTTTGACATCTCAAAGGGCAAGCCCTTTAATAATGAGTTCATATATGGTGGGAAGCAGGCTCCAGAGATCCCACGTTATCTCCTAAAACTGGGAATGGCATCTCTAAGCATGGTTCATGATATGACCCTGGTAGTGTGAGCTGTATTGCCCAGATCCACCAAACCAGATGGATGAAGACTGGAGGAAAAGAAGATACCCAAGTGGATGTTCTGTGGCTAACTTAATCTTTTTTTTTTCAATGCCAGTGCTATCTGTCAGTGGGATCATACGAGACAGAGCCAGAAGGTACCTTAGAAATTAAATAGTCCAATCTCTCATTTTTAAATGTAAGGAAACTAAGGCACAGCATTTAAGGAATATTCATGGCTACGTAACCAAATGGACTGGAACCAAATGGAATGGAACCAATGGAAACCAACCTCAGGTCCCCTAAGTCCAAATTCAATGCTCTTTTCAATGAACCACCGACATGATGAAAATAGAAACAAGTTTTTAAAACAACACCTTCTCCCTCAGGTCTCACAGCAAAGGACAATTAGCTGGTTATATATCGAGTCTTACCAGTCACTCCATGAAAATTTTTTTTCAAACAAATAAATTGAGCTCTTTAGAGTTGAGTCCTATACAGGTCCAAGGTATTAATATTTTCTATATGTTAGATCTGAATCTGAAGCCTCTAACTGGAAAATGAACTCCGTTCACCATGTCAGGAGGGAAGATGTCTATAAGTACATTTTTTTTGATCCTCTTGATCGCATATTTTGCTCAAGTGCTAGACTTATATAAATAAGAATACTGAATCACAGATTATAACAAGATCAAGCCAAAATCTATGTAATCAGAATATCAATTTTTAATTTATAAGGTCCTTTATGTTCCTAAAAATGTCATTATTTGCCTAGGCACTTGGGGAAAATAATCGTTGATTGTTTTTGAGAAACAAAAATAATCTGTTATTGTTCACATCTAGGAAAATGAAATAATGATTTTATTATTATTTATTAAATTCAGAAATTAAATGTAAAATACAAGTAATACTGACTAATATTTTTCTTAATGTGCTTTTCCTTTAAATGTTACTTTAATTATGTTAGGTTATTCCACTTAAAATACGCAAGTCAAAACATTTTATTATTAAATTGTGATTCTCTTAATTTGTATGACCTTAATGAGTTCTGTAAAAGGAAGCTTATTCCTTCCCCTAACATACTCTCCTCCTTTAAAAATGTAAGTTAGTTTAATTTCCTTCTATTCTTAATGTTTTATATTTCTAACACTTGGTCTTACAAATGTCACAAGATGGTACAGAATAGATAACTGTCTATGTGGTATAATTTGAAGAATGAGAAATGCCCTCTTGACCACCTTCTACAATTCTAAAAATCCCCAGTGACTGAAACTGTTCTATCCAAATTTACCCATCTCTCAATTTTTAAATTCACTGTCATTTTCTCAAATCTCCTATTTCTCAACCTCTTAATAGCCTTTGACACTGTTGGCCACCCTCTTTTCATAAATACTATCTCCTCCTTGAGTTTTTATGACAAAGATTTCTCTTGGTTCTCCTTTGAGCTGTCTCAATATTTCCTTTCAGTTTCACTATGCATGCTTTCAGTCTTATGTATAATATTCTTTAAATTTATTCATTAAGTGCTTACAATAACTACAATAATAACTTTTGCCCCTAAAAGTTCCAGATTAAAAATTGTTATATAATTATTCCAAAATATAAAATGTTATTCTATCACTAATTATGAAAACCCTAGATGTAAAATTACACTACTAATTATAAAATAAGTATTTTGTGTGGAACATTCTGTAAGAATTAAAAGTAATCAAGAAAGAACTCATATGCTTACTATTATCTGTAAGATTTTATATTAAATTGCTTTATTTTACAAATTTCATTGACTATACGTACCATTTTAATTAAATAAGTTATAACTTGTTAGGATTAATTGCATATAGGCTTAATTCTGAGTTTGGACTTTCATATTTGAACAAAGGTTTACAATATTTAACTCAATACCAGTCAAGCACCTCTTTAAATCTAGTTCTACATCAAGTTTATTTCTGTATTTTGTTTAAAAAACTGAAATGAAAATGTTCATTCACACAAATATGTGGTAGAAAATAGTAGATTATTAAAATTTCTCTTATTGAAAATGAACATTCATTTTTTTTTGTTTTAGCCACCCAATCAGTTGATAAAGATGATGCTATAAAACATCTATGTCTCTCCTGGCTAAAGACAAACATTGCTAAATGATAAAAGTACTTAACGTTTTAAATGCACACATCATTTTATTTTTAGCAATCTTAACATATAAACTAACCTTTGTAAAGAAATAATCTCTTCAGACATGATATTCTTTTCTTTTACCACTCACACACCAGCTATACCCTCACAAAAACTCTACTCAGTGACTCGCCATTGTTGCCAACAAGTTAAATTTGAAAATCTGCCATATAGAACAGTAAGATAAACAGAGGATAAATTTGAGTTAGAAAATTTTTTCTGTGAAATACTTGTGATGGCCCATGATGGTTTCAAGATGTAATGTGCATACCCAGAGATCATGGTTTTCAAACAGGCTGATGTTTGTACTGCGAAAACGTGAATTTTCATATCTTGATCTTCATACGTAGCTGATAAGGTACAATTATAGGCCAACAGAGGGAAATGAGGGTGCTACTCCATTGCAGTACACAGATTTCAAATGAGGGTATGCACATGCATCTGATCATCCAGTGGGAATTGATTGTACTCAAATAGTGAACCCTTGTATCAATTTGGAAACAATTTAATGGTAGGTCAAGAAACCACTAGAACCCATTGCACTTTGTCAGAAGAGGTCAGAGTTTGATGTAATCACTGCATAACACCAAAATTGTACACATGATGATGACAGTTTTAAATAATTGTAGCAACAAGTCTATAATACTTTAACTATATATACACTTGTTGTCACCGAGGGAAAATCTATCTGTAACCCAACTAGGCACTTATTTACTACTTAAGGCATCATTGAATTTTTAGCACAATCCCTTGGATGATTGTTGCACATTCCAAAAGCATATTCAAACCACTAAATGGGAACCACAGCTCTTGGTGATTTCTTTGGCTCTCATGAGTTCAAGCATCTTTTCTATGCACATGACTCTGAAATATACATATACAAGCTTAGTCTCTCTCCTGAATTCCACTTCCACATTATCAACCACCTATTGGACATCTCTGTCTAGATGTCTCAAAGACATCTCAGTTTCAACACATCCAAAATCAGAATTCTTCCCTCCTTGCCCAATCCAGTCCCAAATCCTCCCCTTTTCTTAAATTCTACATTTCTACCAAGAGCAGGCACCATAATCCTTCCAACCAAACGCATTTTGAACCTTGAAGTTGTTTTCAATTCATTACTCTCCTTCCGCTTCCATCCAATCAGCTGACAAACCAGTCTTGTAAATTCTGCCTCTGGACAATCACTTATGTCTGTCCCCATAATTCACTCAGATAGTCAACACAATACTTCAAGTCCTCAACATCACCTCTTTGCTAGTGCCATTCGAATTGTTTTGCCTTTCACCCCTCCCCTCTCCAATCCATATTCCACATAACTTCTACCATTTCCCTTCTCCTTCTAAGAAGCCAGAGCAGTTCCTAACTATCTCTAGGAAAAAATACAAATTCATCTCTTGGGCATTTTAAGCCCTTTACAAACTGCCAACAATCTACTGTAGATTTAACATTATTTTCCTCCTTATATTCTATGATTTCTCCAAACTAGCCTTCTTGCTGTTCTCTCTACATGACATTCTACATGCCAGCCTCTGTGCCTTTGCTTAGGCTGTGTCCCATATCCTTAGAATGACCACCTTCCTTATCTCTGCTTCTTACAATCCTTCCTTCCTTTCTTCAAAGGGTAGCTTGTTTCACCTCTTACCTGAGACTTTTCCTGACTCCCATAGCAGTTAGTGGTTGTGCGTCCAAATCCTATCCATCATTCTGCATTTATTTTGTGTCTTATGAACATGTTGAAGCCCATTCCACTCTAATAGGACAAAACCTCCTCGAAAACAGGGACTATTTTTGGTTTGTTTTTTAAATCTACTGGCATCTAGCACACTGCCCAACACATATATAGTAGACATTGAAGAAGCCCTGCACACGTGGTTGAAGGCCTGATCTTAATGATGTGGTGAGGATTAACTAGCTGATGTATCAGCAAAGATGTCCTTTTTTCTATTGGATGCCATGATTGGTCCCACAGATGGGAGCAGAGGTAGGAAAGACAGAATTCAGTTCAATTCAAATATTTATTGAGTACCTACTATGTGCCAGGTTTGGAATGAACGCTAAAAATGCAAAGATAAAAATATCAAACACTCGCTGCCCTAAAGAAATTTACATTCTTTGGAGGTAAGTATATATTCTACACAGATAAGTGTATATATCACATACAGATCTACAATTTAGGAATATATATTTTGTGTGAGTAGAGGTATAGTTGAGTGGAAGAAGAGAGAAAGACTGGAGGCAAGAAGATCACTACAATAGATCAGGCAAGAAGGGATTAAGGATAGTGAATTTTAAATTAGGGGGAGGGTTTTGGAAGAATGTGACCATGCTGAGGGCTAATTTGGTACTAGAGTAAGAGACACTGAAAAAGCCCATGTGGAAAACAATCTGGTACACCCCCTGTAGGGACACTATTAAAGGGTGATTCTAAAAGAAAAGGAAGGGAAATATAAAAGTGTTAATTTCCTACTTGATAATTTTTCCTAAAGCCAATCAGACAGCTAAGTAGTGCAGCGCATAGAGCTGGGAAAGAGGAAGATTCATCTTCATGAGTTCAAATCCACCCTCAGCTGGATCCAGTCCAGCTGGATTTCAGCCCAGCTGGATCCAGCAACTTACCTTAATTAGCTATGTGACCCTGGGCAAGTCATTTAATGCTGTTTCCTCAGTTTCTTATGTGTGAAATGAGCTGGAGAAGGAAATGCAAACCATTCGAGTATCTTTGCCAAAAAAGGTGGGGTGGAGGGGAGTTACAGAGTCAGACTCAATTGAAATGATACAACAACAAAAGCTAAGTCAGTAAGACTTCTCTTTTGATTTAGTGTTTTTCTCCTTTAACTTTTTATCTTGGCAATTCTTTCAATATGTTTCATTTCTCACATTCCACTCTTTATTTTATGACTACTAATTTTCCATATAACAGTGCTTGAATTATTTGTCATTTCTTCAAGCATTGTGAAAGCCACTAAGACCATTTCAACAGCTTCACAGTTAATAAAATACACTTAAGTAGCTACTGAGTAAAGTGAGGGTTGTTCTTTTAGAGTTGATTGCTTGGTAGTTGGTGGTGGTTTAGCTGTTGGTGAGTTGTTGATAAGGGGTTTGTGGGTGGTTATTGCTGCTGCTGCTGCTGCTGTTTATTGTTGATCTTGTTTCCTGCTTCTTTATGACTTCTATTTACTTCTTAGCTATGCTCAATGGGGCTAAGTAGAACAAATATAAATCATCTTTTATAGGACAACTATTCATATTCTCTTTACTTTTTTGTACGTAATAGTATTTTCCAATTACATATATAGTATTCAACATTCATTTTTGTAATATTTTGAATTCCAAATTTTTCTCCCTCCCCCTCTTCTTTTGCATCCCCTTCCCCACGACAGCAAGCAATCTGATAGAACTTACACATGTACAATCATGTTAAACATATTTTCACATTAGTTATGTTGTGAAAGAAGAATCAGAACAAAAGGAAAAAACATGAGAAAGAAAAAACAAAAAAGGGAAAGTAGTATGCTTCAATCTGCATTCAGACTTTAGTTCTTTTTCTGAATAGAGACAGCATTTTCCATTACAAGTCTTTTGGAATTATCTTGGATCATTGTATTGCTGAGAAGAGCAAAGTCTATCATTCTTGTTCACTGTACAATGTTGCTTTTACTGTGTACAGTGTTCTCCTGGTTCTGCTCACTTCACTCAGCATCAGTTCATGTATGTCCATCCAGGTTTTTCTGAAATCTGCCTGCTCATCATGTTTTTATACAACAATAGTATTCCATTACATTCATATACTACAATATGTTCAGCAATTCCCCTATGGATGGGCATCCCCTCAATCTCCAATTTTTTGTACATGTGGATTTTTTTCCCATTTTTTTGATCTCTTCGGAATACAGACCTAGTAGTGCTATTGCTGGATCAAAAGGTATGTACAGTTTTATAGCCCTTTGGGCAAAGTTCCACATTGCTCTACACTAGAGAATGGTTGGATCAGTTCACAACTCCACCAACAGTTTCATTAGTGTTCCAATTTCCTCACATCTTCTCCAACATTTATCATTTTCCTTTTCTGTCATACTAGCTAATCTGATAGGTGTAAAGCAGTATCTCAGAGTTGTTTTAATTTGAATTTCTCTAGTGATTTAGAGCATTTTTTCATATGCTTATAGATAGCATTAATTTCTTCATCTGAAAACAGCCTGTTTATAGTCTTTGAACACTTATCAATTCAGAAATTAATTATGTTCTTGTAAATTTGACTCAGTTCTCTATATATTTGAGAAATGAGGTCTTTATCAGAGACACTGGCTATAAAAATTGTTTCCCAGCTTTCTGCTTTCCTTATGATCTTGGTTGCACTGGTTTTGTTTGCCCCAAAACTTTTTAATTTAATGCAATGAAAATTATCCATTTTACATTTCATAATGTTTTCTATCTCTTGTATGGTCATAAATTCTTCCATTCTCCATAGAACTGACAGATAAACTATTCCTTGCTCTACTAATTTGCTACACCTTTTATGTCTAAATCATGTACCCATTTCAACCTTATCTTGTTATAGAGTATGAGATTGTGGTCTATGATTAGATTCTGCTATACTATTTTCCAGTTTTCCCAGCAGTTTTTGTCAAATAGTGAATTCTTATTCCAGAAGCTGGAGTCCTTGGTTTTATCAAACAGCAGATTATAGTAATCATTTACTACTGTGTCTTTTCTATCTAACCTATTCCACTGATCCACCACTCTGTTTCTTGGCAAGTACCAAATAGTTTTGATGATTTCTACTTTATAATATAGTTTTAGATCTGATATGGCTAGGCCACCTTCCTTTGCATTTTTTTTCATTAATTCCCATGAGATTCTTGACCTTTTGTTCTTCCAGATAAATTGTGGCATTATATTTTCTAGCTCTATAAAATAATTTTTCGATTGATTAGCATGGCACTGAATAAGTTAATTTAGGTAGAATTGTCATTTTTATTATCTTAGTTCAGCCTGCACATAAGCAATTGGTATTTTTTCAGTTATTTAGATCTGATATCATATGTGTGAAAAGTGTTTTGTAATTCTATTCATATAGGTCTGTTTGGGACAGGATTTTTAAATAATAGGAGAGACATTCTTAGGAGAAACAAAGTAAATTTATTTTACAAACCTTGCAAGATTTGGGCACACCTCCATAATGGAGGAGGTGAGGTGAAAGGGAACCTGCCTTAATTTATACTCTTTAATGAAAAGATTCCCACCCACCTCTATCCCTTCTCACCATTGACTGGGAGGTGGGCTTACAGTCTAGGTACGATAACTACACAGAGGACCAAGGTTGATCCGGTCCATTCAGGTTTTGCCAGGGTGGCGTCTGAAAGTCTAGGAGAAGAAATGGGGTGGGGGGAGAGGAAAGACCTTCCTGGAGCAGAGAACAAATAGCTCACAGGAAGTTCATTATCTTCTAACATCTGAGAGAGAAGGGGAAAGGCATGCCCACAGCTCCAGGCCCTGACCTTCCAAAATCACAAGGCCAAATCCCAAACCTCTCCTACTCCCTTAGACATACCCTGTGAAGTCTTCACAACCATCCATCCCATTCAGGTCCAAAGTTTGCCTTGGCAGGTAAACTCCCAAATGTTTTATACTGTATACAGTTATTTTAAATGGAATTTCTCTTTCTATCTCTTGCTGCTGGGTTTTGTTGGTAATATATAGAAATGCTGATAATTTATGTGGGTTTATTTTATATCCTGCAACTTTGCTAAATTGCTAATTATTTCAAGTAATTTTTTAGTTGATTCTCTAGGATTCTCTAAGTATACCATCTTATCATCAGCAAAGAAAGATAGTATTGTTTCCTCATTGCCTATTCTAATAACTTTAATTTCTTTTTCTTCTCTTATTGCTAAAACTAACATTTCTAGTACAATGAACAATAGTGGTGATAATGGGCAACTTTGTTTCACCCCTGATCTTATTGGAAATGCTTCTAGCTTGTCCCCATTTCATATAATGCTTGCTGATGGTTTTATATAGATACTGCTCATCACTTTAAGTAAAATTCCATTTATTCCTATGCTCTCTAGTATTTTTAATAGTAATGGATGCTGTAGTTTGTTTAAAAAAAATTCTTCATCTACTGAAATACTCACATGATTTCTCTTAGTTTCGTAATTGATATGGTCAATTTACACTGATAGTTTTCCTAATATTGAACCAGCCCTGAATTCCTGGCATAAATCCCACTTGGTAAAAAGTGTAATAGCCTCATGAAATATTACTGCAATCTCTTTCCTAATAATTTATTTAAAATTTTTGTATCAAAATCCACTAGGAAAATTGATCTATATTTTTTGTTTGTTTTGGCTCTTCTTGCTTTAGGTATCAGCACTATATTTGTGTCATAACAGGTATTTGGTAGGACTCCTAAACCAATTTTTCCAAATAGTTTATATAGTATTGGAATTACTTGTTCTTTAAATGTTTGGTAGAATTCAATTGTAAATCCATCTGGCCCTGGTGATGCTTTTCTTAGGGAGTTCATTAATGGCTTGTTCAATTTCTTTTTCTAAAATGGGGTTAGTTGAGTATTTTATTTCCTCTTCTGTTAATCTGGGCAGTTTATATTTTCGTAAATATTCATCCATTTCACTTAGATTGTCAGATTTATTGGCATACAGTTGGGCAAAATAGCTTTTAATTATTGCTTTAATTTCCTCTTCATTGGTGCTGAATTCACCCTTTTCATTTCTGATACTGGTAATTTGGTTTTCTTCCTTTTTTTTTAATCAAATTAAGCAAGGTTAATCTATTTTGGTTCTTTCATAAAATCAGCTCTTAGTCTTATTTATTAGTTTAATAGTTTTCTTACTTTCAATTTTATTCATCTCCCTTTTGATTTTCATAACTTTTAATTTGGTATTTAATTGGGGATTTTTAATTTATTCTCTTTTTTAGCTTTTTTTTAGCCCAAGTCATTTATCTCTTGTTTCTCTATTTTTCTATTTCTATTTCTTTATTTTATTCATGTAAGCATTTTGAGGTATAAAATTTCCCCTAAGAATTGCTTTGGCTGCATCCAATAAGTTTTGGTATGTTATCTCATTATTGTCATTCTCTTTGATGAAATTATTGATTGTTTCTATTATTTGTTGTTTGACCTATTCATTTTTTAGGATTAGATTATGTAGTTTCCAATTAATTTTTAGTCTATCTTTACACAGCCCTTTATTACGCATTATTTTTATTGCATCATGAAGTGAAAAAATGCAGTTAATATTTCTACCTTTCTGCATTAAATTGTGAGGTTTTTAATGCCTAAATACATGGTCAATTTTTGTGTAGGTACCATGTACCACTGAGAAAGAGGTATATTCTTTTCTGTCCTCATTCAGTTTTCTCCAAAGATCTATCATATCTAACCTTTCTAAAATTCTATTCTCCTTAACTTCTTTCTTGTTTATTTTGTAGTTAGATTTATCAAGTTCTGAAAGGGGATAGTTGACATCACCTACTGGTATATTTTTTTTCTGTCTATTTCTTCCTGTAACTCACTTAACTTGTCCTCTAAGAATGTGGATGCCATACCATTTGGTGTGCATATGTTTAGTATTGATATTACTTCATTGTCTGTGGCACCTTTTAGCAAGTTATAGTTTCTTTCTTTTTCTCTTTAAATCAGATCTATTTTTGCTTTTGCTTTGTCTGAGATCAGGATTGCTACCCCTGCTTTTTTTTTTGCTTTAGCTGAATCATAATATATTCTGCTTGAGCCTTTTACCTTTACTCTGTATGTATCTCTGCTTTAAATGTGTTTCTTGTAAAGAATATATTGTAGAGATTATGGTTTTTAATCTACCCTGCTATCCACATCTATTTTTGAGGAGAGTTCATTCCATTCACACTCACAGTTATGACTACTATGTATGTATTTCTCTCCATCTTATTTTTCCCCCATTTATACTTTTCTCTCTCCTTTCACCCTTTCCCTCCTCACCAGTGTTTTGCTTCTGACCACCACCTCCCTCAATCTGCCCTCCCTTCTATCTGCCACCCCCTTTATTTTCCCCTTTCCCCTCCTTCTTATCAACCACACCCTTTCCATTTTCTTTCCCCTTTCCCCTTTCCCCTCATACTTCCTTATAGGGTAAGATAAGTTTCTATACTCAACAAGTGTGAATGTTATTCCCTGTTTGAGCCAAATCTGATGAGAGTAAGGTTCAAACAATGCTCTCCCCATCCCTTCTTTCTCCCTACCATAATAGGTGTTTTGTGCCTCTTCCTGTGATATCATTTACCCTATTCTGCCTCCCCTTTTCCTCTTCTCCCAGTACAATCCTCTTTTTACCCCTTAATTTTTTTATATTATCACATCAAAGCCAACTTATAGCCACACCATCTGGTCTATGAAATTCCTTCTAACTGCCCAGATAGAGATACAGTTCTCAAGAGTTACAAGTTATCATTTTCCCAAGTAGGGATATAAACAGTTTAATCTTATTGAATAATATGTTTTCTTTTTCCTTTCCTGTTTGCCTTTTTATGCTTCTCTTAAAGCTAGTATTTGAAGATCAAATTTTCTGTTCAGATCAAGTCTTTTCATCAGTAAGGTTTGGAAGCCTCCTATTTCATTGAATATCCATCTTTTTCCCTGAAAGATTATGCTCAGTTTTACTGGGCAATTGATTCTTGGTTGTAATCTAAGCTCCTCTGCCTTCTGGAATATCATATTCCAAGCCCTCTGATCCTTTAATGTAACAGCTTCTAAGTCCCATGTAGTCCTGACTGTGGCCCCTTGATATTTGAATTATTTCTTTCTGGCTGCTTATAGTATTTTCTCCTTGACCTGATAATTCTGGAATTTGGCTACAATATTCCTTGGTTTTCATTTTGGGATCTCTTTCAGAAGGTTATTGGTGATTCTTTTGATGATTATTTTACCCTCTGGTTCTAGGACCTCAGGGCAGTTTTCCTTAATAATTTATTGAAAGATGCTGTCCAGGTACTTTTTTTGATCATGGCTTTCAGGTAGTTCAATAATTCTTCAATTATCTCTCCTGGATCTATTTTCCAGGTCAGTTGTTTTTCCAATGAAGTATTTTACATTTTCTCCTATTTTTTTCATTCTTTTGATTTTGTTTGAGTAATTCTTGATATCTTATCTAGTCATTACCTTCCACTTGCCCAATTCTAATTTTTAAGAAATTATTTTCTTCAGTTAGTTTTTGTACCTCCTTTTCCATTTGACCAATTCTACTGTTAAAGGAGTTGTTTTCTTCAGTCAGCTTTTGTGCTTTCTTTTCCAAGTTGGTGATGCTTTTTTCATAATTCTCCTGCATAACTGTCTTTTCCAAACTTTTCTTCTACCTTTCTTACCTGCTTCTTAAAATCATTTTTGATCTTTTTGAAGAGGACTTTTTATGCTTGTAACCAATTCATATTCCCCTTTGAGGCCTCATATGTAGGCATTTTGACATTGCTGTTCTCTTCTGCATTTGTGTTTTGATCTCCCCTGTTGCCATAGTAGCTTTCTATGGTCAGGGCTCTTTTTGGGTTTATAACAGCAACGTTGCTAGCAGCTGTTGTGGGGACGTAAGACCAATAACACCAGCACACAGAAGGGCTGCCAGCACAGGTCCTTTGATCTGCTTTTCTAAGGAAAGAAATGTTAAGGGGTTAACAATCTCACTTTAATGAAACATACATGTACCATTCACTTAGTTCAAGGGGAAAAGCCTGCACCCTGAACTTCAGAGCAAATACAAACAGAAATTGCAAGCATACATTATATAAACAGAGCAAATAAACACAAATCAGTCTATCTGTAGCAATATATAGTTAGCACAGAAGCACCAACATCTGGGTTTTCAGATCTGGGGTACTCTTAACAATGGCTACCCAGAGTCTCGTCTGGTCAAGTCACATGACAGTCTTCCAGTGAGTGACAGCCCCAAACAAAACACTAACCTCTGAGTGTATATACCCTGTTCAGGGTCAAAGGGCTTCACAACCATGAGACTCAAACCTACATGAACTTGGCTTTCTTGTTTCTTAAGCAGGTTATCAAAGATTCCAGATTTAATCAAAGAAACAAAGGCCAGACTCATCAAATGCACTTGATTACTTCAGTGCTCCAAAAGGGAAAACAGTAAAAAAAAAAAAAATCCCACCTTAATTACCATTATAGGGGATTTTTGGCTCATTTTTTAGAGTTGAGCTCTGCTCTTGGGGCACAGGGGTCACTGTCCCAAGCTTTTTTTGCTGAGGGCCAAGGGCCTAACCATTAGCTTTCCATGCCAGGGCCTCAGGTGCTGGTGGCTTACCCACTGCACTAGGGTGGCCCAGCCTAGTTTCACCTATTGTGTCCTGGTTTTAGGACTGACAATCTACCTTCTGATCACTGGGGCTGGAGGCCTCACAGCTGGCCTCCTGTGCTACTGACCTACTGAGCCAAGACTGAGGGGCCTTGGCTGCTGATCTGTGCTGTGGCTAAGAGACTCGCACTGGCTTGCCTGGACATCATCTGAGCTGGGCTGTGCTCCCCTTTTACCCAAGTGAGAAAGACTTTTCCTGAAGTCCTTCTAAATTATCTTAAGCTAGAAAATTATTTAATTCCATCTTTTTGTGGGTTCTGTTGCTCCAGAATCTGTTTAGAGGCTTGATCGAATATTGTTTCTGAGAGAAACTGGGGAGAGCTCAAGCAACTTCCTTGCTTCTCTCTGCCATCTTCTCTCTGCCCCTTTATTTTATTTTTAATTTAATTTTAAATGAACAAAAAATAATCTTCTCTCCAATTGTTGACTCAGTTACCAATTGTTCTCAGTCCTGTTTATCAACCAGTGTTGGGGGAGGCTGTGGTGGGAAAGTAGACACCAAGTGTGCAGCTTTTTGTATTGCCTGTTTTTTTCACATACTCCTACCTGCAAATTGTCAGGTTCCTGCTATCTTGGAGAGGAACTGAGATACACGGGCCCAGCCTCTTTTGCTGAGGTGGAACTACCTATAGAAGCTGTCCCCACCTTGAAGCCATTGCTGATCTTAGGTGATCAGCCCTTCAGGGTGTTGCTACTTTGATATACTTAAAATAAAATCCTTTTAATTCTCTTTGTCCTGACTTTTCCCTCACTACTCGGGGTGAAAGCCCAAATGAAGAATTTTCCTTTCCACACACCCCTATCAAAAAAGAAAAACAAAAGAGAATAAAACCTTTGTAGGTGTTCAAATTCTTTAAAAAAAAAAAACACTATGGATTTTCCTTTTCTGCCTGTTAAATAGCTCCCATGCCTTGAACTAATTGTCATATTTGTCCATTTTAATTAAAAAGGCTACATATGTTCAAATAGAGAATATATGCATTTTAAATTTAAATCTATTCTCTTGAAAATATTTTACAAATGGCCAGTCATGCTTTAGGATCTCCTATAAGAAAAGCAAAGGCTTTCCAAATATTTGTCCCAAGGGAGTAGTAAATCCAATTTCATCATTCTCTTAGAATCCTAGGTAGCTAGGTGCTGCTAAAAGAGTGCTGGACTTGAAGTCCAGAAGACCTGAGTTCAAATACTGCAACCAATCCAGCTAGCTATGTGACTCTGGGAAAGACACTTAACTTCTCATGCTCAGTTTCCTCATCTACAAACTGGGAATAATAATAGCATCTACTTCCCAGGTTTGTAATGATGACCTAATAATATTGATAATACTCATAAAGTGTTTTATAAATCTTAAAGTCCTATATAAATGCTAGCTATTATTACTACTACATATTTTCAAAAAATGTTCCCTTTTCCTAGAGCCAAATATTCTTAAAAGCCAGAAAGTGGGAAAGAAATCTGATTATACTTTCTCATTTACTAAAATAAGGTGCTTTAAAAAAAATGTGGTTGCACGATCTTTTCCCTCAATAGCCAGCCAACATCCCAGCTTGAAGGCATTTTCCTTGGAGTTACCTTCTGAAATAGAACTGACTGGACTATGTAACATTTCAACAAATTCTATTCCTAAATACTTCCCAAATCTAGCATTGAACCAAGTGTTTTACCTCATCCACTTTACATACAATAAAAATAACTCCTTATATTTTTATCTCATTATATGCATAAGCAAACTCTACATAGCATGCTAGCCCCATAGGCCAATGTGTGTGCTCTCTCTCTCTCTCTCTCTCTCTCTCTCTCTCTCTCTCTCTCTCTCTCCCTCCCTCCCTCTTTCTCTTCCTTCTTCCTCGTCACTTCTTGTCTTCTTGTCCCTCTCCTTCTATCTCTGTCTGTCTCTCCAGTCTCTCCCTGTGTCTTTCACCGTCTCTCTGTTTGCATCTGTCTCTATTTCTCTCTCTCTCTCTCTCTCTCTCTCTCTCTCTCTCTCTCTCTCTCTCTCTCTCTCTCTCTCTCTCCTTATCTCTATCTCTGTTTTTCTCTCTCTTTCTCTGTCTCTGTCACTGATGCTCTGTTTCTGCCTGTGTGTCTCTCTGTCCCTCTCTCCATGTCTGTATCCATGTCTCTGTCTCTCTTTGTCTTCCTGCCTTTATCTCTGACTCTGCCTCCTTCTATGTCTCTATATTTCTGTCTCTCTGTTTCTGCATCTGTGTTTCTATCTCTCTCTCTCTCCTTCTTCCTGTCCTCCTCCCATCCCCCCCCCCCCCCATTTAGCATGAGGAGCACATTTCAGAGAAAAAACAAAAGTGAAAAGTGATACAGAGATGCTGCTCATTGGAGATATGTTCAATACCTACACCTCTCTTCCAATGATGAAACCAGAAAGTGCCCTTGTTTGAGGGGTCAGAAAGCCTAGATATAATTCTAGGTCTTTGAGTGTGGCCCTTGCCTCTTACCAGTTGTGTAACCTTAGGCAAGTCCTTTAATTGCTCTGAACTTCAGCTTTCTCAGCTATCCAATGGGGCTAATACTGTTTTTATAGCCTGCTTGGAGGGAAGGCCTTGGCAAACCTTTAAGTGCTCCAGAAATGAGAGCTATTTTTCTACAAGCCTGCATCTTTATGGAGAATGACATTTCTAAAGTTGATAATTATTTTTTATAATGCTTGGCCATTTTTTCCAGGAGACCACATCATGTCTTTCTGGTTCAAAATGGAATCAGATATGATCCTGAGGTGGAGTCCTGGGAGACAAGGAAATTGGCTGCCAGAGCCAAAGCTAAGGTAGGGGAATTAGAAACACCATAGTGCTGATATTATGGTGCAAGGAGAGAATAAGCCTCCTCCCACAGCTTTGCACAGACTACTAACCTTTTGCCTTGCATTCCATGGTCACCACTGGCTACTCCCTCTCCTAATCTTAGACCATGACCTCCAGGGTCCCATTGTTGTGGAGCTCCTCTCTCTCTGGCCTTCCTCCCCATGTTGATTCAACCATTTTTTAGGCTAAGTAATTCCTTTGATCCTGTTGGTGACTCATTTTAATAGCCATTCAAATCAAGAAGGAGAATGAAACTATGCACCCACAGTTCTGTTTTCCCAGTGTCAACCCATATGCACGGGTTAAGGCAGAAGAACAGAAACCAGAGGCTTTCTAACCAATATATTTCTGTTGCTTCTGCATTTAGCTACAAGGGGGGAAATAGGAAGGGAGTTTAAATATTTTGTTATTGTTGTTTCTGGGTTTTATTTGTTTTTGATAACTGTGTACTTGTTGGGAATAAGCATTGGAGAAGGAAGAATATGGAGGGAATCCTTAAACTATGATACAATAAACGCATGACTCTGCAAGAATGTATAAAAACTTAATTTGTATAGCTGTATATTCTTTTCAAATGAATCTACATTCCTTCCAGAACTATCCATGCAGAAAAAATAAATTTATTGGATAAGCCAAGGAGAGGAAAGGAGAAAAGTGGGAGGGGAGGGGAAAGAGAAATGAGAGAACAGGGAAAGGAGAGAAAATAAGAGAAAGGGGAAGGAATGGAAAGGGGGAAAGTAGAAAAAGGGGAGAGGGGGAAAGGACGGTAAGGGGAAAAGGAAGGGAAAACAAAATGGAAGAAAAAATCTCCTATAATAAAAACAAAGACTTTGTAAATATGTATCCCAAGATATCATGCCCTTTAACATGTGCAGAAGTTTTAGAAACATTAAGTGATAAAGTGACTGCCTGGATCAGTCACAAATCAACCTGAAGGCAGGTTTTCTGAAACTGGGGAAGCAGGTGTCATCATCCACATATGAAAACATTTGTTTCATGAATGAGGTTTATTTATTTTCCAAACTCTTATACAGAAAAATCAGGGAATGGAATTCAATGAGTTGATATGAATGCTTTGGATTCTCTTTAGCTGGCATTTGTCCATTTAGAATATTGCTTTTTAATTAATCATTTGATAAAATAGCATGTGCATCCCAGAGATTTGATTATATATACACCTCTTATAGGCAATTTAAAAAGCATATAACAAATAACACAACACAACATACATGTGTAGCTAAAGTGTGCATTACGTTTGACTTGCTTTTATGCTGTGGAGGAAGCTGAATAATAGGCAATAAACAAGTTATTTTTCATGGTTTAATTTCTTTTTTTTTTTTTTTTTGCTTAATGGAAACAGAAGCATTGTTGGAAGCCCTGGAAGGGAAGCAAGGAAAAGCCCCATACAGCAAGCACCACTCCCCGCCAACCTCCCCCCCCACCCCCTAACATATCTGAATGGTAGATACAATCATATCTAGTCTTGAGAAGTAGGGTGGAAAGTTCAATTTGTAGTGTAGAATTAATAGACCAGTATCTCACTAAGACTCTTCACCTTCTGCCTGGAGAAAACTTTCAAGGTCTCAAAAAATAAAAAAGAAGACTCAAGGACCAGAACCACCTCAGTTATGTAGATGGCATTGTCATCTTTTGCTTCAGTTAAAGACCTTGAAGCAATGATGAAAGAACTGAACAGAAGAGCAAGAAAGCTGGATCATTATGTAAAAGAAGCATATGCAAAATCATATTCAGCACATACATTCAAGAGGGAAAGCTGGTTGTGGAAAAGAATTTGTTATTGCAAAGAAGTGTCTTCTGAGACCATATGGTGCACATTGTTACATCCCTGAAAGGTTCAGAAAGCAGAATCAACCCCAGCGGGTGTCAATGGGAAACTGAAAGTAAATAGTAGCATGGAATTAAAATACACTACCTATTAGAAAGTGGATTTTGATATCCACAGAAATACATAACTATTTAACATTATGAGAGAGGAGAATTTGTTCATTTAAATTGAAAATATATTTTAGCATGGTATAATGTGAAAAGACAACAGAAAAACTGATTCAGAATTACACTCATACAGGAGACTAACAGGAAGAAAATAAGTGTGGCTTTAACTGCATGTTCCTATATATGCCACATGAAGGGCCTGGGACATGTAGCCATCTTTAAGAGATCTGATGCAAGCACATACCTAATCCTGAAAGAGGGGACCAACAGGCAAGCACAGGGGAATGACACCTCCCTCTTTTTCAGATGTAAACCCTCTTTCATTTAATGGGAAGAGAACACAGATTGTTGTGGGACCCAATCCACCCACCACTGGCTCCTCTAGGCAATCGAACACTGCATGTGAGTACAGAGTTCAGTTTCCCTGTACTAGCGTTACTCTAGGCTTGCCCCAGGAGTTTCCCATAACTTGATCTATCAGAATGAATATGATATCTGCCTGTTATCAACAGTTAAGATTTCCATTGAGAATTCCAATGGCCCTGTTGTACAGGATACAGCTGCCCAGGCATGTGGCAAAGAGATGCATGACTGTTGTAGGAAAATATATAAGCTACAGAAAGGAGTTATTGTTTAGGTACATATTGGATTAGGTGGCCTCAGGTGCTTCCAAGTCTGAGATTCTGTGATTCTATAAATGAACTCAACCACATTTAGATGGATCTTCTTCCTAAAAATGAAACC
Source organism: Trichosurus vulpecula (assembly GCF_011100635.1). Taxonomy (NCBI): domain Eukaryota; kingdom Metazoa; phylum Chordata; class Mammalia; order Diprotodontia; family Phalangeridae; genus Trichosurus; species Trichosurus vulpecula. Next base: position 260,858,372 of record NC_050574.1, on the reverse strand, counting down.
AGAATCCAAAAAGAAATTGCTGCCAAATGGAAGGAGAGATGATCACAGGTTCCCAAAAGAGGAGGAAAAAAAAAGGAGTTGGACGAATTGGCTTTCTCACACATCCAATGGCAAAGAGAAACATTATTTCATGGTATATTTGGCTATCTCGTCATAGCTTATGTACAAACATCTGTTACAGAAAATAAAGTTGAGGAACCCTATGAAGAATTTGCCAAGGTCCTCCAAACTAGATCAACATGTACTTTGATATTCCATAATTTTATTGCAAAAGTGGATACTGGACAAGATGGCTAGCCACGTGGGAAAATGACTATTCTAACCCGGAAACGAAAAAGATCAAAGAATTAATCAAAAGATTCACACCTGTCCATCATGAATACTTTCTTCCTATATACAGTCAGAAGGTACCAGATATTGAACACTGAAATATCATAGAAATGGAGATTAATTGGAATTTACCAACAGGACATGAGTGGTATAAAAGTTAGAGTAACTAATATGTGTCTAAGCATAGGGAGATGACTAGACAAAAAGGATCGAAGTCAATGCCAAAGCATAAGAAAGGATAACCATGAAAAGGAAGCAGAATTATAATTACAGCAGCTCCAACTCAACTTGTGTAAATATGCTAGGGGTTCCAAAAACTGGGAAACGGCAAGTGTCGTACAATGGAAAGGGTCTGGATTTGGAGTCAGAGGACCTGAGCTCAACTCCCAATCCTGCAATTTTCTAAGTATATGGTCATGATAAAAATCACTTAATGTCTCTGGGCCTATGTCCTTAACTATAAAATAAAGGGGTTGGACTAGATGACCTGTGAGGTCCCTTCCAGGTACTAATCTGCCATCCTATTATCTCAATTAAAGACATTCACTCACCATTTATTTAACAACAAAAACAACAAAATTCTATCCATATGAAACAGGAGCGACCAAAAAAAGATCAGGAAGCACTTCAGCCAACAAGCCATTCTCCTTTATGCCAAGAGATAAGACAGCCAAAGGTAACATCAATCTAGAATACAAATTCATTATAGTGAAAAGGTATGGAAGAATACAGTCAGTATTATCTCACCCAAAAAATGAAGTTGAGGGAATCACTAAAACTCATATCCTTCTTAAAAGTAGTTGATGGGAAAATAAGCCTGGGGAAATTCAGCATGAGACCCAACTAAGCCAGATTATCCCAAGAGTATTCTCAGAAGAAACTGGGAGTACAAGAAATATACATATGAAATGGGGAAATTTTAACAGTATTTCTAGATTCCAGAATTCTTAGAATCTAAAACAACCTATTAGCAACTTATTAGCAACAATAGTAGAACCAACATATTTGTGCTCTGCCACTTCAGTCATAGATGCACTGATGGAACTTTGGAAGGTGAATTTGGAAGGAGTTGTTAGACCTGCCCAGATATATAAATATTCAAATAAGTTAAGGACTTGTGATTTTAAGTGTGGAGAACTTCCTCCACCAATTCAGATCACATCCTTTCCATGATTTACATTATAAGTCCTAGGGACTTGTTCAAGGCACATCCAGTTGAAATCACTTGCCTGAAGTCATCTAGTTACTAAGTGTCAGATTTGAACCTTCTGACTTCAGGTACAACACTCTGTCAACCACAACCAGCTACTTCTGTGTACAGACCAAATAGACACAAAAGATATCTACGCTGGAGGTACAAGCTTTGTGAAAGAGCTGAAGTATTGATTTTTCAAGCTATCTTAGAGCAGAAGATTTGAAAAGAATGGCAAAGCTTTCCAAAGGGAATTTCCCATTAGCAACACCTGAGAAGAGATCAAGAACTACCGCTTTATCTACATGCTTTCTCATGCTTATAAAATCTTTATGAGATTGGTGTAAATAGGTATTGTATTTATTCCCAAAGAAAATGATAAACTAGTAAATAAAGCATCTTCTAAATTAGACCACATTGTCAGCCATCCAACTAACCAAGAAATATAGAAAATAGAAGATATGTCTATATCTACTGTTTGCAGAGTTTTTGACTCAGAAGAACAAGGTACAGCCTTAAATACTTTCAACAAGACCTCACCTACATATATATTGAATTGTACAGGACTCTAGGAAAGATGAAGCCATAGAGATATCCTTGTGCAGTGACCACAGAGTAGTAGCCTCAAATGAAATATAAAATAGAGAGGTTTGTTCTTCAAAGATATTTGGAAGTGATGTGTAACTTTTAATTCTCTGGGCATCAGTTTTCTCCATTATAAAAGGAGGAGATTTGACTAGCTAGCTCCTAATATCACTTCTAGCTCTAAATCTAAGGTCCCTGGCAATGGAAAGCTTTCCAAATGATCCTATTTTCAAGTTTCAATTATGCTGATGGCGTTGGCCCCCAAATACTGCCTTCAGTAAGATCCATAGTGATTTTTTTAAAAAAATACACCTAGCTGACTTACATGAACTGATGATGAGTGAAGTGAGCAGAACCAGAACAACACTGTACACAGTAACAGCAACATTGTGCAACAATCAACTTTAACAGACTCGGTTCCTTTCAGCAATACAATGATCTAAGACAATTCCAAAAGACTCGTGATAGAAAATACTGTCAACATTCAGAGAAAGAACTATGGAGTCTGAATGCAGATCAAAGCATACTATTTTCACCTTTTTTGTGTTTTTTTCCTCTTGGTTTTTCCCTTTTGTTCTGATTCTTCTTTCACAACATGACTAATGTGGAAATATGTTTAATATGATTACATATGTATAACCTATATCAGATTGCTTGCTGTCTTAGGGAGGGAGAAAAAAGTTTGGAACACAAAATCTTATAAAAGTGAATGTTGAAAACTTTCTTTACATGTGATTGGAAAAAATAAAATACTATTAAAATTTTTAAATTTAAAAATAAATTTTTAAAAATATACTTAGCTATCCATAGTGAAAAAAAGAAAATGGATATAAAATTAATAGTAGTTGAAAGGGCAGCCAAATGAATCATCCTCTCTTTATACATAACATAGATCCATGGTGCAAATGAACAATTTAATATGAGGAAAGAATTTAATATGAGGAAAATGTGCAATATTACCCTTTCTCCTAACTCTTCTTTTTCTGTTAAGAGAATCATCTTTAAGTGACATGGGTTTGCAATATAGAAGACATCCTTGACCTTTCAATAGCCCTCATCTTCCATATCTAATCAGGTGCCAATTCTTTTCAATTCTACCTCCTGAAAATTGCTGGGATACACATCCACATACGTATCTCAAATGACATGACAACCATGTTGTCTCTGGGCATCAAATTCCCTACATATACTATTGGAATACCTTCCTGAAAGATGTCCTGAATCTATTATCTCAGATCTCCTGTTTAACCTTCAGATGGCATACAAATGATATTCCTAAGTATGAGTCTGACCATGTCACTCCTCTCATAAAGCTTTAGGGGCTTCCCCTAACTTTTAGGATAAAATATAAACTCCCATTTGTCATTAAAAGCCTTTCACAATTTGACTACAGTCTGTCTTTCTAGAGGGAGGAAATAAGCTTTTATTAGGCACTTACTACGGGTCAGGCACTATACTTAAATGCTCTACAAATAGTATCTTATTTGACCCTCACAATAACCCTGGGAGGTTGTTATTGTTCATTCATTTTTCAGTTGTGTAGACTCTTCATGACCTCATTTGGGGTTTTCTTGGCAAAGATATTGGAGCGGTTTGTTCTTTCTCCAATTCACTTTATAGTTGAAGAAACTGAGGCAAACAGGGTTAAGTGACTTGCCTAGGGTCACACAGCTAGTAAGTGTTCAGGCCAGATTTGAATTCTGGTCTTCCTGACTTCAGGCTTAGCACTCTATCCACTGTGCCATCCAGCTGCCCCAATCCTAAGAGGCAAGTGTTATTATCCTCTTTTTACACATGAAAGAACTATATACTTCTTCCTCATGTACATGATTAAGTATATTATTCTCCTCATGTACTCTGTGGTCCAAACAAACTGGATCACTTGTCATCATTCAAACATATCCTCTCTGTCTCTATGCCCTCGTACAAGCTGTTCCCCTTGACTAGAATGGTCTATGTCTCACCTCTGCCTCTTAGAACCTGCAAGGCTCAGTTGAAGAGACTTATTCTAACTTCCCTAATGGGTGAACATCATCTTCTTTTAACATGTTGTATTCCCCTACCTCCTTCTGCCTTCTCACTACAGAATGTAAGATCCTTGAGGGCAAGAGTATCTCTCGCTTTTGAATTTATATTTCCTGTGCCCACCATAGTGTCTGGCACAGAGCACTTAATAAATGCTTTTTGATTAATCATTTCACTGATTTGAGAAATTTTACAGGCTTTCAATGATTCCAAGTTACAACCAGAAAAATTCATCTTTTATGTTGATATGCTTCTGTTGCAGCTAAATGACTACACATTAAAAATGCCACAATCACAGAATTATTAAAATTATAGATAATCTAAGGTTGAGGTATCAAACACAGAGCTTGAACCAGATTAAAATGTAATTAGGAAATATTTTTAAAATAAATAAAAATAAAACAAGACATAGATAACATTACATTTAAAACTAAGTCATTATGCACCCATAGGGATCCATATGCATGGATTAGTGGCCCCCATGAGTGTGACTACTGAGCTAGAGGACAAGGGAAAGCTGTCCTTTATGAGCAATAATGACTAAAAGAAATGGTAGAAACAATGGAGAGGCAACAATGGAGAGGCTTATTGACTAGGGCACTGGACTTGGAATCAAGGAGATTTCAAATCCCAGCTTAGTTACTTATCAGCTTTGTAATATGCTCTGGTCACTTAACCTCTCTCTGTCTCAGTTTTTTTACCTGTACAATGATGGAGTCAAACTCAATGAGCTCTGAAGTCACTTGTTACTCTATATATGATATTTTGATAAGATAAAGAACATGTATGACTAGAAAAGGAAGTGGGACAGCATATGGCAAAAGTTAGGGATGAAAGATGGAGAATCTCAGTGCGGCATTGATATCCATAAAATGTTAAAAGAAGTTGTGTGTCCCTAGGCAAGTTGCTTAATTTCTCTGAGCTTGTGTAACTTCATCTATGAAATAAGGAGGTTGAACCTAATGACCTCTAAGATCCATTCTAGCTCTAAATTTATGATCTTGTGTGTATAAAAATTGAATCGTATAAGACAGTGGTGTCAAACAAAAATAGAAGTGCATCCATATGGGATACATGTTGACTTAGAAAGCCATAAATTAACTATATTTATTTTTTTGTTTAACATTCCCCAATTACATTATAATCCAGTTAAGGTCATATTCTGCTACTTGTTGGTGAGTTTGATCCCTCTGGTATAAGGCACCTGGTAAAGCACCTTTCACTTAGCAAATTGGTTAATAAGTATTGGTTGAAGTCAAATAATTAGCAAACCATTCTGCTCATTCATTATGATGATACCTATATTAGCTGACATTTACATAATGCTTTACTGTTTGCAAAGTGCTTTATATGTGTTAAGTCATGTGATCTTCATAACCACCTTCGTGCTTGAGGATTCAAAGAAAAACATGGACATCGACAAAGAAAAACATAAAAAATACAATTTTATCCAAATCATTGAAAGTATCACCAACCTCAATAACTAAAATCTAGAAACATACATATAAGTTGGCATTCATATGACTGCCTGATGAAGGCAATAGGGCTCCCTAGGATGGCAAATTAGCCAGATGACCAGCCTTCACCAGGAAGGCCTCCCCAGGACCAAAGACCCTCTTTGAGAAAGCATCTGGAAAATGAAACATAGAGCCTTTTACTCAAAAAAGCTACAAGTTATAAGAGTCAATAATGGAGAAACATATTAGCCTCAAGTTCAATTTGTAACATGCATGTAAAGATGAATTCAATATGTGTAAGCACTTTGAAAAGTGGTATTAGTCAATATGACCAGTGCATTTGAGATAAGTAACTAATTTTCTCAGTCAAACATTCATATCCAAGTTGTCTGGTTTGAATCAGGAAAATCCAAGAGGCCATGGCACTTTTGCTCTAGAGGATCTAGGATCAGAAAGAAGGTAAATTTAACCCTATGACTGTTGTCAAAGTTGAGTTATTTCTTATGGGTCAACTTCTGCTCTGAAATCAGTGCAGAAAACATTCCAGTCATAAGGAGTCTTCAACGTGGAGTATTTGGCTTTGGTTGATATATAAATATAAATATAAATATATATATATATATACACACACACACACACACACATATATACATATATATGTGTGTATATATGTATATATTCCCCTTCTAAAAATTTTGAGGCACATAGTAGGATATAAAAATGTGTATACATATGTATATGGTATATATGTATATGTATGGTACATATATATATATATGTACATACACACTCGTTGACTGATAAAGCAAATACCCATCACTATATAATCTTTCAAATAGCAAACAATTAGACTTTAAACAGTGATGATTTTTTACATGTAAATCTAATGGCATTTACTTGAAAACATTTTAGCAGCAAAAGAATGCCAGGTAACACAATTTCAGTGATAATGTAACAAATTTGTTAATGTGTCTGTGTGAAAGAGAGAGAGAGAGAGAGAGAGAGAGAGAGAGAGAGAGAGAGAGATACAGTACGCCACCTATTTGAGACATAAATATGGGAAGCAGAAACCCAAGAAACGTGTTCCCACATTTTTAATGCCTTAAATTAGCTGACTTTCCTCCCCCCACTTCTTGCCTGACATTTTCTCATAGATTTCCACGGAGAGTGAATCAGGTCCCTGAACTTTTCAAAGAGCTCGACACAACTGGTAACACTCCCCCTTAATCAGCTGCCAGTTCCTTGTATATTTTGCCTGTTGACACATTTGCTTATCAGGCAAAATCTGCCTGTAGATGAAGGCACATGTGGTTCCAAGGACAGAACTTGGCCTCATATTTGTTTGCCTTATCACCATATTCATTTCCACACTGGTTGTGTTTATGTTGACCATTCTCTTATATTTAAATAAACTGCTCTTCCCCCATCTCATCTCCCTTTCATGAGTTCTTAAACATTGGTAAAGCCATCCTTCTCCTAATGAATGCTCAATTGCATGCATTATATTTTTGTAGTCGAAGCATGATAAACCTTAAAATACTTTCTTAGTCACTTGTTACCACCTCTAATTCTTTGCAAAGCTGGCATTGGAAGTCAAAGCTTACAAGAAGTACCTACTATAGGGTAATGAATGGGAATGGTTTGCTTTCATGAAGACCTTTCCCCATTTAATAAATAAGAGTAGCACTGTACACTATGATGGATAAGCAAAAGGATGTTTTTTTCTTCCCTTTTAAGCCCTAAATTATAAAACCTGACAAATCTGGGTAGCTTTTATTCTTATCAGTAGGTAGATATTCTTAAATTGCTCATTTTTCTTCCATATACTATGGCTGACTTCCTCCTGGCCCTTCTCCCTCAAATCCACTATAATACTATATTTCATCTCGGAATATAAATTGTAGAGAAGGTGACAACTTGCACTAATAGAGGGAGTTTCCTTATCTGAGAGTTCCCCATATCAATAAAAGATAAGTCCAATCCCTATCTCTATATTAATCTATACATGGTTGGAATGTTCCTTTTTCAGCAACTGAGAGAAGCAACATGGTGTAGTGGATAAAATGGGGAAGCTTCAGTTCAAGGAATTATAAGTCCAGTCCCTCTGTTTTTCTAGGGGAGCAGAGGGGCACTGTAGACCCAACAGACTGTCACTTTACCAGATATCTGGTCTGTGTTATGCTGTCATATCAGTGGCCCATTATTAATCCACTCCCAATATCCCCTACACCAAGCCTGAAATTGTTCAGTCAGATAATGTCCATAATGAGTTCAGTCTATCCTGGAAACACACATAAAATTGATTTAAAATTTATCAGCAAACATTTCAGGAGAAGAGCTATCTAATTGTTCTTGAAAGAAATAACAAAAAAAATTGGCAGGTAGCCATGTATTAGTCATAAATCATCACCATTAACATGATCAAGAAGTAGCTAGTGATGGATATTCTTCTGTAAACAAACAAGCTAGAAGGCTGATTCATGTCAGACAGGGCCCTGGGCTTCACACTGAGTATGTGTTGTTTAACAAGAGAGGGCAGGTTAAAGGCACATACAGGGATGCTTCCAAAAGAATAACAACCTGGATCATCAGATTAACATCTTTGGTACATCAAAAGAGAAGGTTATTCATTCATCACCAAGGAATATTAGAGTCCCACCACTCCTTAGTAGGTGGTTTCATGAGCTGCTGAAATGATCCATTCCACTTCTAGGCAGCTCTAAAAACTGTATAATTGTTAGGGCACTGTCCGGATTTTCTTTCCTTGGACCCAGCCTAAATTAGCCAATCTAAAACTTCCTCTCATTGCTCTTAGTTCCACTCTCTGATGCCCAGCAGAATTAGTCTAATTTCTCTTCCACAGAGAAACTGGAAAGTAAGAGGATATCCAAAAATTGAGGAATAGCTAAAGAGCTGTGGCCCTATCCTTTTCACAATGGTTCCCTTATTTGCAGCCAAAGGTCCCATCAGCTTTTGGCTGCCATATCATACCACTGAGCCTTGCTGTTCTTGGAATCCTTGCAAACCTTCAGAACTTTTTTTCCCCATATTCCTCCCCTAAGGCTGCAGATCTATGCTCATGGGTTCTATCAAAGTAGTTCAAACGTCTAAGTGTTACAAAACCAAGCTATTTTGGAAAATTTTGCACTGGTAATTTTGTAACCAAGTGATTTTAAAAAGAACATTTAAAAAATGATATCTAAGAACTCCAGGTCTGCTATTTGGCCATATTGCAATGTGCCTAGGACACTATACCATCATGGTTACTCTTTGTAGGTTCACCTCCAATTTCATGTTCTTTACTCTAAACAAATTCATTAGGGCATAGTAGATTGTAGAACAAACAAAAGAAAGTACCTACCAAAAACTACATATGGGGATATTACTATACACTGGAGCAAAACAGGAGGCAAGGAACAGAAGAGGCAAGTGTGAACAACTGCAAGGCATAGTGAGTTTGGTTATAACAATGTTGACAGTTTTTTTTTTCAGGATTTTTTAGGCACAAATTTGGCAGTACTGAAGAGGAAGCCCAGAAGGTGAGTCAGCACAAGGTCACCATCTTGGTTATCTCACTCTCCTCAATTGTTGGTCTTCCTGGCTCCTTAATCAAATGAATGTAAAATTCAAAGAAGTAGGAAGTGCATTTCAAATACACACACACAGCCCTGCATATCCCTGAACTAGTTTAACCTATATGTTGATTTATCTCATTACCATGTGAAATCATAGAATCTTAGATGTATGGATCTCATAATCACTTGCTTCTTCCTTTTACAAGTAAGGGAACTGACATGCACAGATTACCTAATATTATTTTCAAGCCTACAAAAAATCTCCTTATTGGAATTAAACACCTGGTAATTAATTTTTATTATTTTTAAATTTTGTTATAAAGTAAAAGGAAATTAGAGAGTTGTGGATTTCCCAAGTTTGTGAACCAATCTCTTTGCTGTTCCCTTCCCCCACTTCCACATTCCTCTTCCCTAAACTAAGCTGACTTCTTTACTCATTCCCCTCTAACCCTACTTCTGTCATGTTTCTATTATCTTTGTATATTTTCTTTCCCTAACCTATTATGAGGGTAGCCACCACTTAGCCCTTTGCTTATTTATTTGCTTTGAAGTGATCATAGTTCTTATGGTGGCTGACCCAGATTCTTTGTAACTATCTTGATGGCTCTCTTGGGCCTGGTCTTTCAACAGGTCAGCCAGCAAGGCCACTGGTATCATGTGTTATTTATCAAAGTAAAATTACATGTGTTCCAAAAAAGATAGCACACACACAAATTACAGTGTAGATGGTTGGTTGCCTCTAGATGGCAACTGACATGAAGCATGGTTTCCCTCCCCCCAAAATAGATATCTATTTCAACATACAATGAATTATTTTCTTAGCTTTCTGTTTAGAGAAATGTAGTTATTATTGTTACTATAACTATTATTATTTTATAAAATCTACATACTTATGTGTCCCATTTATATGGTTTTTAGGAGCACTGTTGCATACTGAAAAAAATGCACTAGGATAGATAGCATAAGATCTGGGTTTTAGACCTAGACATGCAATTCCTTAACCATGTGACAATCTTCTGAGCCTCAGTAAGGCTCAGCTTCTATCTATAGCCAGTCAATTGTCATCTTTAAAATGAGGGAAGTGATGTTTGCTTTCCAGGACTCAGAATTACTCTGGGGAGCAAATAAAATAGTATGAAAGCACTTTTAAAATGACAATGTACCAGAGGATTTCTTATTGTTGCTTTTGTTACTTTGAAGGTCTTTTTAAAAAGTCTCATAATTATTTTCCCAATGACTTTATTTTTGTTGAGTACTACCATCTTCATAGTTACCCAAGTTCACAGATTGAGTCAGCCTCGGCTCTTCCCTTTTACTCAACCAGATAATTTGGAAAATCTTTTCAATTATACCTCCATAATATCTCACATCCATGACCTCCATTCCATTCATATAGCCACCACTCTAGTGGTGGTATTAAGCCTCTCTGGGAGACTCCTAATTTGGTCTTCCTGTCTCTAATCTCTCCCTTCTCCAATATGGCAGCATCCGTACAGATGGCTATTACTGCACCTAACACTCCTCCACACCATAAGCATGAGCCAAAGTCTATCTCCCTATTGTTTCCCACAAGCGAGTTGGTCCAGGTTATCCAGGTTATCCCAAGTTATGCCTCGAATACATTCCCTCTTCACCTAAGCCTTTTCTTGTCCCTGGAAATTACTTTTTTTGAGGGAATCTGGATCTGTAATTTCATTGGTGTAGGGAAGTGGCAGTGAGGAAGCTTCTACCTATGCAGACCAGTGTATTCTGGAAGAATTCTGAGGCAGATAGGTGGCACAGTGGCTGGTCTTGGAATCAGAAAGACCTGAGCTCAAATCCAACCTCAGATACTTCCTAGCCATGTGACCCTAACCAAATCTTTTAACCTCTCTCTGCCTCAACTGAGTTCTGTCAACTGTAAAACGGGACAGTAATAGCACCTACCTCACAGGTTTGTTGCAAGGGTTGAATGAGATGCCAGTAAAATGGTTGGTAGAGTACCTAGTACATAGTAGGCACTTAATAAATGCATCTTTCTCTCCCTCCCTGTACCTCAGAGACTTATATGTGACATTGAGACACTAAGGGACCTGCCCAGGATCTAAAAACCAGTGAAAGAGGTGAAAATTGGGGTAGGTGCAGTCCACCACACATTTTTCCTCTCTTCATAATTTGCCTTATTGTTGCTATATTCATATTTCCTCCAATGGAATGTAAGCTCCTTAAGGGCTTTCATTTCTGCCTTTGCATCTTCAATGGCTAGCAGAGTTACTAACACAGAACTCAATGAAAGAATAATTGATTTTAGTTACAACCAATGTAGTCTATTTGCTTAGGGCTTTTCCTTAGGTTATTAAAACATTTCTAAAATGAAACCTTCTTTAAATTATATGTTACATTATATGTTAAACATGTATTTATGTTTCTGTCAACTGACTTTCAAGAGGAAGTACTTCTTTGGCAAGCCTGTGGACTATAATTCTACGGAAAAAGAAGACAGGCGGCTTTTTCTCCAATGTTCTGGTAACTATCACTTCACAAAGTATATATCACCTTTCATTCACTCCTATGGCACATTGATCTTTCATGAAAAAACATGCATCAAACACAACTCTGTCATCTGTTTGAAACTTTGGTAAATTCAGTTTTGTCTATTTTCTCTTAAATCTCAAAGTAACAAAGACTAATGAAGTATGATAGGAATAACCTTCTTAGGCTCCCATTCTATCTGAGGGCTGTCAATACTTATTGTCATTTAGGAGGTGCAGGACAAAGAGTCAGGGGAGCAACTTGCTTATATTTTTATCCACACCTAGACTACTATGCTATGATAGAAATATCTCCTGTGGGTTGGTGTAATATCAATGCTACTAGCAGCTGTTGTGGAGGTGTAAGACCAATAAACACCAGCACACAGGAGGGCTGCTAGCTCAGGTTCTTTGATCCGCTTTTCTAATGAAAGCAACTTTAAGGGGTTTACAATCTCACTTTCATTAAACATACATATATCATTCACTTAGTTCAGGGGGAAAAGTGAGCACCCTGAACTTCAGAGCAAATACAAGCAAAAATTACAAACAGAGAAAATAATACAAATCAACAGACAGGCTTCTGTCTGAGCATAGCAATGCATACATAGTTACCAGGGAGAGAAGCACCAATATCTGTGTTTTTCAAAGCCAGGGGCTCCTTAACAGCTACCCAGAGTCTCATCTGGTCAAATCACATGACACTCTTGAGTGAGCCCCCAACAAAATGCTAACCTCAGGATATATATACACTTCTTCAGGGTCAGAGAGCTTCACACCTCTCATGACCTAATTAGCAAAAGGGTGTGGGCCTTCCTACAAACAGAGGCAAGATTCAATCAAAAGCATTTGCTTTCCTTAGTGCTGAGAAGCACTCCAAAAGAAAAAACAGTAAAAATTCCTACTTTGCTTGCCCTTACAGTTGGTCTGAAATGTCTTACCCACCAAGACCTGTGACAGAGCAAAGTGTCTTTTGGCAGAGATCCCTTCCTAGACCTGTTGATTACTGTTCCCACCTCTGATCCAGTCCCAGTACCTCAGATGTGAATTCACAAACTCAACCAGAAGAGTGCCTGACTTCATCTTCAGGAAAACCTGCCTGATGGTCATAAACCATCTTCTGCTCCTCTGACAGCAAGGAAGCAGAGCCCCAGGACTAGAACACACTCACATAAGCAATGAGGATGTAAGTATATCTTAAGAGAAAAGCTTTTCTGTTTGCCATAGATGGTCCCATTTAATGATAGAGCTAATACTTGGTGAAGAGAGCAATGAACAGCTAAGTCACTGGCAAATTAAGTATATTGATTTGAAGAAAAGGGTGGAAGATAATAAAATTCAATACCTTGTCTCTTAGAAATGCTATCAGCAAATAGCAATGTCAATCAGAGGAGACAATCTGGGAATTATGACCATAAAATACCCCTAGTGAATTTTGAGGGGCCGGAGTGAAGGTTAACCCCACAAAAGCCTCATAAATATGATTTGCTTCCTATGAAATCATTTGTATTTTATTTTATGCATTTAAAAGCAATATTTTGAGAAAGGGTACATAGGTTTCACCAGACTGCCAAAGGGGTCCATGACATATTAAAAGTTAAGAACTCATGAGACTGAGTCATTCTCCTTCTGTGAAGCTATCATTTTGATTTATTAGCTCCAATAACTTGGCATATATTCAAATTTAATGCTTACTATAGGCCAATACTATCCTAGGCATTGGCATTATAAAGCAAATAAGCCAGCCTCTGCCCTCAAAGACTTTATTTTCTTCTAGGTTGATATAATTAATGAACAAACAAACAAGCAAAAAAATAAATGAAAAAGCATTTTTTAAACACTTACTGTATACCAAGGAGTATATGAGATTTGCAGAGAGAATAGCACCTCTGGTATAGGGACTTGCTGATCCCTTTTCAGGGCTGCACATCATCTGGTGTCCACCTATCACTCAACTGTCACCTGTGGCTCCAAGAAGCTATAGCATACATCGTGGTCACACTTCATAAACCATCTAGCAGATTGGCTGAACCAGGCTGAGAATAGCCATCAGGCTTTAAATCTATTGGTGAGTTAGGGAGATGCCTACACAAAGCATGTGAAAACTTCCCCTGGCAAAATCAGCAGACGTGAACAATTTGTTCCAACAGTCATGAAAGCAGCTGAAGCAAGCATTGTGGAGTGCTGAGAGTTTGGTCAGACATCAAATATGCCAAGGTCATCCACTGCATCCCAGGCCATCACCAGTCGGCCCGATTTTTGTCTTACCACTAGACTTTGATGACTCTGGAAGAGAGAAGGAGGCTGATGATTTGCTCAGTTCTGCCTCATTTAAATCCAGGACGATATCTATACACCAAGTACTATCCTAGGTATTGTAATACAAAGAAAAGGAAAAAAAAAACAGCCTCTACTCTCAAAGTCTTTACTACCTCCTAGAATGATATAATGGACAAACGAATCAATGTAAAAACATTTATTAAGCATTTACTATATGCCAAGCACTATTCTAGGCATTGAAAAATAAAGGGAAAAATAAACCAGCTTCTGCCCTCAAAGATTTTACTTTCTCCTAAGGTGATACAAGGAAGGAATGAAAGAATGAATACCAAACAAATCACCAAATGTATAAGCATTTATTAAGCCCTTGCTCTATGAGCAAAGCAGAGTCAAAGAAGCACAAAGGAAATGTGAGCTGCACAAATCCAGAAGCAGTTCCCCTCTAAATGTTCCAATGGACCGCTTGTGCCTGAGGGGCGGTAGTGCTTTCTGAATTCATACCGATCTGATCAGCCACAGCTAAATATACCATATCCTGACTACAACACTGTGATGTCATTGGTCATCTTTGAAAATGAAGGACACACAATAGCAACAACAACAATTATGTTACAAGCACTGTGCTAAGCACTGGGGATATAAATACAAAATAAAGATAATCCCTACCCTCGAGGAATTTATATTTCAAAAGGTCACAAACACAGATAAGAGAGGCGGCTAAGGAAGAGCACTTTAATCCAGAAATGTATTGGGATTTTGAGTACAGTCTTAAGGGAGTGGACTGACACACCCATCCAGGAGCAATGGCTGAGTTGATCTGATCTTGGTTCTTGAACCCAAAACTAGAAGGGGGATGAGTGGAAGGAAAGGGCAGGCATGCTACAAGGCCTTGTTCATTGAGGAGGTCTTGCAAAAGGTAGAGGAAGAAGAGAAAATGAAGTGAAGCTTGGCTGGAGTTTTCCTAAGTGTTCCAGGACAGGCAGTCACAGGAAGTGGGGTCCCCAGGGTTGGGTGGTTGGTCAGGAAGCTGTGGAGGAGGTGAGTGAAGATGAGGAAACAGATCCAACAGGCATGGAGATAAATAAATAAAAGATGTTTCAAGGAAAGAGAGAGTACTAATGCTTTGGGCTACTTAGGAAAGTCTTTCTATAAATCGTAACAGTCCATAACAGTAAGATCATTAGGGCACAACCTGTCTCTGGAGCAGTACTTCCCAAAGAAAGGTAACCAAATACCACTGCTAGTGGAAAAACCAAAGGAGGAGGGTGCTGAAAAAAAATAAAGTGGCATCTTTCCATAAGATTCATTTTCTTTAGACTATTACTCAGAGTACTGAAATATTTAAGGCAAAATTAGAGTTGAAATGTAACTTTTTAAATTTTAGATCTGTTATGTCTGTTTATATCTTTATATTTATTTATTCACATGCACATTTCCCCATCTTTCACTAGAATATAAGCTCCTTGAAGGTGGGGGCTGATTTTGTTTCTCTGAAAAGCAACTTATGAAAGCAAAATGCATCCCCTAAACTTTTTATGGGATCCAGGTTAAAAAAGTACAAAAGAATATGGACAGGTGGATGAGTGGATGGATGGATGGATAATGTATTTATTGAGAATTTACTATGTGCAAAGCATTGTTCTTTGACATGATAGAGAGATTTTTAATACTTTATATGATTATGATTATGTTTCTTATGGTGTCAGAAAGGTACAACTTCACTGAATAATTCAATTACCTTTCTGGTCAAATACCCCAATAACCTGATATTAATACTTATATAATGTGCTATACATTTCTTGGGTTACCCAATTAAATTTGTCTTCTTGATCTACTGAGGAGGGAGAACAGTCCCGTTCCTATTTTCTTGCCCCAATGTAGCAAAAACCATGACCTGGCCTACATCTGTTGCTTTTAAAATAACTCAAAACAATAATGTATGATTTTCTGTTCTTATTTTGTTAAATCCATTGGTATTCACACAATGTGTAAACAAAAGCATCATTCTAGAAACCACCAGACATCAAGTATGCAATTTACTACCCTAATACTTGGTCTGCAAGAAAGGCTACATTTGCACATTTACTGTAACCATTGCACACATATTCATTCTCAACTGTGCCAACGTCCAGTTAATTCATTTTTAATGAGTCACTTTATGAGCCGCTGCATATTTTGGTTGCTAATTTATTAACATATACTTATAGGCATATAGTTACACTGTCTTGCTTGTGGTATGTGTGTTTGGACTAATTTTTGCTAATTTTCTTTTATTTTTTAAAGATTATTCCTAACCTTCTAAACCCCAAGAATTACATGTGATGTGGTTAGCAGGAACTCATTCAAGAATTAAAGGACATGGCCATGTAGAAAAATATACTACATTTGTCTTTCTCACATATTCTTCCCCTTAATGTGCAAAGTATATGGGAACCTATAGCTTTGTCCACAAACATTTAGCACCTTTTTTTTGGATGGAAGCAACACTTCCTGATGGAGTTTCAATTCTTAATTTCCCCAATTTCCTTGTGCTTTGAAAATAGACTTGCACCAATTGCACCAAGGGAATTTTTCTTACCAGACATGATACAGGAAACTCCCAATTAGGAGCCTACCTCTGCCAAAGGACTTTAGCCCCTGTTTTGCAATTTAGAGTATTAGAGAGTTATCTAGGGCACTGAGTATTTAAATGACTTGCCTGAAGTTATTCAGATGACATCAACCACTATGATCTGTCAGAGGCAGAACTAGAACCTAGGCTTCTTGACCCCAAGAATAACTTTATCCTTTTAAAAGGAAAATTCGTTGTTCGGACTTTCACCCTGATTAATGAAGCAAAACTCAGGACAAAGATAATTAAAAATATTAAATATATATCAAAGTAGTAAGACATTGATAGGCTGATCAATAAAGACCAGTAAGAAATTCAAGAGCCAACTTCTACCGATAACTTTTGTAATGAGATAAAGACATTTACAATAGATCTATGTCAGCAAAAAGGGATGGGCCATTGCATCTCAGCTCCTCCCCAAGATAGCAAGTATGAGACAATTGCCAGGTACAAACAAGTAGTGAGTGACTTGCCATGTGATGAATAGATAATACAAAGCTGAAGACTGGATGAAATAAAATGAGGCAAAAACCCAGTCTGGAAAGGACTTATTTTCATATTAACGTCTTATGTAATGCATCATTGCTAAATAGGAAATTGGAAATTTATTCAATGTCAAGGAAAGTCATTTAGCTATGGATGATTCACATTTTATGTTGAGTAGTCTGGCAGGAAATGGGCATACCATTCTCCGTCAGATTTGAATGGTATTATACTGGACAGGTAAAAATAGACTTAAGAATTAACCAAATGCAATTTGCAATACATGTTTCCGCATGGCATTTACATAGGAATGTTGATATAATTTATAAAATGTTCAAAGATTCACAACCACAAGCATCCTTTCCAAAAACCAAACCCCTAGAGCTTTCCACATTCTAGGGTCTCTCAAAGAGTTGCACAGGAATCATTCACTGGTGATGTATTTTTATCTGTCTGCCAAGTGTGGCCAGTTGCTCTACTTTAGAAGTCCGGTAATGAGCGGCCAGAAATTGTCAGGTGAGGAAAGTTGCTCTACTGCCACAGCTTTTGAGCCTTCAATCTAGAACCTGGTCACTGATCTTGAGAAGTCAGTCACTTATTCCTACTACAAGAGACATCTGGTCTGAGTCAGGCTTGCCTTAATGTTAAGATCCTCATATGCATGGGGCACTGAGGCAGCTTCTGTTCTCCTAACTGATGGTCTGGTGTTGGTTTTATCTCTCAGGATGTAGAAGTCGAAGGAAGCTCAGAGACAATCTACTCCAACACGTATCCATGTAAGAATACCTTGTAAAACAGCCCATACAGGTAGTTACGCGTTTAGAGATTTCTAGTGGTGATGGGCTCACTTCCCTCCAACTTTTTGATAGCTCCAAGTGTCATTAATGTTGTCATTTCACCAAGCCTAGATATGTATGGCAACTTTAATCTTCTTTCCTAGTTCTTCCCACTGGAACCAAACCAGCACAAGCCTACTTTCACTTCCATTGGATGGTCTTTCAAATAAATAGAATTAACATTCCCCTCCTAAATCTTGTCTTCTCTACTATCAACAGCCTCAGTTCCTTTAAACAAATCTCATCTGACCTAGAGGACCTTTATCATCCTCAAGGTCTTTCATCCCTCTCTGAACCATACCCTTTGACCTACAACATCTTCACAATGCGTTGCAGAGGATCCCTGACAGGCTATGATGCAGGTTGAATTTGACTTCTATCTTTTGCCTATTCTCTATATTCATGAACTTCTCTGACCCACACTTAGCAGGATCAGAGGATCATAGCTTTTTTTTTTTAATTGGAAAGAGACTTTAGAGATTATCTAGGCTAAACCCCACATTTTGCAGCTGAGGGATCTAAGGTGATTTTATTTACAACCTTATCTCCACACTATTTTCACCATTTTCTAAGGCCATAATCTAGAGCAGGCCCGCACAACCTGGCTGCCTGTAGCATGCCAAAGGATTTTGGGTGGCTCACAAAAAATGTAAAGGATGTTTTACTCACTTTTTCGCAGGCATCCTGAAATCCTTCAGTGAGCCACAAGTTGTACAGGCCTGATCTAGAGTGACAATGGGAAGACTGAGGGACTATTGGTTATTTTTATATTATTTTTTGGTCTCCTTATGACAACTGATGTACCTTGGTTAAACTTCTATATGAAATTATTATGGTCTGTGTCTATGTTTCTTCTTTTGCCTACGTCTCATTTTTATCATCAACAATTTCATTAAATAATTTAGATTGGTTGTTTCAATTTTGTTCCATATCTTTTTTTCTCATTTTTATTATTTCTTCTACCTTTGTACTAATTTTGACCTTGGCTCTAAGGAGACAGTGATCTAACCATATGTACATAGTTTATTCAAGAATAACTCCCATATTTGTAATGAGTTATTTTCTGTCCATTAAAATGTGATGTATTTCACTTTTGTGATGTTATTCAGCACTCACCTTGTCCCACATATTAATATTTTTCTCAAAGTATTTATGACATATGAAGTATGAGCCTTCTGTGTAGTCAACAAGTCTTTGGCCTCTCCTATTCTTTATTCCTGATTCATATTTTTCCAATAAATTTCTCATAACTCTTACCTATTCACACCTTTGCATTGAAGTCACCAAGTATCAAGGCCCATGTTAATTTAATTTGGTGGATTTTATCCAGCTTTTCCAGAATTTCCTCCACCTCTTCATTCTCTGTAAACTATGTGTATTAACTGAAATTATTTTCCCAGTGGTCTTTTTTGAACATTTTTTATTAATAGGGAATAAAGGGAATGTTTATTTAATTCCTACTCTCTGCCTCACAATGTGCTAAGCACTTTACAAACATTATTTCATTTAAGCTTCACACCAATCCTGTGAGCAAGGTTCTATTATGATACCCATTTTACAGTTGAGGAAATGAGCAGAAACTAGCAGAAATATTAAATATTAATTAACAATAGTATGATGGATAGTTTAGAGAAAGGCTTCAAATAACACTACCACCTATTTGCAATGCAAATATCTTTATCTTTAACTATTATCAATATCACCTTAATTTAGTTTCTTGCCTTTTGAATTTTTAATTTTATCTGTTTTTTGCTCAGGATACTAAAATAAACTAGGTCTTACACCTGCAAATGGTTTGATCTTGTTTCATCCTTGGCTACAATGTGATCAAGGTGGCAGAAATAGTATTAAAAGCCTTTAGCTATTTTTCTTTTCTTTTTCTGCAATTCACCAAAGAGTAGATTTAATGTGTCTCCTAAAATGGTAGTTAATTCTGGAGCCATCTTTATTCTTAGCCAATGCTTCTACATTTCCTATTGATATGAGTCACAAGTTCTCTGCCACATTCAGGTTCCTTAACTGTCTGTCTCTTAATTTTCTGGCCAGAAGAGGTAAAATGTTTTTATACCACATGATTTTCTTTCTTTTTTTCCTGCAATCAGGAAAAAGATTGCTTTTGAAACCACACTTCTTTGATTCTCTCTCTCTCTCTCTCTCCTCTCTACTCTCTCTCTCTCTCTCTCCCTTTCTACCCTTTCTCCCTCCCTTCCTCCTTCTCTTCCTCTCTTATCTTTGTTCAGCCCAGCAACTCCCAGATCTTGTTAATCCTTTTTCTTATAGGGTGTTTGCCTTTATTACATTTTGAAATTGTTAAGGAGAAAAGTTTTAAAATATTTTAATTTCTTCACAATCCTTTTCCTTATATCCTGTCCAGAATCTAACCTGTTTAGCATCTCCAGTTCCTTTGATACTGTGACGCCTTTTGTATACAATGAAATATTTCAAAGAAAATATAGTTCACTATCTCATTGGATGCATAATGTCATTGGTGTGGGTACTAACAGCACAGTAGCCATGCATTTCCTCTCATCTTATACAATTCTTATCTCTGCTTTTCATTGTTTTTCATAGACAGGTTGTCTACTGTACCAAGAAATCCTCATTTTCTTAATTTTATATTTTGTATACAATTACAAAATTAAGACTACATGTCTATTATCAATTATTTAACAAGCATTTTTAAGCCATCACTATATTCTATATACTGTCCTAACAAAGTTCTGGATACATAAAAATGCTAAACAAAGCAAAACAAAACATTTCCCTGCCCCAAAGGAGCTTACATTCTACTGAAGGGAATAGCATGTATATAAATAGTAGCATACATAATACATGCAGAGTTGTCAAGAGTAATCTTAGAGGCAGGTCCAACAGCTGCAGCCATAGGAAAAGACTTCCTTTAGATGTTAGTATTTGAGCTTTAGAGAATCCAAGGATTATAAGGAGTAGAGATGAGGAAGGACAGTACAATTCATTATGGCTACATGACTGGTTACATCCTCTACTGGTCATAAATATCTTTGATGATGTCCGTGAGGGAATTGAGAGGACTAAGACAGCAAGTGTTTAATTGTGGGAATTGAGTGAACCACAGTGACTCTATCTTGTGACTCAATTCTGGCACTAGCTCAAATTATGCTTCTAATCCAATTTCTGCCTTGTGAGAAAACTTTATTCAATTGTGGGAAATGGGAGAAAACTTTTTTTTTTAGCTACTGCTTAGAGACCCTTAACTAAGGACCTAGGTTAGGCTGATTACAAAGCAAGTCAGATCAAAAGACTGATACAAGGAGTTTTCTCACAATCGTACATCTCAAGCAACCCATATGTCTTATCTGAAAACCAGCCCTATACTGATCAATCAGTTATTATATCCATGTTCCACTGATTGTTTACAGACACTTGGGGAGTGGGACATTTCCTTTTCTGAATTCAGGGAATTGTACCTGTTTACTCTCCCCCTCCCAATGTAGAAAGTCCCTAATCTTTTTTCCAATTAAAAATCAGATTATCTGATGTTGTATTGTTTCCCTTTAATTAATTGGCCTTAAACAATTAATTGTTTTTTGCTATAAAAAAGTCTATCTTTCCCTGTATTCAGGATCCAGGCCTAAGCTGAGGAGGTCTGGTCCTGATTTGTTAGGCAATTGGAATACATTGCTTAATAAATTGTTAAGCTCAGAAGATTGAATCTTTGCTTTCCTCAATCTTTACCCACCACATCTGTTGTACTTATAGTATCTAAAATATAGCTGGCAAGATGGCAAAATCAGAATACACACACTATGGATCTTCCCATTGCCATCTGGATAATTTTCAACAGTGTATCTTCTGAGATCATAATTCACCATCATTCATACCCATATAGACTTACCAAGAGAATATTGTTACTAAAGAAAAAGGGAATGGGAGGCGGACACAGTAAGAAAGAATTTGGGATCACTGGAAGTCCTACATAAAATTATCAAATGTGATCCAGCCCATTCTCTTCCTCCTATGGAGTTCTGGATATAGCTCATGGCAAATCTGCAGTCCCTAGTCAAAGTATATGTACTCATTGACTAATGCAATGGATTGTCCATCAAAATGCATGTCATCAATTTCACAGTATGAATTTATCATCTACTTTTTTTGTTCTCCTATATGGATGCCTAGGGTAATTTCCTATGAGTGACCATGGATCTCATTGAAATCAATAAAAGTCAAATCACCTCCCTGGCTATGAAACTCTAGTCTACTCTCACCATTACTTCGACTTTTTGAAAAGTTTTCTTAGCATAATATATGAGCTATCAAAATAGCTAATTGCAAGTCAGAATCACCAGGAGTGAAGTCTTAAAATGCAGCTTAGTAAGTCTATCAAATCAGAAAGAATGTTATGTAATTTGCTGCCCAGGCCATCCCTCCAGGAGCTAACTATCTACTACCAGAACTTTCTTTGTATTCACATCGTGTATGTTTTTTTTAATAATGTTCTGTGTATGTGCTGCTCCCCACCACCCCCCCCCCAAATAGAATGCCAGCTTCTTGAGGGCAGAGACTTGTTTTTGTCTTTGCATCCCCAACACCAAACACTGAGCCTAGGATATAATAGGCACTCAATAAATTCTTGTTTAATTAATGGATAAATAAACTCTTCAATTTACTAAATAGGAAACCTTCAGGAACTTCTCCAGAATAAAGAGCTTGTACACTCATACTGTCAGACCACAATGTATTCGTTAGTACTCTCTTCCACAATGAAACCATCAGTTGCTTGATACTCTAGCCCTACCTTGGTTGTTAATGTTTTCTGTCCACTCAGTTCTCTAGTCCGTGATTTGCACAATAAAGGAAAGAACTCTCAGAATGCTCAGAAGGGCACGTGTCTGCTTCAGTTAAGGAGCAATTATTAATGGCTTTTGAGAGGGAAGCTACACATAGACACTCACACCTGTTATATATTTTCTTTTTCTGGAAAGATGAAAGGGAAAAGAGAAAGTGAAGATCAGAGTATTCAATAAAGACTCCTTTTAGAAGCCGGCACAAGCAGGTGCCCTTCTGAAGACAGTTCATGGTTCCAAGTATCTAAGCCAACTAATTCAGGTGGCAACTCCAGTCATTAAAACTTAATCAAAAGCTTTGTTCTCTAGAGGAGGTGCTAATGGATGTCTACACACACACACACACACACACACACACACACATACACACTTGTTTGGTCATTTCAGTAGCGTCCAACTCTTCATGATATCATTTGGAGTTTTCTTGGCAGAGATACTGGAATGATTTGCCATTTCCTTCTCTAGCTTATTTTTACTGATGAGGAAACTGAGGCAAACAGAGTTCAGTGACTTGCCCAGGATCACACAGCTAGTAAGTGTCTGAGGCAAGATTTGAATCCACAAAGATGAGTCTTCCTGACTCCAGGCCAAACACACTATCCATTGTGACATTTGGCTGCCCCCTGTATGTACATACATGTATGTGTGTATATGCATACATATGTACATACAAACACATTCACACATATGAAGAAGTAGAGACAATCAAAAGATTCAAACAACAACTTACCTCCAGGTAAGCTCATCGCTGGATACAACTCTTCTATATGTATTATCTTTTCCATTGGCACATAAAATCTTTAGAGGAAGGACTGTCTTTGCTTTTGTATTTGTATTCCCAGTGATAAGAGCCTTAAAAAGTACTTGGCACATTAAGTGTTTAACGAGAGTTTTTTCATTCATTCATTCAGAATTCTTCTGATCAATTCTTCTAATGCTTGCTGCCACACAATGATATAGACTAGAGAGGTGAACATTATGAGAAGACAGAGGCTAGCAGATATGACGTTTGGGTTTGGGGGAGGGCAGGGAGAGGAGGAAAGGAGGAAGAGGCAGAGGTTTACATAGCTCTATAATGTCTGCAAAGGAATGTGCATAAGCTATTTCCATTCTCACAACAATCCTGTGAGGTAAGTCATATTATTATATTAGAGAGAGCTGTTATTGTTGTTGTTAATTCATAAGTCATTCAGTTGTACCCAACTCTTCATGACCCCACGGACCATACTCTCTGTGACATTTTCTAGGCAAAGATATTGGAGTGGTTTGCCATTTCCTTTTCTAGTAGATTAAGGCAAACACAAGTTAAGTGACTCTCCCAGGGTCACACAGTTGGTATTGGAGGATGGATTTGAATTCAGGTCTTCCTGACTCCAGGCCCAGCAATCCATCCATGGAGCTATCTAGCTGTCTTCTTATTATAGAAAGAACAATTACTGAATACTTACTACGAGCCAGGCACTGTGCTAAGCACTGGAAAAACAAATATAAGTGGTTCCTACCATAAAGTACCTTACATTCTAATAAGGGAAGATGACACATAAATGGCTAAAAGGGATATAGCGGTGAAGGTGTGAAAGTCAGGAGCTTAGCCTTATCTCCCCTGTACAGAACTTGCTTTGTAGGTATTTGTTTGCATGTTGTCTCCCCCATTAGAGTGTAAGCTCCTTGAGGGCAGGGACCGTCTTTTGTCTCTTTCTGCATCCCCTATGCTTGGCATATGTCTGGCATTTAATACTAGGCACCCAATAAATATTTATTGATTGAATGGCTGGATTCTTCTCATGGAGGCTCTGAGCAGTCACTCATCAATTGGAGGAGGAGGCTGCACAATTGGAACCGTAAAGGGGCAGATATTCAGTCGACTGGAAGCAGTACAATAAAACAGGTACCATGGAGCTTTTTTCACATAATATTTACTTAATCAGCTTCCACAGGATAAAACCAGCCACTTGATGAGGGGAGGGGTGGACAGGAGGAAAATGATGAGTAGAAGCAACAAAAAAGTAAAAGAAGGCATCTGTAATAAAAGCGACTGTCTCCCCACCCTCAACTATGCTTAAATTTTAAGGAGAGCATCAAGTCACCTCCCTAACACTGGTATTCATATATTGGGGTAGACACGATTTGTAGCTGTCTTTGGGAATTGTATCATAGTAATTCTAAACAATTTGTAGATAGCTTGGTGTGATGCAGAGAAAATGTTAGGTATGTTACCAATGGATGTCACAGAGGTATCAATTGTTAGCTTGTTGTTATTATAGGATATGAATCAGAATGTAGTAAGTAGTCTGAGTGGATCTGGCAGTATAAGTATATGAAAGCATGACCCTTGTGACTGAGTTTCTTTGGTAAAATGCAGGCCAAGTTATTGGCTTAGAGAATGTTCAATGGAACAGCTTTGAATATTATTGGATATGAAAGTGTGAATGTGTTGTTCAGATGTCTCCCTTGAGCCAGTTTTGAGGGCAGAGTAATTTTGAGGGCATGTTGAATGAATAGAAGATGGATGGTATGTGGAAGCCCATAGCTTAAGGTATACAAACTTGGCTATGAAGGAGCATGAGATGAATACAAGTGAGATTTTAGGGGTACAAATACCTACAGATTAGCCCTAGAACTTTAGCTTGCTCAGACATGATATCTTACTGGCATATCTCTGAGTCATTAAAGTTTTCACAGGGATAAGAGAATGCCTATGTAAGAGTGAAACATAAGCAGATCTATAAAGTAGGAGCAACTGAACATGAGAATGAGTATGGGCCCATGGCCTGGGTCATACTGACCTTTTGTTATCCTTATATATTGACTTGCATGTATATCATTACCCCTTCTAGAATATAAATTCCTTTAGCATGGGGACTGTATGGTTTGGGTTTTTTTTACCTTTATAGCCTTAGCATTATGGTGCCCTGTGCATAGAGATCAAGTAAGTTAACAAAAATAAATCACTTTGCAAACCTTAAAGTACTATATAAATTCTAGCTATTGTTATTATAGTAGGTATCTAATTGATGTTTGCTTAATTCAATTAAAAATGGCAAATATGATCCCTGAGCCACTGGTGGTGATTCACTGAAAGATTTTAAAGACTAACAGAAATATGGCAGAACTGTAGAAGGGCAAATATGTCCTGATTTTCAAGAATGTGCAAAGAATGGACTAGTCACCTCAATTTTTTTCTTTGCTAAATTCTAGAACACAAAATTAATGAAAAACTTTGCAAGCATTTGGAAAAGAAGTGATTATGACAAATCAGCATGACTTCTTCAAAAATTGACCATGTCACTCTAATTTTCATATATGATAGGGCAACTACCATGGAATGAGAATTTCTCATGCTATCCTTATGGGGAAAAATAGAGGAATGTGGGTTAGATGATAGCACATTTAAGCAAAATGAGAATTGGTTGAATAGCCATACCCAAAGAGAACTCAGTAATGGACAAAAGATGAACTTGGAATGATATCTCTACTGGAATGTCCCAAGGATTTCACTTTGGCCATCTGCTAATATTAAATTTAATATAAATGAATCAATTTTAAAATACTTAGAGCTCTGATCAACATAATTATAAATGAGTTAAAAAAAGAATGAAGATGAAATATATTAATCATATCCTGACAGAGAGATGTTGAATTTAGGATGCAGAGATATACATTTGCAGACACAGCTAATACGGGGATTTATTTTGCAGTATTACCCAGATATATATTGAGGGGTTTGTCTTTTGTTTTTATCTTAATTCACTCAATGGGGGAGGTGGGGAAAGGGAGGGAAAGATTAACTTTTTAAAATGCTTGCTACTTGAAAAGAACCTCAAATGCCAAATTTCCAAAAAAAAAAAAAGTAAAGATTTTATAGATGCATGCACACAGTTTTGTACTTGGGTCAAAAAAAAATTTATTTCACAAGTCCCAGATAAGAAACATAACAGTTCCTGAAAAATTATCTGAGGGTTTTAATGAAACATAAGTTTAATGGGCCAACAATGTGGTATATGAGTAAAAGAAAATGGTAATGCTGCCATTGTAAGTTGCACAATGAAGAGAATGAGATATGGATGTTCTGTACTTTGCCATATTCAGACCATGTGTAGAGTAGCAAATTTGGAATATTCAGTACTGGCTTCCATATTTTACAAAGGACTTGAATGATCTGGAAACCATACAAAAAAAGCTAACCAAGATGGTTTGCGTATTTTGCTTTATGAGAATTGTTGAAGGAACTAGGGCTATGAAATCTTGGAAAAAAGGAAGATGGAGAATGATAGTCATCTTCAAATATTTGAAGGGTCACCATATGACCAGGGGTTTAGACTGGTTCTCTTCAACTCCAGAGAGCAGAATTAGAATCAATGTGCAGAGAAGCAGATTTAAAATAGTGAGTCAATGAGCATTTATTAAGCAACTGCTATGTGCTAGGCACTGTGCCTAGTAGTGAAGATATAAAGAAGAGGGGGGGAGGAAATCCCTGTTCTCAAGAAGCTCACAATCTCCTTATCAAGGGGACACAACAAGTGGAGTCAGTGGGAGATAACATACAAACTACATGCAAATGAGATCTATGTACAGGATAAATTGGGAGCAGTCTCAGAGGGAAACATTAAGATTAAGGTGAACTGAGAAAGGTTTCATGAGGAATTTGGGACTTTTACTGAAATTTGAAGGAAGCCAGGGAAGTCAGAAGGCAGAGTGGTCCAAGAGGGGAAGTGTCTCAGGAGTAGGGAAAAGCCAGTGAAAATTCTAGGAATCTGGAGGTGGATTTTCTTATTGAGAAATAGCAAGGAAGCTGGTATCACTGGATCACAGAGCATATGGAGGAGAATTAGGTGTAAGAAGGCTAAAAATCTAGCAAGGAGTCAACTTATGAAGGACTTTAAAAGCCAAACATATAATACAGCATCAAAATTCTTCAGGGAAGAGTTAAATGAATTACAGGAGGAAATAAATTATAATACTAGGGGACTTCAATTTCCTCCTCTCAGACCTAAGTGAATCTAGCCATAAAATAAACAAGGAAAAAGTTAAAGAGATAAGTAGAATTATTGAAAAAAAATATATATACAAATATGTATATATAAATTATTTATAATTATATATTTATATCTCTGGAGAATATTGAATGGGAATAGATAGAAGTATATCTATTTCTTAGCCATGCATGGCACCTTCACACACACCCACACACACACCCACACACACACACACACACACACACACACACACAAACTGGACATGTATTAGGGCAGAAAATCTCACCTAAAAATGTAAAAAAAAAAACAGAAATGTTAAATGGATCTTTTTCTGATCATAATGCAATAAAATTATGTTTAACAAGCTGCATTTTAGTATAAATTAAAAATTCATAGGAAATCAAATAAAAATCTTAAAGAATGGTACGACTCAAAGCACAAAGCATAAAAACAATCACAATTTCATTAAAGAAGATGACAAAAATGAGACATCATAACAAAATTTATGAGATACAGGCAAAAGAGTACTTAGAGGAAAATGTATTTCTCTAAAATCTTTTGTCAGTAAAAGAGAGAGAGCAAATCAATGAATTGGGCAAACAACCAAAATTATTAGAAAAACAACTAACTAAGTAACTAATTAAACACCAAAATAGAAATTATCAAAAATCTAAGGTGACATTAACAAAATTGAAAGTTTAAAAATTGAGCTAATAAATAAAACTTGGAAGAGGTTTTCTAAAAGAAAAGAAAAGAAATAAATCATTTGCCAATTTGATTTTTAAAAGAGAAAGAAGAAAACCAAATTATCAATTTGAAAAATTAAAAAGGCAAACACAACCAAAGAAGATGAAATAAAAAAAATTAGGAGCGCTTTCCCCCAACTATATCCTAATAAAACTGACAATCTCAATGAAATGAATAAATGTTTTTAAAAAATATAAATTATGCAGATTAACAGAACAGTAATAGAATACTTAAATAACCCTATTCAGAGAAAGAAATAAGATAAGTCATAAATAAGCTCCCTAAATTAAAAAAAAAGACCACTTGTATTTAAAAGCAAATTCTATCAAACATGTAAAGAACAATTAATTCTGATACTACATAAACTATTCGAAAAAAAGGCAAAGCAAGGGTGCTACTACATATTTTGGATAATGCAATATTGTCTTGCTACCTAAACCAGGAAGAATAAAAATAGAAAAGGAAAGCTGTAGACCAACTTCCCTAATGAATATTGGAACAAATTTTAAAAATTAAATTCTAGGAAAGAGATTACAGCAATATATCACAAAGATCATAAACTATGACCAGGCTGGCTTTATATCAGTAATACAGGACTGGTTCAATATTAAGAAAACTATAAACATCATTGACCATATCAACATCAAAACAAAAATTATATGATTATTTTAATGAATGCAGAAAAGGTTTCTGACAAAATCCAACATCTATTCCTGTTAAAACACTAGGAAGCACAGAGATGAAGGCTTCTTTAAAATGATAAGTAGTATCTATCTACTATCAATAGCAAGTGTTATTTGTAATGGGGATGAGATAGAAGCCTTTCCATTAAGATAAGAGGTGGAACAAGGATATCCATTAGCACCAATACTATTCAATATTGTACTAGAAATGCAAGGTGTAGCAATAAGACAACAAAGAAATGTTGAAAAAGTAAGCACAGCTGGTGAGGAAAGACAACTATCACTCTTTTGAGATAATATGATGGTTTACTTAGAGAACCCTAGAGAGTCAACTAAAAACTAGTCAAAACAATCATTTAAGCAAAGTTACAGGATATAAAATAAACCCACACAAATCATTGGTGTTTCTGTATATTACCATCAAAATTTAGCAGGAAGGGATAAGAAGAGAAACTACATTTCAAATAATTACAAACAGTATAAAATACTTGAGAGTTGACATACCAACATATCCACAGGAACTATATGAACACAATTTTTAAAAAAATTCTTTACACAAAGACAGATCTAAATAATTGGAGAGATACTAATTGCTCATGAGTAGGATGAATCAGTGTAATAAAAAGGACAATACTATTTAAATTTACTTATTCAGCACCACACCAATCAATTTGCAAAAGAATGACTTTATAGAGCTAGAAAAAATCAGATCAGAGTAACAAAAAGGGCAAGAATATCAAGGGAACTAATGGGGGGGGGAAACAAGAAAGATAGACTAGCAATACCTGGTCTCAAACTATATTACAAAAATTTACCAAGTGTCAAAAAAATATCACTGGGGAAGAAATAGGTTGATCAGTAGAATAGATTCGATGTACAATATACAGAAGCGAATTCCTAGCATTTAATAAATCCAAAGATCGCACTCATTTAGTGACAAAAATTACTGGGAAAAGTGGAAAGTAGTCTGGCGGAAATGGGGCATAGACCAACATTTTGCAATGTACACCAAAATAAGCTTAAAATAACTAACATGATTTAGACATAAAGGATTCTATCGTAAGCAAATTAGAGCAGCATAAAAGAAATTGCCTATCAGATCTATGGATGGGGAAAAGTTCATGACCAAAGAAGAAATAGAAAGGTTCACAGAAAGTAAAATGGATAATTGTAATTACAGAAAATTCAATTTTTAAAAAAAAAATCATAATCCATGCAACAAAAATTAGAAGAAAAGCAGGAAATTGGGGAGAAAGATCTTTGCCGTGAGTTCCTAAGATAGAGATCTCATTTCCAAAACAAATAGGAAATTGATTCAAATTTGCAAGAATATGAGCCAGTCCCCAATTGATAAAAGGTCAAGGGATATAAATAGGCAGTTTTCAGAGGAAGAAATCAAAGCTATTAATAGTCATATGAAAAAAATGCTCTGGATGACAAATAATTAGAGAAATGCAAAGTGTAAGGTACTAGTTCATGCCTATCAGATTGACTAAGATGACAAAAAAGGCATATGACAAATGTTGGAGAGGATTGGGAAAAATAGTTACGTTAATGCACTATTGGTGGAGCTGTGGTTTAGTCCAACCATCATGGCAAACAATTTGGAACTTTGTCTAAAACATTAGTAAACCGTGGGTACCTTTTGTCCCAGTGAAACCACTACTAGGTCTATACCCCCAAGATATCAAAGAGGAAAAGGAACAATATTTGGTTCTTTTTGTAGTAGCAAAGAATTGGAAACTGAGAGAATACCTACAAATTGGGGGGAATGGCTGAATAAATTGTGATGGATGAATGTGATAGAATACTATTGTTCTATAAGAAATTATGAAGGGGATGTTTCAGAAAAATCTGGGAAGACTTGTATGAACCTATACAAAGTGAAATGAGTAGAACCAGGATAACAATTTATATCGTATCAGCAATATTTTAAAGATAACGAACTTTGAAAGATTGGCAATTCTGATCATAACAATAATCAGCCATAATTCCAAAGGACTCATGAGGAAACATGCTATTCCTTTACAGAAAGAGAACTGGGGAACTCAGAGTATAGATTAAAGCGTGTTTTCTTCTATTTCTTTCTTTTTGTTGCTCTTTTAAAACATGGCTAATGCAAAAATTTGTTTTGCATGTCCATGTTATACATATATGTGGAAGATTCTATTTTTCTTCCTTTCTCAGTGGGGAAGGAAGAGGGAAGGAGAGAATTTGGAACTAAAAATAAAATAAAATTGACTTTTTTAAAAAAGGAAATCAATTTGACAGCTGGGTTGAGGACAGATTGGAGTAGGGAGAGACTTCAGGCAGGAAAACGAACAAGCAGGCTACTGTAATAGTCTAGGCATGCTCTGATAAGGGTCTGCACCAGGGTAGTGACAATGTCAGAGGAGAGAAGGAGCCATATATAAGTGATGTTATGAAGGGAGAATCAATAGGACTTTATAACTAATTGGATGTAGTGGATGAGAGTAAAAGTAAAAACTTTTTAATTAGATCTGTTTGAAAGGATTATGGTTTGCCTTGGGCAATAGCGGGTTTTCCCACACTGCAGGTTGTTAAGTAGGTGCTGCTTAATCGTTAGTTGGAGGAGGAGTTCTTAGTCAGCTTCCTGGGGCACTTTTCTAATTTTGTGATCCTATGACTGTATGAACTGAACTGACCAATTTTGTACCAAATCACAAGTTCAGAACAACATCGATGACATTTATTGTGTTTGGATGGGCAATTTCATTTTTTGTGAGATAATTTCTAGTGTGGAAATGCACTCCACAAATGCAAATTGGCAAATGATTTATAACTTGTAGTCTTAGAGAGTTGCCAAGGGCATGGAGAGGCTCAGTGACTTGCCCATGGTCAAATGGTCTCAATGTGTCACGAGCACAACCTGAATCCAAATCTTTTAAAACCAAGTTTGGCCCTCTATCAACCACATCGTGCTGCCTCTCTCATACACACCCATCATAGCTTGAACCATCTCCCTCCCAAAAAAACTAAATAGAATCTGTGCATTTGTCATGTCTCACTTCATATGCACAGTCACATTTTTAAAAATAAATATCCCAAAGAGAAAAGGTCACATACTTGATATTACCATAATGCATGATGAGATATAAAGATGTATTTATATGTGATATACACACACATATATATATAGTTGCCATTTATATTCAAAGATGACAATATTGAGGATTTTATTTCCAAAGAGGGAAATGTGTTTCAAGTTCTGTTAAATTAAATTAAATGATGCACACAAAGATAGCCCAGAATGCCCTGTATTGGCATCCCATATCCTCCTCCTCCTCCTCACATTTTCACTACTGATCATTTCCCAAGTGTTGGTGGGTCTATGATTGGATAGGTTAAATTGGGCTTACACTTTTCTCCTAAACTTAATTCAAGAGGATTCAAGTAGTTATCTTCACCCCAAATACTCACCACATTACCTTTTTTCCCTTTACCTACCCCTACCCTTTACCATTTTTCCTTCCCTTACATATGTTCCCTTTTAAAATAACTCTAGGTACATTGTTAATCTTTCCCTTCTTCTTAATTGTCCAACAATGGTTTTTTTTTTTCTTCCCTCTTCTGTTCTACATTCAAACTCAGCCAGAAATTCCCTACTTATAAGTACTCCCTTATTCATTAAAATATCCACTTCACTCCCCCTCACCCCCATCATCTTCAAGGTCCCAACGTGTGCCATATCACCTGTCTCCTACCTGCTTCAGTAAAACTGCCTCATCTGGGGACAATGATCCCATATTTTTTGATCACTAAAAACATTTTTGAGTATGTGTATATTTACCTATATTAAAATTTATGTACATATGCTACCATACTAATATTCTACCTATTATATTATAAAACACGTACAAATACATATGTGTATATATATTTAAAGATGAGATCAAGGTTAAATAATATTAGATCCTAGAATCAATAGGAAGTTACTGAAGGTTACTAAGCAGATGAATGAAATGGCCAGACCTCTGCTTCAAGAAAATCCCTTTGGCAATCATGTAGAATATGGATTAGAGTAGAAAGAGAACTGAGGCACAGAGAACAATTAGGTTACTGTAATATTATTCCAGGCCATAAAGCCTGAACTAGGGTGGTGGCTCCATGGTAGCAGCTAGATTAGGAACTAGATAGAGCACTGAGCCTGGAGTCAGGAAGACTAGAATTCAAATTTGACCTCAAACCTTTACTAGCCCTATGATCCCAAGAAAGTCATCTAACCTCTTTCTGGCTGAGTCTCTTCAATTGTAAAATAGGGATGGTAAACAGCACCTACTTTACAAGCTTGTTGTGAGAATCAAAAGTAATAATATCAGTAAAGCACTTAGCACACAGTGCCTGGCATACATTAGGTATTTAATAGATGCTTACTGCCTTTGCCCCTAAAGAGAAGGAGAGAGATGAGATACATGTTGGGTAGATAGAAATGATGAGCTGAAAAGATTTGGGGACTAACTGGATATGTAAGGTGAAAGAGAAAAGTCAAGGATAACACCAAGACTGCCAACCTGGGTAACAATGGAAGATTCCTTGACAAGCAATGAGAAGGAATGGAAAAGAATGATTTGAAGGAGAGCAGATAATAGAAGAAGTGTGGATTTGAGGGGGAAAAGGTAATATAATGAGATCTGTGATGCAGATTGTAACCTGTCCATGCCTACTCGTCCTTGGGTATACACTCTTTCCCACCCAACATGAGAAGTACTGGCCACGGGCATCTCACCAGCCACTGCCCGATACTGTAGAGGCCTCTCTGGAGGGGGACACCCGCAAAGGCCACAAGGCAGTATTGAGAGAACTTGGAGGCTGGAAGTCTCTACCTGCTATGGATGCCTAGGACCTAGTTAGGCTATAAATGCCCTGAGGGGATGACTCTGGCCTAGTCAAGGAAGTTCAGAAGTGGGATGGCTGCTGAAAGATTTTTTCATTGCTGTATGCAACACTCATTTATGCCTCCTAATACTGCACTGCACTTGGAATCAGAAGACTCGAGTCTCAGCTCGGAAAATGGCAAGGTACTTTAGTTCTGTTGATTTCACTTTCTCGTGTGTAAAATGAGGACAATAATATTTTCATTACCTATCTCTATGGAGAAAGCATTTTGTAGCTTGAGAAGTGCTTGGCATATAAATGTAAGATTTTATTATGATTTCTTTGCTATGCTGAAGCCTAGTAGTCTTTCTCCCTAAGTGCCCCTAGTGTGACTAAATAATGACCATGAGTGTTACTATAGGAGGGGAAGAAACAAACATGTACAAGCACTCTGAAAAAAAAAAAACCCGCAATTTTCAAGCCAACAAGAACATGCTTTGTTTGATCTAGTCTGACTTTATTATTTTACCAATGAGGAACCTAAGGCCAAGGTTGATTAAATGAACTGTCTGAGAAAACCCAGATACTTAAGGGCAGATCTGGCACTAGAATCCATAGTCTCCTGATTCCCAGTCTGAGGAGTGCCTTCACTACATATATTTGAAGCATACAAACTCGTTATTATTGTTATTATTAAGAGAAGCAAGGGAAATTAAAAAATGGTAGAAGAAGAAAGGTAGGGAGAAACTTTTCTAAACACTTCCTAAATAGGAGCTACCCACATTGGGTAGTGGTCTATTGCTATTTAGTGAAACAGAGATAGAAATTCCACACTTACCTAGTCCAGCATCATTAAACATTGATTAAACATAATCATATAAAGCAGAGCAATTCTCTTACAGCAGTTGGATTTTCTCAGGGGGTTACATTTTGCATGCTCCAAAAGGGAAAGCCCTGTCTTTATATACTTATGCCAACATCCCAATAGGAGGCTGTTGTTGTGTTTGTCCCTCATTTTCAAAGAGGACCATGACATCAGGGAAATGATGATATGACTTGCAGTTGACTTTGATTTGAGTGAGGGAGGGCTGCGCAAGGTCACCAGCCTCACTTTCTCCTCCAGAGTCACCTGGGTTCAGGGGCCAGATATTCATCAGGATGACTAGAGATGGCCCAGGTGTTTTAACAATCTGGCTAGCAGCTTCTGTGGGGGTGTAAGATCCACCCACAGCCAGCACCCAGAAAGCTGCCGGCACGCTGGGAAAGCACAGGTTCTTTTGATCTGCTTAACCAAGGAAAGCAAGGTGAAGGGGTTGACAAGCTTACTTTAATCCAGCATACAGACAGCATTCAGTTAGTTCAGGGGAAAAAGCCAGCACCCTGAACTTCAGAACAAATACAAACAAATTACAAGCATCAACAGACAGACCAAATACAGATTCATTCACTTACTTCAGGGGAAGAGACCAGCACCCTGAACTTCAGAACAAAATACAAACAAATTACAAATATCAACAGACAGACCCAACACAATTTATAGTTCCCAACATCTAGGTTAAGCCCGGGAGCTCAGAACAAGGGCTGGCCCAGAGTCACACTCGCCACCACTGCTGCTCCAACAGAAAAGGGATTTTCAAGCTATCTTCTCTTCTCTTATAGAGTTTTTGACATCATCAAGTGTCGCCTGAATGACCAGAGTCGATTGGTTCTTGAGTTGGCCCCTCACCTTAAGACCCTGGGAGGTTCACATCCACATAGATTCGGTTAACACCCAATAGGGCATGGCTCTGGAATTAACAGCTCCCCTTAGCCAGCCCCATGAATCGTCACAAAGAGGACTTAAACCCACATGGCCTAAAAGCCTCTGCTGTCCCAGACATGTAAACTAGGCCCTCCCTGGAGTTAGTCCTATCTTGGGCCCCAAGGGCCCAGCACATAGTAAGGCTTAATGAAATAAACTGAGTTACTCAAAGAAAACAAAGGCCATTTTGCTTACCGACACACCAGGGTGCAATGGGAGACCCTGGCCCTTTTAGGCTAAGGCCTTTTCAGGTTCTCACTTTGAGTGAGGTAATGCCCATTCAGTGAATAGGCCCCTTAAAGAAGTGAGTCAAGGGATGGCCCCTTTAAAAAAAATCCAACTGGGAGGGGAAGACTCTCAGGGTTACTGGTCAAAAGAGAAATAATTACTACTGACATTGACTGTGAGCCAGAAGGGCCCAAGACTTAGCCATTAAGTATGGTCCAATCTATGAGCTGGAAAGTGAAATGAGTTTAAGTTTTGGAAAGAACATAAATATTTTAAAGTATGTTTAACTGGTTGTATTAATGAATTACTGTTTACAGTATTTTTTAAAAAGAAATTAGTTTTTCTATAAACCAGGTGATATTCCCTGGCCATGAAGAAGTCTTGCCATAACAGGAAGAGAGATAAGATGACCTCCCAGAGTTGGCCTTTCAGTTTCTCCAAGATGGGGCAGACCTGGAATCACCATACCTGTGATTTCTAGTTGTAATCCCTTGAAATATCCATTATGGCTACCCAGAAGCCAACAACAATAATACCTATATCTAAGTTAGATTAGCTAGGGTGGAAGTGATAATAGTGTCATAAAGGTTTAATGAAAAGGAGGATCATAAATGAAGACATCAAAACTATTTCCATTCAAAAACTATAGCACTGCTAATTTCCTGGAAAATTCAAAACCGTAGACAAATAACCACAGACTAGAAAACAAAGTATCAAAGATGTCTGAAAACCGGCTGAGGACAGAGTTTACCTTTTGTTTCTTTATAGGTTTTATTTGTGCCAGAATTTTGGGAAGTCACAAAGGAGGTTTAAAAAAAAATCCTAGTTTAAGCTTTGGGATAGTCAAAGAAACTCTACAATACGTCAAAGTAGGAAACGTTGCTGCTTGTATTGAGCTGCAGGTAAATCGCCTTGAGAAATTTCTAAGCATCTGTGTAAAACCAATCCCCCTAGTAGCTGACATGACTGAGGAGGCACAGAAATCTGAAAGGACAGTGTCACTCCATATGAACTAGAGGTCTGAAGGCCACACAAGTAGAGACAGAATGGGGTGGAGGAGAAGCCCACACACAAACTTAAATCCAATATTTCATCATATTAAAGGGAGGCTGCTCAGAGGCTTCAGAGAAGATGATTTTACTTTATGAAAAAAATGCCAGGATTCACCAATCCAAACAAAATCCCAATTGTATTTTAGACTTCAGATTCTCTCTGAGCTTTCATTGCCTACAAACAACCAGACACTAGCCACATTAATAAATAACTGCTTATTGTAAAATCCAGACAGAAGCTAAACAAGTATTTGACAAACAGATCTAGAAAGCTAACTTTTATATGTCATTTTACAAATATCTATATACATCATCAGTGATCTTAATTCCTACAACAATGTAGGAATTTTGGTTTCTTGAGTTTGGCAATGTATTTTGTAAAGAGAATCTTAATGTCTTTCTCAAATAAATGCCTTGATGAAATAATAAGCAAGTAATCCAGAAAAAGGACAGACTGACAAGATTTCCATTGTGGTAGCTCAAGAGCACCCCCTGGAGTTTCTGGCTATTACAACACAAGACAAGAAGGAAATGCATTGTCTCAGGGATAAATCAAGCTAGGTAGTAATGAACAGCAGGCTGCTGCCCTGCTGTCAGAAACAATATAAAAAGCTTCGCTAAAAAAACAGAATCTAAACAATAAAAAATGAGGAGACCATGAAATCTGTTTTTTACTCCCCAATGATTTACTCCCCAAAGATTTTGCTTACACTTCTGGACACCACTTCTGGACAAGCATTCAAATATTCCCAATACTACTTAAGGGCACATAGTAGGCACTTAATATGTTAATATTTGTTGATTAAATTAATTAGCTGACATAATTTTGGCTTCCCTGTAGCTATCACCACATACTGCTAGTCTATAAGTGAAAGAAACACTCTCAGTTGTGAAATCAAATTTTGTCCTGTCTATTACTTCACAGAGATACAAGAGGGCAAAAAAATAAAAAATAAAATAAAAAGGAAATTAAATAATCCAGTTTCTGGTTGACATAAGAAACAAATCTAAAGGGCAGCACTTCAAGCAGGGGGGTCAGAAATTATTTGCATCTGATATTAATAAGCCACAAACATGAAGGGCTGAGAAGACACATTTACTGAATCAAAGTTCGATGAATGGTTTATGTTTTGAACACACTTTCCTGTTTGAATTTGAAGTGGAAAATTCAGGGAGAAATGTTTAGATTCTCTTAGCATTTGCCCCTTGGAATGCTGACAGTTTTTAAAGTGGAAATCATACCAATGTATGACAAAACATACACATCTAGAGCTATGCAGATGTAGCCACATCTAGGTATTCACTTCACAAATATTCATGGGCCAGGAGTGTGCAGAGAACAGAGAACCCAAACTGTAGCTGCATCATCTACTCAGGTGTGTTTAAAAGGAAGAAAAATCAGCAAAAGTAGATTCCAAATGTCAGGTACAATATCCAGTCTAAATATCTTATTTAAAGAGAATAAATAATATATGGGTACAATGGAAGCTTTGAATAGAGTGCTTTAATGGATTTTGAGGAGAGACAGTATGATACAGCAGAAGGAGCCTAGAGTCAGATGACCCAGATCCAATTCCCAGTTCTCAGCTACTATCTGGGTACACTTAGACAAGTTCCTTACCCTCTCTGCTCCTCTGCTTATCTATAAAATGAAGAAGTTGGATTAATAAATTCCTTCCATCTCTAAATCCATTGTTCAATAAATTTCAATGTTGGTTATATTTCAGTAGTCTCAATAAACCTGGTGGCTGATTTTTTTCTTAATTCCAATAGATCAATTAGTGAATACTACAGTATCAGTTATCTAAGTAAACAGTCTTTGAAAAGTTTTTTCTTAATAAATTTAGAGTTGTTGGTTTATGTTGTTAAATTCATAGAAAACTGCATTTTGATTCAATTTCATTAACATGGATGAGTTATACATAAATACAGACGTTACAATGACTGCTTCTACCTTAAACACTCTGAAGTAGAATATAAGTCACCTGCTTTGGGAATTTCATTTTGAGGCTTGGCTATCTTATGGATCTTGATAATATATTTGTCTAATATTTACACTTTATTTGCCTCTTGAAATTATTACTAAAATTATGTAATTATGAAATTACAGAAAAATCATTTGGCCCTGGAGGAATCAGAGCACTTAAGCAAAACTGCTGTCTGTCATGTTAATTCTCCTAAGTATTCAAGCTATTCACCCCACAAGCCTCAGTTGTCTCTCCTTTCAATCTTCATTCCTCATAATATAGATGTAATATATTCTGTTATTAAAATATGGCACTTGTGGAATTGTGGTAGCGAAAAAATAAACTGTGTAGACCCCAAAAATGGTACTTTTAAATTCATTAACCTACATGTTTTCATATTTTATTAACCTCTGCAAAGCACTCACCTGTGAAAGAATCTTTGCCAAATTGTACTTTGAAATTATACTTTTAGTTAATAATTTCATATTACAAAATTGTAATGTGGAAATGATTCTTTAATATTTAACTCAAAAAAAGGCAACCAATAGGATGAATGATGGACAAAGAAGAGGCCAGCATTATATATAAAAGCTCCAGTCCTAAGGGAACTTCAAGGCCAAAATATCTAATCCCTGGATGAAAATAATGATAAAAAATGATGTGTTCACATATTTTAAATATTGCATAATAGTGGGGATGTGATCTTGTTTTGACTGGTGTATCTAATAGCTAGAAGTAATTAAGAAAAAATTCCAATAAACTTAACTGCTTCAAATTGAAAACACAATTGTATTGCATGGAGCATATCATAAGTATATCTAGCTCCTCATACCCTGGAAAATGCCAAAATAAAGAAAAAGTCTATTGCTTTCATAGCATGCCTACCGTGAAAAATGCTACCTATTTTTGGCCTAATACAAAGAAACCACAATTAACAGTGAAACCATAAATACTTTCTGTGTTAACCACAAAGGGCCTTTTCCATAGAGAAATGGCTCACATGTGTTCTAAATGTGCTGGCCTCATTTTGTATAGAAGGAGACATAGACATGTTTTTATCTCAAAAGAGAACATGGCGGGCACAATCCCTGTTGTCTAAAATGAGAAACATTCACTGAATTCAGCAGTGTTTTGGCCTGAGAAGTCACCAAACAAAGCTTGTGGGCACATTTGACAAGCATTTGAATGCTGGAAGAGAAGGAAAAGATGGAGGAGGAAAGCAGGGGAGAGTTCTGTAACTTAATTGTGTTGCTGGGTCATGTGACACATTCTAAGATAACTTTTAGACACAGACTGCTTTACAGTGTAGGTCTATGTATGTATTTGCAATTGTTCTCCATAACTACAGTCATTTCCCTCTTCACAATGTGCCAACATGGAAATGATGGTGGAAATGATTTTTAAATATAATTTTTCTATCGGAATATTTTATAGCACATAGTCCTACACTTGTGAGTGAGTATATTTGGTCTGGACTTGTGGTTTTTATTTGTGTAGGCTATTTTCTTTATCTTGCATATAGGGGTACCAAAAGTTAAGCAACTTGTTCAGAGTCACACAGCCACTATGTGTCAAAGAAAAGACAAGAGCCCAACTCTTCCTGACTCCAAAGCTGGCTATTTTTCCACTGTGCCTGCCCATTGGTCTCTCTGTCCAGCTATTTCTGTCCCAGTTTCCTAATATTTAAAAGGGGGATAATTAAGCACCTTCCATTTATACAACATGTTCAGAGTTCTGAGGATAAATACAGATGTGAGCAATTCACCTATTAAGATTACTCTATTAACTTAATTTCCTTAGAAAGGATCAAACAGGGACTCAACATATATTGAATTCAGTGATTTCATTTTAAGACAAGGACTAAGAGAAATGAACACCCTCTGAATCACAGAATTTTAGCCTGAGAAGGTGCCTCAGAGGCCACCTAGTTAACCTATATTTGGAAATAAAAATTTCCTCTACAACACGCCCAATAAGCAGCCATCCAGGCTCTGCATGAGAACTTCCAACGAGACAGAATCCACTTCCCCCAAACCACCTACTCAGGTGTGTTTGTTTATTGTTTTATTTCTTTGTTTTAATTTAAAGACACTTAGTCTGGGTCCACTCTCTCAAAATGAAGGGAAGACTTAGCCTGGGTCTAAAAGACTTTAAACCCATTAGTCAGTCACAGAAAGACATGGGATCCATTTGGAGAAAACAAACAAAGGAAACAGCAGTGAAAACAGCTGTTGAGTGTTGAGTAGACAAAACTAGTGGTGGAATACTTCCTCTTCCATCTCATTAACAGTCATTTTGTTTAGTTGTAGCAAGGTGCTTTTTGGAAGAGAAAAAAAAAGGAATGGAAAATGGTCTCTATGGAAAGCTGAGAATAAGTTTTATGACATGATGCCAATAAAATGATTTCTGTAAATGTCTGATACTAAACTGCTTGTGAAGCATGATCAAGTCTATTTATTATATTACATTACACCTCATGCTACTACTTAAGTCTAATTTGTTTTCAGTAGTTTTTGGTCAACATAGAAAACAGTCCTTAATGTCAAACATAAACAATAATTTCCCTAATAGTTCAAAGACTATTCATTTTTTTTCAAAATACCATCCTGAAACCACACAACAAAACAAATCTTTCTCAAAATATTTCTGTTCAGCAGTTCTCAAAGCAAGAAATCCAAGCTATCAACAGCCATATGGAAAAATGTTCCAAATTTCTAATAATAATTAGAGAAATGCAAATTAAAACAACTCTGAGGTTCTACCTCACACCCACCAGATTGGCAAAAATGATTTTTAAAATGAAATTGACAACTATTAAAGAAGCTGGGGGAAAATAATCATTCGAATATATTTTTGGTATATCTGTGAATTGGTCTAGCCATTCCAGAAAGCAGTATGAACTGTAATCATTAAACAAAAATCATTAAACTCCACAAACTTTTTAACCCAATGATACCATTACTTGGCTTATTTCCCAAAAAGAAGAAAAGGAATCATAAGTACGAAATATTTATAGCAGCTCTTTTCTTGTAATGGGAAAGAACT
The DNA here is from genome assembly GCF_011100635.1 of Trichosurus vulpecula. Classification (NCBI taxonomy): domain Eukaryota; kingdom Metazoa; phylum Chordata; class Mammalia; order Diprotodontia; family Phalangeridae; genus Trichosurus; species Trichosurus vulpecula. The sequence goes on along the minus strand of NC_050574.1, from coordinate 260,816,330 downwards.
AGAAACTAAAGAAGTACTCCTTAATTGGAGAAAAGCTGAACAAATTATGATATATGAATGTAATGGAGGACTATTGTGCTATAAGAAATGATGAAGAGGACAGTCATAGGGAATCTTGAGAACCATGAATTGATGCAGAATGTAAGGAATATAAAAGAATTTAGTAAAACTAAGAAAACTTAGATAAACAACTTTGAAAGACTTAAGACAGATCTGATCTGATCGACAGATAACCAACTGTAATTCCAAAAAAAATTGATGAGACATGCTACCCACTAACTGATGAACTGTAATGAATTCAGGATATTGAATGCGACACATTTTCAGATATGGTAAAATGTAAATTCCTTTTGCCTCCTTGTGTATATTTGATATAAGGGATTTGCTTTGCAATGGAGGGGGGAAGGAAGGTGAAAGAAAATGAGTGGGGGTGGCTAGGAATTGAAATGCCCAAATAAAAAAAAAAAGAAAACTGTCATTGGAGCATTAAGAAAATGCACAGAAGAGAAGGAAAGTCAGTAGAAAAACTAATAAACATGATTGCTTTGAAAATAATGAATTACATAAACAAAAAGAAAAGCAAGCTCTTTGTAACACCAATTCACAACTTCATGTATAATATAATATATATGTATAATGTATAATATAATAATAGTAGCTAGCACTTCTATAGTACTTTAAGATTTGCAAAATGCTTTACAAATAATCTCATTTGATCTTCACAACAACCCAATAAAATAGCTACTGTTATTATCCTCACTTTACAGACGATAAAACTAGGCCTGAAAGGTTAAGTGATTTGCTGAAGGCCAAACAGCTAGTAAATGGTTAAGGTAGCAGTTGAATTCACCTGTGTATGGAAAAAGTCATCATTTTTGGTGTTTGCTAAGTTCAGAATTTAAATTTTTAAAATATTTCTATTCTAATAAGTTATAAAGTAAAATAAACAAAATCATATTGCTATAGAAAAAAGAAGTTTTACTAAATTCCATTTACTATAAAAAAAGAATGTTTTAAAATTGAGAAATAAATAGGAGCCCTTCAATTTAGTGCTATTCTACTGTTGGGCTTAAACTCCAAGTGGTCAAAGAAAGAATGTACCCATATGCACCAAAATGCCCATGGAAGAACCTTTTGTGGTAATAAAAAATGAAAATGGAAGGGGTAGGGGGGAAGATCCCTTTTCATAAATTGATAAACTAAACAAAATGTGCCACATGAATGCAATAAGATTGTCATGAATGGAATTTAACAAAGGGAAAATTGAGGCAACTCTCCCGGCAGCATCTGATTTATTAATAGTAAAGGAGTCTTGTGGTCTGCCTTCATTTGTGCCAAATGACATGGAATTAGAGCTGATGGGGGTTGGGGGAGATTAAACCTAGGTGTGTCTTCCTTCTGATTGACCTCTCCTGGCAAAGGCAAGGCAATTTCCATTGGTAGACATTTAATGAGGAGGTAGACTAAGAGTTCTCAGCTCCTCCCTATTACCTCATCATTGGAGTGAGAGGGAGGAGGGTAAGACCAATCAGCAGCTTGGGAAAGTGGGGCGGACTTCAGATGTGGCTAATTATGACTCTCTCTGATACTTAAGGAATGCTAGCAGCTTTATGAGACCCAGCTGCCTCTAGCAATCCCTGCCAGAGGAAAAAAAAAAAACATAAGTTATCTCAATCAGGTTTCCACTGGCTTAGTCTTCCCTTTGTAGACCTGGTCAACTCCAGCTTTGGTCAGAAAAATCAGGGACACAAGTGTCAACCCTTGGGGAGGGCTCAGCTCCAGCTAGCTTCTGTTTACAAGTCCAGCTCAGTCTGGTAAGCATATTTCTTGCGGGGCAGGGAGTAATTACCTTAATCATGCCCTTCAGAAACCACCTGCCCTTCAGAAGTGGGATCTGCCAAAAGGAGGAAAAAGATCACATGGAATTATTTGTTATTAAATAATACAGCACAATATTATTTTTCCTCAAGATATAATTTGTCTATAAGAAATAATGTATATGAGAAATTCAGAGATACATAAGAAGAATTGTATGAATTGATGCAACAAAAGATAAGCAGAGAAACCACAAAGAGAATGACTGCCATGATGCAAAAGAAAACAATCCTGAAATGGGGCCCCCATCTCAGAAAGGGCAACCTGAGGCAACTCTCTGAGAGAGACACAATTTATTAATGGGAAAGGAATCTTACGGTCTGCCTCGATTTGTTGCAAAAAAACATGGCACTGTGGGCTGATGGGTTTTTTTAAACCTATGCATTCCTTCCTTCTGACTGGCCTGACATCATTTGGACCTCGTTTGGCAAAGGCAAAGCAAGCTCAATTGGTGGAATTTTAATGAGGAAGTGGGTTAAGAGTTCTCAGCTCCTCCCTATTACTTCATTATTGGGAGCAGTGGCAAGACTAGTCTTGGTTGCTCTAAGCCCTAGGGGAAAAAAAAAAAAACATTTCCTTTCCCTGTACAAAGGTGGGGAAGTATTCATACTTACATACGTGCATACATACATACATATATACATAATACATACGTGTATACACACACACATACGCACACATAGAGAGACAGAATTGTGTATTCTATCAGATGTGATAGTTTAGTTGGTAATACTTAACTGAGTGGTTGGGTTTTTTTTCCATTACAAGGAAGGGTTGAATTGAGGAGGGGGAGAAGGTGATTAAGAAAAACTGCAATGCAAAAGAAAAAGTTTAAGTTTAATTGTTTTTGAGTTGTGTTTGACTTTTGTGATCCCTTTGGGGTTTTCTTGGCAAAGATACAGAAGTGTTTTGCCATTTTGCTCTCCAGCTCATTTTACAAATGAGGAAACTAAGGTAAACAAGGTTAAGTGACTTGCCCAGGGTCATACAGCCAGTAACCGTCTGAGGCTAGATTTTAATTCTAGGCCTAGCACTCTATCCACTACACCACCTAGCTGCCCCATAACACAAAAGGCATCAATAACTTTAAGTAATTTTTTTTTCAAACACAATCTCATGGAAGAATTCTTAAGAGTATTTTGTTCTACTGCAACCTGATTGGTCAGTTTGGCATACTGCCTCTCTTGAGAAAAGAATCCTATTACACATCACCATTAATCTTGATTATGCAACCAATATGACTAAAAACTGAGCTGATCAGGCCTAAACTTGATAGACATACTAAAGTACTTTGGTGCTTCAAAGGTTGTGTGAAATCACTGCTGTGCATGTTCCATTCTCTTGTGCAGTTTGCAGCCCATCGCTGCAGTAATTACCTCGATGGTGTTCATTTTTATGCTAAATGATAATAGTCACCCCTCCTTCTAATATCACTTTGAAAGTCTGTATTATTCATTATGGATGCCTTCCTAAAAATTGTAGAAAACAAAAACAATGAATACTGAGGCAAGGAGAGTCTCTTGTAGCACCAAGTGAAAAGAATCTTTTATAAATACGTGATATGGTGTGGCAAGAACACAGGATTTGAATTCAGAACTCCATTCAAATCCCACTTCGAGCGCTTCCTAGCTGTGTGGCCATGAACCTCAGAGTCATTTTCTGTTGAAATAGGTATCTGGACAAGAGAATTTCTAAAGTACTTTCTCACTTTAAATCCTGTGATCCTCTAATTTCAGAGAGAAAGAGCCAGCTTTGAAAATGAAGATTCCAGGACTAAGGGATGGAAGTGTGGCCTAAGTGTCACAATAGATAAAGTGCTGGAGCAGGAATCTTGAAGACCTGATTTCAAATCCAGCCTTCCTAGCTGTATGATCCTGGACAAGTCACTTTACTTTTGTCCACCTCATCTACAAAATGGGAACCATAGTTACTCCTACATACCAGGGTTTGGGTTTTTGTTTTTTTTTTTTTTTGAGAATCAAAAGCGAGATAATATTTATAAAGTGCTTTGCAAACCGTAAAGTATTATATAAATGCTAGAATGATAACAGTAAGAATTACTATTACTACTAATTAGGTAAAATCACAAGTGAACCAATCAATGAAAGTGGAAAGATGGTTGTCCAGAATTTATCCTATTTGTATTGGGTATATATCTTAATAACTTAGTAACAGATAAAATGGTATATAGGATTCAGCACTGGACTTACAATCAGGAGATGTTGCTTGGAATTGGGGCTCAGTTACTCACCGCTTAGATAACCTTATTTTAGGCAAGTTGCTTTACCTATCTGATTCTCAGTTTCCTAATTAGTAAAATGAGAGGACTGAATCCCTAAGATCTGTGCCAAAACTAAATTATATAATTATAACAGTTTGGAGAGAAATGACCCACCTTTCCAGAGATAATCTCACTAGAATCATTCAACTACTAGGTTAGATCAGCTTATTTTGTTATTGACAGGATTTATACTCCCTTTATTCCAAGAATAAAAGGGGCAGCTAAGAGGCACAGTGGATAGATCTCCAGCCCTCGAGTCAGGAGGACATGAGTTCAAATCTGGCCTCACACACTTACTAGCTATGTGACCTTGCTCAAATCACTTAACTCTGTTTGCCTCAGTTCCTCATCTGTAAAATGAGCTGGAGAAAGAAATCGCAAACCACTCCAGTATCTCTGGGGTCAAGAAGAGTCAAACTTAACAGAAACAACTCAACAACAATTATTCCATGAGTAACAGACCTATATCCATCTCCATGCTGTCTATTTCACAAGAAGTTGAATGAAATTGGCATTTTGATTTTTTTTTTTGCCTCTGAATTGTAAAATCCAAACTTACCCCTCATTAAGAACACCTATAATTGATTTCTTAAAATGGGCAGAAGCTGTCTTTATAAATTATACAGTAGATGTACAGGCACAGAATCAGAGAAGAAAAGAGTAAGCAAACAAATAATCAGTATCAAGCAAGCAATCAAATACATTAAAAAAATAATCCCTATCACTTCATCTTGTGGGCCCAGTGAGTAGGGACTACTCAATGATGTGTGCCCTTCTGTTGATATTCATTTATTGTGATCTACCAAATGTAGGACAGCTTAAGACACACATAACAACCCACTGCCTCCAGCCTTTATGCTGACCTTTGTGTGGAAAAGGGGGGCTATGTCCACATGGGTTGCGACAGACTGGTTATGACAGAATGTGTGAGAAGTTGACTTTGGTCACCAAATCCAAGCTATCCAAAATTCCTGCAAATCCAGAACGCTGGTTGGCTCACAAACAGATGTCGGAGGCAGAATTTGTGCCTTGGCTCCCAATCAGAAAGCCTTTGGCTTCCTAACTTGCAATTTAAACTCTGAAACAAAAGTATTCTTCTGGGTAACGTGGGTGTGCAGTTGGCAAGTTCCATGGTATTTTCAGAGTAACCCCCATTGAGCAGTTACTGGGGCCATTCTTCTATCTCTCTTTTCCGATGAATTATTCATTTGAGGGCGGGGGGGTGGGAAATGGTATTTTCCTAGGGTTGGCACTAGATGGATTCTTTCGGGATTACCCCACAGGTCTCCTGGGTTTCAAGCATTGGTAGTATGCTCGAAGGCCATGTACACTTACCACAGAGCCTAGTGCATAAATCACAACAGTTAAAAATATCAGAGTCCTGTGGGACTTAAAGCAGAAGGTATTTGAGAAGAAAAGCTTATTTTGGCAGACTGAAATGCCCTGTCCTTAGTTGGCTTATGGCTCTCTCTTTCCTCCATCTTTGGCAAAGTCATAAGTTGTGCAGAGTGGGTGGCACAGGGTGCTTTGATGCCCAAATCTCCCTGGTGCCAGATTGGTAGCTAAAGAGTGATGTGGGTAAGTCCCTCCCCAGTTTCTAATGATTAAAATTTGTTTGTATCAGAGGGCTCCCTATTCTAGTTTTTATTCTCAATGCCCATACTCTGGGAAAATTTCTTCAAAATGTGGTCAAATACCAGAGGTCTAAATATATTAAGACATATAGGGTTCAAAACTTGGTACGCTAAAGAAGGAGCATGGAGGGAATGAAGAACAAGCTCTGTCTCCTAGCCAAAAGTCTGAATATGGGCACTTAGTAGGGTCTTAATAAATCCTTGTTGATTGGCTAACTGGGGAACAGTAGGTGGATAAGCACAGAATCAGGGACAATAGACAGTATGTAAGCGAATAATCAATACCGAGCCAGTGAACAAATAATCCCTACAACTTTATCTTGTGGGTTCCTTGAGTGGGGGCCACTCAATGGTGACCAAGCCAAAGTCTTACCTAGTCACAAAAACACATTCAGCATTCAAGGCCCTCTAAAATCTAGCTCTAACAGTTTTCTCATGTTATTTCCCATTAATCCCCTACAGTAATTTCTGCAACCAAACTATTGATAGTAATGAATTACATTCATACGCCACTTTCAATTTTACAAAATGTTTCATATATTTTTCAATTAATTTGATTCAACAGAGGCCTTGCTAGAAAATTGGCCCATTTTACAGAAGAGGAACTGAGGAGGCTCAGATAAATTAAATGACAGATCAGAAGCATCAGAAGTAGGATTCCAACCTGGGTATCTCTTAATTCTAAGTCCAGGGCTCTTCATTACATCAGACTGCCTAGTGTCAAATTATTTTGAGGCAAAGAATCCAATTAACATTCACAAGAGGAATCTTATGATCTGGTATAGTGAGAGAAGGTTGCATGGAAGAAGTGATGAGATTTTCCATTAGACATTCTGTTTATTTTTTTTAATCAGTCCATCTACAAGCATTTATTAAACACCTACTATAAAACAGGCACTGTGCCAGGCACTAGGAATGCAAATACAATAAATGAAACAACCCTTCTTCAAAAGAGCTTCCATTCTATGTTATAGGGTACATTCATGACAGCTAAGACATGTCCATTCTCAAGGTTAATAAGGAACCATGAATCTTTGGTTTTGAAGTGGCAGACTCGGGAGTAGTAGGGGAGATGGGATCCTTTTTGGAGGGGGGGGGCAGTGATGAGTTAAAGAGGAAGGTTCTAGAAAAAAGTTGCAATGAGCAAATCCATTATTTGTTGCTAAGAAAATAAAAATTCCTTTTAAATGACCCAAAGATAGGCTCTTCTTGCTTTTAAGTATTAATAATAGGTTGAGACAGGCTCAGTTTTTTTTTTCTTTCTAATGAACCTACTGAATTATCATTTTGTTTTGTTTTGTAGAAAAGAAAAAAACAAAAACCTTGTAATTTTTCAAAGGCTCTGCCTCTGAAATGTCAGTTGCTCCTAATAAGAATTCAGGAAGCATGGAGTTAAATAAGTTGGCTTTTTTTTTCAATCTGAACAATTGGAATCAGCAGTTTGCATTATCTTAAAAATGAATGCTGAGAATCAGCAATTTTCTTGTGTTTTTTTTTAAAGATCTTGAGGGTTTTTTTTTATTTAAAGTGGAAAACTACATTAAGTGCAAGGCATTGAACAAAGAAAGCAGTCATAAAGCCTAAGTATTCTTAGAGTTATAAAATATGTCCATTGTGGCAATTCCACTGCCAACAATGAAGTTTTAAGCATTAATATGCCTTCATTGCAGTTTTAATGCCTTAATATTGACTCTATAGCTCTTTTGGGTAATTTTGCTTTCTCTGGTACTTGAAAGGTGATGATGTCAGCGTTCTTCGCACTGATTCATATGCAGGTTGATGAAGCTGAGTTATTTATTGAGTTCCATTATATTTTCTATAAACATTAGTTCTCAATAAACAGAGACATTTAGCCGAGGGTTTATTTATTAAATAGGTACTGTACAGATGGTTTTGCCACACATGATGTGCTGCAGAGGATATTACTCAGGAATAATCAGCTGTGTTATAGCTTGGCTAAATTAATAAGATGATAATGATGAAATTGATGCTTTTGAGCTAGGCTTGGTAAATGGTTTTTGCATAAACAAACTGATAAATTTGAGAAGCAATTACTTGCTTGTCAAAGATAAAAACACAACAGGGCCCATTTATAGTTAGGTCCTATTTATTTTTAAAGATTGTACCAGATTTTATGTTTAATACGCTGCAATTAAAAAATAATACTTAAATGAAGAAGAATAAAAAAATAGTCTAACTTTCTGAGTTCTCCTTCAAATCTGAAAATGCAGCATTGGTTGGTTAGACATCAAGCAAACTTTTTCACTGCATCTAGAAGAAAAATGTTTCTGAAAAATAATGGGGAAACAGTTTACAAAAATGAAACTCTCATAGATTCGGTTTTCAAAACAGGCTAACTGACACCTCCAACAACAACACTATCACCACTATACCACCATAAACGCCACTCCCTCATACATGATCTTATAACTTCATAAAGGCTTCAAGGGAAAAAAAATGTTCATCTCCAACCCCAAATAGTGACTTATATACTTAAACCTATATATAATAGAATTTTACAAACAGTATAAAACACATGCTTTCCATTTAACATAGAGTCATTCAGTTCGACCTGGATAAACCAAATGAATGAAAAAAATGTCAATTCCTCTAGAAATATTTGAATTTTTCATTTTTAAATATTATTCATATTTTCACTATAGATACCAAAGCTTGCTTTTAAGGTCAGGGGAAACTGATTTTCTTCAGGTACTGCACTCTTTGGAGAAGTTGGAACAATTCTGATTAAATCATAGCCTATTTTCTGGCCTCAACATGAATAAGTGACTCCAGTCAATATCAGTATGAGCCACAGTATATGTCTCTGATGCTATGCTCAGTTACTATGCTTTGGGAATATTTGAAAGGCAAACCTTTATATTTATCAAAAACTTACTTAAGTCTATTCCAGATTACCAAATTATTAACATTTTTCGTATCCTAAAGAGTTGATCATAGCTAAAGACTGAGCTTTTCCTTCTTTGTGAAATTTCTTTTTTTTTAATTGTTCTAGGGTTAATTTATTTTTACAAATGCTTACAATTCACTATTTTTGCCCTTTGCTAAAAATAATTGTGAAAGTATTAAATACATTTAGTTCAAATTTGTGGACTTCTTACAACCAAAATTCTACATATACATATACATAACATACATAGATATGTGATATACATACATATGTGTGAGTGTGTGTCACATGGAGACAATACTAGTGACTATTTAAAAAACCAAAAAACTGTAAAAGACAGAGTTCTCTGAATAGGAAAAAAAAATTAGCTTCTTGTTTCATTGAGATGGGCACCAATGTTTCCCATTCAAACACACACACACACACAAACACACACACACACACACACACACACGACTTTGACTTCCTCTGTTTAAGGAGAAATCACCTAGAATAAATTTAAATTATAGCCATTTGATGTACCTTTTCATTTTATTGTTTCTGAGATATAAAATGTGCCAGAGCAGTGCTGCATGTGCTTGTTTATATATGTATGTATGTGTGTATGTGTGTGTATGTTGTTTGGTAGGACTGCTGTCCCTCTGGGCAGCTCATAAAAGCAAGATATTTATCTCCTAAGGAAATGGCAGAGTAAAAAATTTTTAATGAATAAAAATAAACAAGCACAGTCCAATATTCTGTTAAAATCATAGAGTTTTGACACAAGAAATTCATCCAGCCTGACATAAAAATGCATGATGATTTGTTTTAAAACTTCAGTTGTGATTTTTGCCCCTTGTTTTAATTGGAAACAACTGCTCCCCAGGACTAATTACAAGTCCATCTAAAGAGAAGGAGAACACAAATATGTCTTAAGGGAACAGGCGAACTTTGAAGGTGAGGTCCTTCCTATAAACTGAATTAAACGAATGAAATGTAAAACCATTATATGAGCTACATTTTCTAGAAAGTATACTGGAATGATTGTTGAGAAAAGAATTCCAAGGAGGTCTCTGGTGATGATATCAAGAGGCATGACAGCATAGCAGACTGAGATGCTTTAGACACTGTATCCCAAATTGATTAGCCTTCAGATTGATTACTGTTAATAGAAAGTCTATGTTAGCTCTGCAATATCACATGCTTTACTGAAAATAATCCAGTATAAGTGCTGAGCAGAAACTTCTGCTATTTGAAACTGATCTGAATTGTCCAACATAAGGCTAATAAATAAATACACAGGAGCTCTGGGCTGAGCTCAAATCTTGTTAGAGAGCTTGCCTGACATGTACTATTTACATTAAGAGTTCAAGACCATTTAAATTCCCTATAAAGAAAAATTAAGGATTGAATGCAATGATGCAGCTGTATTTCTTAGCGACTCTAAACTATCTCATATCACTCAAGAAAACCTCGGAATGGTTTTCCTTGGCTTGAAAATGTCTATCATTTGTTGTCGCAAACCAGGGTCTCGGTCTGTGCTTGGTCTTGCTAGCATGAGGAAAAATGTTATTCTCCTTCCTGAAAATGCACATTATTGGAAATTAATACAATAGCTGAGGGTTTTCTGAGACACTAATAGGCTTTCTTCTTTTCCAGACTCTAGTATTTATTTCCTTAATCAGTATTCCAAAATTCAGCATGGATATCTTGGTATCATATATGGAAATCGAGAAGTGTTTCTCAGCAACCTATGTATTGGAAAAGGTCAGATTTGCAAAACTATATGTGGTTAAATATTGTTGTTGTAATGCTTTTCTTTCTTTAAAAAGAAAAAAAAAAGTCTGCCACAATACTATCATGGTCAAAATTGAAAACAAATTCTTATATTCAACATGTGAATAGGAAAATAAATTTTAATTGTTTTTAGAATAAGGCTTACTTGCCTGAATCTAGTAGCTGTACTCTCTTTAACACAGATTCTACTAATATATCTTACAGTGGTAATTCCTATTTAATTAGTGCTTATTGTGTTGAATAGCTCTGTTAAAAATTAAAAGTTAACTGTGCTTCACCCAAAAAAACTAAAATTGCCTGAAACTTTCTTCTTTTAAATATATTTTGATGGCTGTTTTATAATTTTGTAATATGACTTTTAAAATTTTTACTGAAATTCCTTTTTTTGAAAAATTTCACAAATAGTTTCCCTTGCCTAATGAAAGAGATGCAAATCAGGATAGAGTTTCTAAAATATTCTGTCAGTCCCAAAATATATTTACTCTCTAATCCTGAAAATTTATAAAAGTCTCCCCTCAGCAATACAGAGGTCTGAAATCACCAAATTCACACTAATTAAAATATTAAATCACACAAAGAGAGTAATATTGTCATCACTGGGCAAAATGCGAACAAGAAAACAAGATACAAAAATATCCCCCCCCCAACATATGTGTATGTGACATACACATAGAATTTCAAGTAGGCCATTTCACGTGAAAAAGATAAATCTTTCACAGTAATTGGAATGTATGTTTCTTATGGATTGTACCACTGAGCAACAATTCTAAAGAAGAGGAATGTGGATGACCCTCCAGGACATCTAGGGGAACAGAATCATAAATTCCTATTTCTGCTTCCCTGGTCACATAGAACTTGCCTTTCTCTGTATCTGCTGAGCTCCTTGTTCTCCAAAGCCAAAAGGCCTCTTTCTCACAGGCCAGGCAAAAAAAAAATGGTCATAAGGAGTAGGCTGAAGTCACTCTTATCAGCCATCTCGTGAAAAAATGTAGATTTCAGGAAGCTAGTAATATAAACAAAAACATAGAGAAATTTGAAATTGTAGTGAAGAAAGAATCTGGAAACTCAGGCATGCATGCACTCATCCATCCATTCATTCCTTCATTCAAGAAATATGTAGTATTCTGGTCTAGGTACAGGAGAAGATAACAGTTTAAGCTACAACAGTGCTTGTCCTCCTGGGATTTGTAGTCTAGAACAGAAGATAAGATGCATCTACATGATAATGCGTATTATAAGTGCATCAGAAAGTTTCAAAACTAAGAATGCATTCATCAATCAGACCAAGCAACCTGGAGTAGATGTCTACTAGAAAAATGTATGTTAGCATTTACTGTAAAATACAAAAAAAAAAAAGAGAGAAAAAGATGAGAGAGAAGGGGGACAAACAGAAGACTCAAGTGATTCACTTTTTGGAAACATAGTTTGGTCTTAACTGTTTGGGTTCATTTGGGAAATACCAATCCTTAGCACTGGGATCATTTCTTATCCCCATTCCTCTTTTTCTTGAGAAAGAGGAGAATCAAATGTTCTAAGCTCACTACTTAAGCTTCAGGCCCTATCTTTGATTTTAGAAGGTCCATCTCAAGGGATGAGAACAGTTTCCTTTCCCATTTGTTCCTTCGGCCCTCTGCTGAGATAGCCAGCAAGGGTGCCAATTAGTACCAATTGTGAGGATGTTTTGAGATGTAGACACCTGTCTTCTAATAACTGGGCTGAGACCACCAACTCGTTTCACACAGACCATCAAACAGACATCAACGGGTAATGGCTTACATTTACTGCCGACCTGGGCCAGAGCCAAGCCCTTCTCCTATTTAACGCCTTTCATATTCTTGATGACAAGCGGCAAAGATCCCCCATCTCCACTCCTTGCCAGTATGGAGGCAGGCAGTTGTAGAAAGTCTCACTAAAGTAACTCCAGCTGCAGGTTCTCTCTGGCTCGGTTTTCTTTATTATAACTTTTTCTAGGTTTACTATCCCATACATCAATAGCTGTGTTAGTAGCTACTCAAACAGAATGGAAACTAGCACTTGTATTCCATACAAAAAAAATTGGAGAATAAAATTAAACACTCATGTCCTGTGCTAAGACAGGGAAGTAAAACAGGCCTGCCGTAGGTTACATTCCAAGTGGCAGAACAAACACTTTCAACATCAGGGATCCATGAATTCCATTAAGGTAGCCGAAATGAAATGTAAAGCATTGTATAACCATCTGCACAGCCGAGTTCTCCAGGAGAATCTTTAAAGCAAGTAGCTTTAAAGTAGTTAACTAAAGTTTGTGCTCAGACTAACATATTTCACATTGTAAAGGGAATCTGTGTTTCCCCAAAACCAAACCAAATGGGGAAAAGACAGAGGAGAAAATTTTATTTGAAAATTGATTTAGAAAGATTAAGCATTTAGAGTTTGGGAACCTAAGCAGCATAGCACATAGAGAGCTAAACCTAGAGTCTGGAAGAGCTGAGTTCAAATCTGGTCTCAGATGCTTACTAGCTAAGTGACCCAGGGCAAGTCATTGAACTGCCTCTGACCTCAGTTCTCTTATCTGTAAAATGGGGGTAATAATAGCACCTAATGCCCAAGCTTGATGTGATAAAAAAAACCTTAAAGCACTATATAAATGTTAGCTATTATTATTGTAATGGGAATTCTGTTAATTCTGCTATTTCCTTACTCAATATTCCAAAATTCAGCATGGATATCTTGGTATCATATATGGAACTCAAGAACGTCAAATTTTGTGAAATTCTGGGATAAAAGGTACTTGATTAATTTAATCCTTGCTTAGTGTTTGCTCAAAATAGCTTCATGTTTTCAAATCTGGTTCCCATGTAAGCCATTTCTCTTCATTTTGTTCAATGACCTCAAAGAAGCCCCTAACCCTCAAAAGCCATTGGTCATAAGGGAGGAAGATTGTTTAAAGGAGTAGGGGTGGGTAGGCTAAATTTATCACAATTTGGGGAAGGAGATGTCAATTTGCATGCTCCCCCTGGCATTATTTGTTCAAAAATTGAATATTTTCATCATGCTATTAAAAATTTAGGCATAAAAACTTTTAGAATGTCTATAATTTAATAAATAAAAGATTAACTCTCTTTGTCCCTCTATTCCCTGGAAATATCATTTGAGTAGCCAAGTTAAAGGGGAAACCAAAATGTCTTTGGTTTTTAATTTCTCCTTTGACAGCAACTCTTCACCCCCCACTCAGACTCACATGTCTTCATCAGCTAATAAGAAGATCCAATTTAAGGATCCTTAGACTTCTGCTTCCTGTAGGTCAATCAAAGTTTTTCCATCTCCTTTTGTATCCCAGGTGTGCTAGCATTTCTCTCTACTACCCATTGCCAGCCCACCAGGGGATGACAAGAATATTGTCTCAAAGCAAGACCCTGGTATGATCATTTCCAAAAAATAAATATATCCAACATGGGTCATATAGTATTTGAGAGCTGCTCTCCTGCTTGAATGTAACCAGTTCCAAAAGACTGTGATTCTAATTGTCTGTTTTAAAAAATTGAAACAAATTGCTACTAAGAGAACAACCAAAAACCTAAGAAGTAAGAAATAGCTAACTAAAGCACATGAGAACAAAAGGAATAATATTTTCTGCACACTCTGTAATGCTTTAGCTTTGACAGCTAAGTCATAGGAGTAGAGAATCCTAGGGCAAGAAGGGACCTCAGGGGGATCATCTAGGCCAACTCCTACCTGAAGTAGCTACACAAGAGTCCTAATAAGTGACCAGCCAGCTTCCACTTGAAGTCCTCCAGACTGACAGCAATCCATCCACTACTACTAGAGTCTGATCATTAAAGTAGATCCAGATCCACCTAACCATAAAGGGAAATGAGTTTAGTTTGACTCTTTCTGCAAACCAACCACTTACATATGTGTTGTAATTTTTTTTCAGAAAGCAGTGCCAAACCCATTTAAACTATGGTAATTGTTTTAATGACAAAAGCGATAGGGGCTGGGGGAATAGACCTATAATTTATTTGGTATAGGGAATTGCTGGATGAGGAAATCCCTTCTACCAAGGCAAGTTGGCATACTCTCTCCAGATTATGCTATTAGAAAGTTGCCCAGAGCATGGAGACATTAAGTGACTTCTCTAGAGTCACAGAAGCAGAATGTGTCAAACCAGATCTTTCTCGCTCTGAGACCAGCTCTCTATCTTCTACACTATACTGCTTTGCTTAATATAGAAAATAGAACCAAAATTGTATCTGAGTGCCTCTACCCTTCATCTATATCATTTATCGTGACCTCATTTGCTTCACCACAGATCTAACTCCTTTCTTATTCCTTCCATTGCTTCCTCCGCTCCCCCAAATAAGTCCTTCTTGTCCTCGTCATTTATTGCAGTATTCAGATCATAATGAGCTTTAATCTTATTGAAACTATCTTATAGTAACATGACATTATTTTGTGACTTTATTATTTTTCCATTAAAATAATTTTTTCTCTCCCTCCCACTTGCCTCCATTGGGCAGTAGGATCTTATAACAAATATACTAGGTCAAGGAAAATAAGTCTCCACATTGATTGTCTTTTTTAATCTCCTCTGGGCCCTCGCCCATGTTTCTATCTTTTGTACATCTTTTAAAAATCTGACGCTATAGCTGAGTTTCCTGTGTTATCACACCTGCCACACTAGACAGCTCCTCCTTTTTCCTTCCTGTAGAGAACTATTGGCAACTGTATACTCAGAATTGATTTAACAGGCTTCCAATTCTAACATATTTTGTAGAATCTGGACACAGGACACCCTCTATTCTGTTTAGAACTCTCCAAAATAAGCACTACCAAAATCGAGGAGACATACTAATCTGTGCCCCATGTTTATCTTTCTTCATCTATGTGACCACTTCCTCCCAAAATTGACGTGGTTACTTCCTCCCAAAGTTATTGCCATTTTTTTGTCAACTAGTTGCTCTTTATTGGTGAGATTCTTGTCTAGAATATCGTTCACCTTCTGCCTTCATAAATATACTATTCCTCTTAATTCTATACTTCTAAAATCATTGCTATTCCAGGAATTTTGATACTCTGATGAAAACTGATATAAGTAAATGTATTATTGTAGAAGCACCTTTTGTTACTTTACATATTTCCAAACTAAGTTGGCCTGCAAAAGCCACCAATGAAGGAGACCTCTCTAAATATATCTTCTTGATTTGGGCTCATATGCTTAAAACAGTCCATGAAGACAAGGTGAAAGCATTTGATTATGTTAGGAGCATTTCCACCATATAAAATGTGAACCCCTTGGAAATGTGTACATGTAACAAAGGGAGGCAGGGAATAAAATAATTTATTTTCAGTTCCATTTCACTTATTATTGATTTTTCTCCAAAAAGCAAATAATCTATGCTTGCTTCTTTCTCCTTTAATTTTCAATTAGCCATTGTTTATGTGGCAGCAACATCATCAGAAGGTCCTCTCTGAAAAGGACAGGGAAGCATACATGCAGAGTCACAAGTCTGAACTGAAGCAGAAATCAGAATGGCAGAGCTAGAGAAGTTATCGTGATAAAGGTAATCATGAAGGCAGATCCAAGTAGATCCTTTGGCTCCTAAACCATCTTGAGAACTTTAGCAACTTGAAAATATGAAAAGGAAATGGCTAAAAAAATTTATCGCATGAACATAATGGAATATCAGTGCATTGTAGAAAACTACAAATGTGAAAAACATTGAAAAGCATGGAAAATCCCTATATGAACTGATGCAAAGTGAAGTAAGTAGAAACAGGAAGACAGCATACATAATGACTGCAACAATGTAAATAAAAAAAAACAATAACTGTGAAAAAATAAAACAATGTTGTGAAAGTATAAAAAACAAATTTGGCCATGAACAGAAGATATGAGAAGATTCCTTCCCATGATCATTTGTAAATGTTGGGGGAGGGAGTCTATGGTGTGGAATATTGCATATAACAAGATTTTTTCAAAGTATTGATTGGTTTTACTGATTTTTAAAATAATCTTTCTCATATTTTTTCATCTTTGTCCCAAGTGTTGGCTTATAGGTGATATTAAAACAAAGATATCAATAAAATATATTATTCAAAATTAAACTTGTGAAAAGATGATGATCACCAGAAGGAATTCAAAGACTGTGAAGTATGAAATCAAGTTTTATTCCTTTCTCCTTGCATTGAGGCCTCTGGTTCCCTTGCATGTTGCAAGAAAATTTATAACTAAAAAGTCAGGAAAAGGAAATGAAAATAAACCAAAGCTAGGAATTTCCACTAATGACCATCTTTCTCACTTAATACAACATTATGTATCAGTTTCATAAAGGATTTCCTACCCTACCAAGTCAGACATGACTGAACAACAAGCCCTACCCCCAGGTCACCCACCAGACATCTGATTAGCTGCTGAAGACCTTCATGGAGTAGGATCTATAGGGAACCATCCTCCCTCAAGTTTTCTGCCAATGTCACCCCTTCAATGTTTCTGTCTCCTAGCTGGATGTTGACCTCCACCCCCATCCCTAACACTATAGGGAGGAATCCAGAGTCTAATCCAATCCTTCTTTCCCAACACTTATAGGGTGGGCTCTTCCACACCTTCCATCCCTACCCCATTGTAGGATTTTCACAGATACTCATGCAATTTATATGAGCAGAGAATAGCCAACTAGAATCGTCCTGACAAGATGGAGGTCCCCTAGGCCTAATTTTCCTTGACATTATTCCCCAAGGTTCACTCCACCAGCATTACCATCTTCCCTGTCACTACACACTCTGACCCACCAGATCTTGCCACCTGCCCTGCTTGTTAAGCCCTCCAAATGCATGAGCATTGTCATTTGACCTGTTTATGCAGATTTAAGAACCCTGGCCTTGCCATATGATGTGTCATGTTTCAAAATTTGACAGCCTTTGGTTTTCCCTGCAGTCCAACATCTAAGCTCCTCTCTCTTGATTTTCAGGTCCTCTGGCAACAGCAACCTCCTCTCCAATGCCATGGTCTTGGTCTCAGTCTCGGTCTCTCTCTCTCTCTCTCTCTCTCTTTCTTTTTCTCTCCCCCTTCCCCATTCTCACCTCCTTTTCCAGGTCTCCCTCTCTTTCTCTCTGTGTCTTCGTCTCTGTGGGTCTCTGTGTTTATCTTTGTGTGTGTGCGTCTGTCTGTCTCTCACACATACATGCACAAACACACACACATACACACACGCACACATAATAAGCTCAACTTCATTTTATTTTCTTATTCTCCAGTATCATCTCTGTCTATATTCAAGCCAATCTGATTTGCCTAATCCTCCTTGAATGCCTTCGAACATTCTCTTTCCTATTCACAGCAATAACATCTTCTCTTCCTTTCTGCCAACACATATGCACCCATTTTATAAAATCTGGCTTAAAATAAATATACTTCAGGAAATCTAATCTGAATAACTACATCTGACTCTGATAAGCCCTTTCTTTACTAAACAGACATTAAGCACTTTTACTGTTTTTGGTTTTTTACATTTTCATACATCAGGTTTTTTGTTGTTGTTTGTTTGTTTGTTTGCTCCCAGATATTCTATAAAATTGACAGTGACATTGGGTAAGTCATTTATCCTCTCTGGCCTTCAGTTTCCTCATCTCTAAAATTAAGGTGTCCAACTAAGGGACAGGGATAATACCTTAGATGTCTAACATTCTATGATCCAAAACACATAACTGATATAATCAACTTATTGAATTAAAGTTGAAAGGAACCTGAGAGATTATCTAACCAGCCCCTACCTTTAACAAATGAAAAAATCAAAGGCTACAAGAATAAAATTAACTACTTAAGTTCACATTGCTCTCACATGATCAATTACACAGGTCAACACAACTTAAACAATGATTTGAAAATGTCTTTTAATTGTACCATTGATATGTTTGGTCTCCCCAATTTGACTATAAATCTCTAGAGCTCAAGGATTGAATTTTAATCATTTTAATCTCTCTTATACTGTCAAACCCAGCATTCTATTTGCAGTAGGTGCTTGGTAAATATTTAGTGACTACAAAATTGTCAATTGTGCTGCATTCTTTAACTATCAAATAAACTGATGATTACTTAGATATTACAATCTGTAAATATTTATATATTTATTGATTTCTTTCTATTTTGGTATTTTTTCTTGACCAAGCAAATTACATGTTTTCTGTTTAACTTAAAATATTAGTTTAAATTAGTCAAAATTTGGTGTGACACACAGCAAGACATGTTTATACGAGATATATACGTATATACGTGTATATATATATATTCATATGGTACATATATTGGCATAGTATATGGCATATATGTGTGTGTATAGAGTATGTGGGTATATATATAGACATATATATGTGTATATATAATACGCATTCATATATATATATATATATATATATATATACACAATATGAATTCATATACCATACAGCATAGCATACTGAATAGAAAGCTGGACTCAGAGCCAGAAAGGCCTAGGTTGAAGTCTTGTCTCTGACTACGTGATACTAGAAATGTCAAAAATCTTTCAGGGCTCGACAACTCTGTACGACTATAAATTTCAGAGAGGATATGGACCTACATTTGTAGAAGTTTTCTCACCTGGAAGTACCCTATATCAATGAAATTAGAGATCCAGTCTCTATCCAAACATAGAAGTATAGAGTAAATTATGCTTAACTTAAGTCATGTCTAATCAAGATGAAGCAGAGAATTTAGATAATTATAATTCAGGCATGAACATACTTTAATCTGACTGATCCCAACAACAAAGGCCTAAGCATATTTTTATATATTGTCCCAATTCCTAACTTCATCCTCTGCATTTGAACAAAGGGGTAAAGTCTGATCCTTTGAGGGAAGGGAAATCATCTGTATTTTTTAAGTTTCTGATATTGAACAGGACATTCAATAAATATTGATGGTGATGATATCATTATAGCAAAGCATGTAAATTGTAACTACTTCCATTTAGGCTGAGCATATTAGGTTGTACTTTATTTACAATACTTGTGCTCTTTATATGGCCTCCGAAGAAAATCCAAGCACATTCAATCCTCAAAGTTCTAGAGTCAATGTTTATTTTGCAGACACACACACAAGAAATGTATATCACAAGAAATTGTCATCCATCATGACAATTCACATGGATTACATTGTTTTAATAGAAAAAATCTGAAGTTTCATTATGTTAATGTTGAGCAATGAAAATAAAACATCATAAAAAATAAGCACTTTTTGGTGATTGGCTATAGCAATTTTCTGTCAGCTTTAAGCTCAATAAAAATACATTCTGTATGGAGACAGAACAAATGCTAGGAATCTAGCAATACTGGAGGGAGAAAAGTACCAAATTCCTGAAAATCTACTGTTAATAAGTGGGAATATAAATATATCCTATCTTACCCAATAAACTCAATAATAATTTAATTATACCAGAAAAGAAATTATAGACTAAATCTATTCTCCAATTCTGAAAACAATCCATCCAAACAAGATTTCCCATTCAAAGGAATGTACAGAGTCACTCGTTTAAAATTTAATAACTAATATGGGTCAACTTCCAAATGGATGAATGTTCCAGAAAAAAAGTGACTTAGAATCTATGTTGATTTTTCATTGCAGACAACAAAAAAATAGAACTGACATGCTAACAAAGACCTCTTGAACACATGAATGTGCCACTGAAGAAGAAGCACAAATGCCAAGATAAAGCCCCCATAGCCTCATGCAGTTATGAATGGCATTAAGCACCTAAAATAACTAAACGGCAAACCACCCACATGGTATATGGAAGAACGAAGGAAAATATAGATTATCAATGCTGGAACTGATTTAGGAAAAAAAATCTGATATATAAGGTCAGCAAAAAATGAAGTTTATTGAGGGAAGAGGAACTATTTTCTGTGGGCCACATTCCAATAAAATTAAATCATATTGTATTTTCCTCTTGGTTTACAAAAGATACCAGGAAATGATCTGTTGAGGCAATTAGGTTTGGTATTCCTCAGAATCACACATAATTATCTATTGATTTTATAGGTTTTATCAAGATATAAATAATCATGATATAAAAAATAATAATAGCAATATGACCACCTCAATATTTCAGTCCAGGTGAGTCAGAAATTCTTCATTTCCATTTTGCCACAATATACTCTGGGTCAAAATATCCACCCATTCATTTGAAAAGCGAGGAAAAGGAAGGAAATAATTAAAAAAGGATGCAGACAGGCATATGTAAGCCAACAAGTTAATTTTATATCTGCAAATTGCCTTGGTAATATAATTCAAAAAATGGTTTATAGGAAAAAGTGAGAAATAAATGTATTGCTGTATCTTTTCTAAGTTAGAATATGCTCCTAATTTGACTGTACCTCAATATATTAAAACAAAACAGAATAAAACAACTTTGTAACATCCATAAGGAATTTATTCAATCCTGTGTCCTGTTCAATTCAGTTTTGAAGTTTCTGAGCTATATGAACCTCTGCCTTCCTCTTCCTTCTGTTTTCCAGTTACTCTCTGTTAGGCCAACTCTCCCATGGTAATTTTTCAATAAAAGAAAAACCTGACATGATGATGTTATTCCCAAATTAACTTCATTACACCTTGTTCCATGCATCCAAATTTGTTTCCTTTTATTTTTTTATGGCTGATGAACACTAAGCTGAAGACTTCAGTGTTATATACCTCCACCTCTAATTAGTATTCATAGACAATGGGAATATAGTTTATTTTTTATTTTTTCTATTACCAAATTATGTTCTAGATGTTCACACCATACTAGTTTGTATGAACTCCTTAGTTTCCCAGCTATCTCAGTTATCTGTTGATCTAAACTTCATTATCCGATTATTCCCTATTGATTGCCCTCCTACCTACTCCTTGCAGGCAGGCATTTTTCATCTTGTTCAAAAAAAACATAGCTAGACTGCTCCATTTGACCTTTTTCTCAAGAGTTCATCTTGTCATGGCCCACTGGGGGCAAATGTTCTAGCATTTCTTTCTGAGGGTTGCCTAATTCTCCTTTCCCTTTGCTAGCCAAGACTGGTCAATGTCTCCTTCGTTAGCACCTCCTAGCCCCATTTCCCAGCATACTGCTTACTGACCACGCAGATTGGTCTTTGTTCTCTTAGTGAGCAGACAACATTCATCTGGCTATGTAGGAGAACTGTGCTAAAATGAAGCTGTGTGAGCAGAAGTAAAATATTGTTCAACAGTGCCTAAGGAAATAGAAGAACATTATTTTAAATTATCTCGAACATAAAACCAAAGTGAAGATTTGGCAATGTAGCAGCAAAAAAAAAAAAAAAAAAAAAAGCAAAAAAATGTCAAAACCAGTTATTCCTTTTAAATAAAAACAAAAATGAGAAACAGTAACTATTAGAAATCCCACCTGGTGCTTTTTCTGTGTTAATGATGCTTCTTAAATTGCATGTGGGTAAATGGTAATTTTGTCTCACACCATTAAAAACTAATGGAACCCTTGATGATAAGAAATGCCATAGCTAGCTTGTTGGAAAACGTTTAATTAATAAAGTAATAAAATTATTGTAAACTAGTGCAGTTTCAGGCAGAATTCAATGGGATATAAAACAGATAAAACATCCTAGAGAGTTTGTACAGAAAATAAGCATTACTATATAAAATACCATATAAAGTTAAGCGGGTTTTTGTCACACAGAATTAAAATTAGCTATTATGTTAATAAAACACCAAGATTATTCTTTCCAGAAAAAATGTAAGAAAACAAATGATTCCAAGAGAATATTTTAATCACCAAGATAAGGATATAACTTTCAGTAAAGAAAAAGGTGGCTATAATTACATATACAGGGGGAT
This sequence comes from Trichosurus vulpecula, assembly GCF_011100635.1. Lineage (NCBI taxonomy): Eukaryota > Metazoa > Chordata > Mammalia > Diprotodontia > Phalangeridae > Trichosurus > Trichosurus vulpecula. The sequence continues at coordinate 260,794,017 of NC_050574.1, read as the reverse complement.
TCAAGTACGATAAATGGATTTCAAATGATAGCAATTTACTTATAAATTTCCAGAACAAATAAATCACTTAAATAAATGGAAATCTACTATTCAAAACCATTTAATAAATAATATAGTTTACTTCTCTGTTAGTGAGTATATATTTCTTAGATCATTATTTGTGTTTTGACTGACTAAACCTAGCTTTCATGATATGAGAGTTCTTTGAAGACTCTAAAACTTACCTCACCATTACCATCCTGGCCAACTACTACTAATGTAATACTAATGTGCAATCAAACTTTTTCATGGTTTCTGTTCCAAAGTGTTACTCTTTTGAAGTTCTATTATCTGGGCTCACCTATTCTAGGTGGATCATGCCAGTCTATGACCAAAGCTGCCCTGCTTATCATTCCTATGAAGCTTGGCTTGTTTCTACACAGTAATGATTCAGAGTTGAGACAAATAATGCTAATAATAATGTATTAACAATAATTATTAATTATAACTATCATATATACAATGCTTTAACATTTGCAAAGCACATTACAAAGATTTCATTTAATCCTCATAACAACCTTAGGATATAAGTGCTATTATCATCCCCATTTTATAGATGAGAAAACAGAGGCAGACAGAGGTTAAGTGATTTGCTCAGAGTCACACAGCTGAGGGCAAATCTGAGACCAAATTTGAACTTGTGTCTTCCTGACTCTGGGTGTGATGCTCTATCCACTGAACCACTTACTTACCTGCCTATCCATTTAAATGCAGGCCCACATGCAAAAAGTCTATTAGGAAAGAAAATAATGTGAGAGAGCTGGCCATAACATTCCAATTTAGTTATGATAGTATTTGGACTATCCAGAAAACTAACTTCCCTAATCTCTAAGTACCAATGTAGACATTGCTTTGCTTTGTTCATATCAATTTTAGACACTCTTTCCCAAATCAGCCTTTTAATCTTTTTTTTAAGTCATTTGTGCTCAAGTCAGCTAAAATGATAAAGAAACCTCATTTTCATAGGGCCCAAGACCATTCCACTACTCTTTTGTGGGTAACTAGATTAAATCTGTGGTTGCAAATAAATCTTCCTCCTCTCTCATTTCTTCATTTAAAACAATATACACTGCTTCCTTTCTTTTTTTGGCTCTCAGTTTAAACTCTGGTAACCATTACTTTTTAAGAATCATCTTAATACAAAAGGCCTAGAAATGGAACATAGAGGCCCAGTAAAGTTTTAGTCTGTCTAGATCAATTGACTCACCAATATGTATGGAGGACCTACTACATACAAAGAATTATGTATGCTACGTACAGTAAAAATGAAATGAACTGGATGTTGCAAGCAACTGAATGGAAGTTATCGCTGCCATTAGAACCATGAAAAATTATAGAGTTCTGAGACCTGGCAGCATAACTGTTTAGACTTTTAATCAAGGATACAAGCATAGACTGGCACATTTTTACAAAGTCTAAGGGACAACATCAAGATCTAACAATATCTAGTCCTATTATTAGGCCTAGGACCAGCATAGATCAGTGTTGCTCATCTCCAGAAGTGTGGAAATATGGGCATATTAATGCATTGTTGGTGGAGCAGTGAATTAATATAACTGTTATGAAATTATGTATATTGGAGTTTGAATTATGCAAATCAAGCAGATAAGACATTCATATCCTTTGACCCAGAGGTCCCACTACTGAGCATATACCTCAAGTCATTGATTTTTTTTAAAAGCTCCATATACCTTAAAATATTTATAGTAGCATTTTATTTCATAGCAAAGAACTGGACACAAAGAAGATGAACTGAGGAACAACTATACAAATTATGCTATGTGAATGTAATAAAAATTTACTATTCTATTGTAGTAATAATCTCGCTAGCAGCTGCTGTGGGGGTGTAAGATCCACCAACAAACTGCCCAGAAAGCTGCCAACACAAGTTCTTTGATCTGCTTTACTGAGGAAAGTAACTTTAAGGGGTTAACAATCTTATTTCAAATCAACATACAAATATCGTTCACTTAGTTCAGGGGAAAAAACCAGCACCATGAACTTCAGAGCAAAGACGAATAAATTACAATGCAACATCAACAGACAGACCTTGTCTGATTCAAATCACAATACATAGTCACCAGTACCAACATCTGGGTTGCAAAGCTGGGGGGCAGTTTGCAGCTTGCCCAGAGTCTCAACAATTCTTCCATGAGTGTGCCCCAAAAATCAAATGCCAAGCTCTCCTCAATTATATCCAGTTTGGAGCCCTGAGGGCTCTGACCTCACTCACGCTGGGTCTGGAAAAGTTCTCCATCCCCAGGATCACATCACATACAAATCAATGACTCCCAATTGTCTCGGGGCTGAGAAATACTCAAAGACAAAAAGATCCCACTTTATCTGCCCCTTTCAAACAAAGGCACTTAAGAGAAGAAAAGCAAAAAGTCCCACCTTAATTACTATTACATCTGTAAGGATCAATAAATAGAATGGATACAGAGAAACACAGAAAGACTTACATGAACTGATGCTAAGTAAAGCCAAGAAAACAATATGCACAATAACTATAACAATGCAAATGGAAAGAGCAACCACTATGAAACAATTGAAAATAAATATTTCTATATCATAAAGAAAGATGGCCCCAAAGAAAGATATAAGAAGACTCCTTAGCATGGCAAAAAAGGTCAAGTGACTGCTGGCTAACATGGGCTATTTTGGACTACTGATTATGACCACTGTTTTACATCAGTTGAACTTGTTTAAGAAATGATGATAATATAAAAGTAGGTATCATTGCATTGATCAATTTGCCATTTTTTAGTCTACCCAGCTAATAATAACACAGAGACTAGAACCATTTCTCCTGACTCCCCTCTCAATCCTATTTCTACCATACTATACTATATACTGATTTTACTAAACCTATTAGCATTTGGGAATTGGTGGAATTTGAAGAATACTAGGGATGGGCAAACTTTTTTCTACATCTTAATCAATATTTTTTTACATCACCTAAATTTCTCTTTGTATTTCTCTCCACTCCCAGACAGCTTTGTACTTATTAGAACTAAGTAACAACTTTCAGGTAAATGAGAGAATTGCAATAAAACATAGTATTAATAATTTGATATGCACGGATGATATCAAGTTATATGAATCCACTGAAAATCACATTAATGCAAAATTCTAAAGCCTGAAGTCTTTGAACTAGAATCTAGGAGGCCAACTTGAATCAAGAGATAAAGGTAGTACCTATAAATACCTTGTTCTTCTCTGGGCAAGATATTCATACGACTATTAAGAAGCAACCTGAGGTTAAAAATATTGAGACTGCCTAGCATCCTATAGTCAATGCTTGATGTGAACAAGACATGTGAAACATTTTAACATTGTTAGACACTACCAATCTTAAGATATTTTGGCATAGCAAAATACACAATGGACCTAGAACAAGGGTGGGGAACCTGCTGCCTCAAGGCCATGTGCCACCCTTTGACTGAATCCAAACTTCACAGAACAAATGCCCTTAATAAAAGGATTTGTTCTGGAAAACTTAGACTCAGTCAAAAGGCTGCACCCAAGGACCTAGAAGGCCACATGTGGCCTGGAAGCTGCAGGCTCCCCACCCCTGACAGGTGTTCAAATAAAAATCAGTGCCATGCTAATGACTTATCATCTACAAAGCAGCTATAGAAATATTATAGAAATCTGCAAAAAGGAGGAACATTAATCAATATTTTCAGAGCACATAAAATATAGATTAAAAATTTATAAAAATGCTTTTGCAACAAATAGACCTCCTTCACACAACAATAAGAAAGACTAAGTATAAGCCACTGGATTTGTTAAATATAAGGAAAAGTGGTTTCTCTCTAGACAAGAGCTATGGAATGGCTAAGATAAAAATCCCAAAACACTCTATAGATGACAGTTAAATCAACTAAACCAACCACTTAATGAAAAATAAGTATCAAACAAAAGGTTGTGTCATGTAGATCTATTTAGAGAAGCAAATGGGTTTATGAGAGCCATTCAGAGACAGGACCTTAGTATCAGAAATTACAGAAAGGTAAATAAGTAAGGCACATGAACTTTTTTGATCGATGCAGATCACTGAAGTGGTAGAAGCTGTGTAACATTTATCTAAAGGTTGCAAAAAATGAGCATCTACCAGATCCTTAATAAGACAACAACAAGTGGCTAGAATTATACGCCAAGAGTTCATTATCCTTATTAAACCATCAGAACACGTATGTTCATGCTACAGATAAAAATATCCCAAATAATTTTCAGAATTCCACAAATAAACTGTCCTGGAACTGAGGTATCATTACAGACAGAACTGCTGCTCATATTGCCTGCACGGAATAGTGATCCATAAAAGTGTAAGAGAAATATTTAAATCGGTGTCACGCTACCTAATATCCATAACCTCCAAGTTGGAAGGAAAACTTTCAAAATAGATACCTTACAGAAGATATCAAAAACATGTGGGGACAAGATGAGCTATATTATTTCCATCATTCTACCTGCTCCTGAAGATGTCCCAAAATGTTTTTAATAAGCCAAGCAGAAAATGAGCTTATAGTTTAATAGTTTTATTCAGTTACAAAAAAAAATTATTCTCCTGGCCATTGTTTGCAGAATATTAAACCTAACTGAATAATAGCAGGGCAGTAACCGACATAATTTCTACCTGCCTTCCTTCAAAAAGACTGAGAAGAAGGGGGGCCGGGGCAGAGCCAAGATGGTGGCTGGAAAGCAGGGACTTGCTCAGCTCTCCCCCAAATCCATCCAAACACCTGTAAAAATGGCTCTGAACAAATTCTAGAGCTGCAGAACTCATGAAATAGCAGAGGGAAGAAGGTCTCCAGCCCAGGATGGCCTGGAGGGTCGCTGGGAAGGGTCTATCGCATGGTACTGGGGGCAGAGCACAGCCCAGCACCGGCGGCGCTGGGACAGACCAGACCAGGGGTTGGCCCAGAGCAGAACTTAGGGCCATGAATCATTGAACTGTGGCAGTTACCAGACTTCTCAACTCACAAATAGCAAAGACCATGGAGCAGGTTAGTGGGAAAACTGCTACATCGGGTTAGAAAGGGATCTGGCCCCAGCTCTGGGGGTGGTGAAGGGGGTGCAGCAGTGGTGTCAGCAGCAGCAGGAAGCTCCTGTGGCTGCTTCCAGAGCTCCAGTATCAGCTACTTCCAGAGTCCCTGGCTCACAGGGTGGGAGGAATCAAGTGGCAGACCCAAGTGGGAGTGCAGGGCTTGCTTTGCCCTGCTTGGATCTGGGTTGCAATACTGGTTGGCGGCTCTTGGGGGAGGAGGAGCACTGCTGTGGCAGAGTTTATGGTGACAGTGGAGTAGAAGTAGCTCTGAAAACAGCCCCACAACCCCCAAAGCTTGAGACAAAGCACTCTCTACTCTATAAGCAATCATACCCTGACAAAAAGCTCAAAGGTTAAGTAGTTGGCTGGAAACTTGGCCAAGCAGTGAAAAAGGATGCAGACTCAGACTCAAATTCTAGAATCTTTTTCTGATGACAAAGAAGATCAAAACGTACAGCCAGAAGAAGTCAACAAAGTCAAAGAGCCTACATCAAGAGCCTCCAGGAAAAATATGAATTGGTCTCAGGCCATGGAAGAGCTCAAAAAGGATTTGGAAAAACAAGTAAGAGAAGTGGAGGAAAAATCAGGAAGAGAAACGAGAGAGATGCAAGAAAACCATGAAAAACAAGTCAACAACTTGCTAAAGGAGACCTAAAAAGTACTGAGGAAAATAACACCTTAAAAATAGACTAACCCAAAACTCAAAAGAGCTCCAAAAAGCCAATGAGGAGAAGAATACCTTGAAAGGCAGAATTAGCCAAATGGAAAACGAGGTCCATACACCACTGCAGAAAATACCACCTTAAAAATTAGATTGGAATAAGTGGAAGCTAGTGACTTTATGAGAAATCAAGACATTATAAAACAGAACCAAAGGAATGAAAAAATGGAAGACAATGTGAAATATCTCCTTGGAAAAACCACTGACCTGGAGAATAGATCCAGGAGAGATAATTTAAAAATTAGTGGACTATCTGAAAGCCATGATCAAAAAAAGAGACTAGACATCATCTTTCAAGAAATTATCAAGGAAAACTTCCCTAATATTTTAGAGCCAGAGGGTACCTATTCCCTCTTGAAAAAGATCCCCAAAAGAAAACCCCTAGGAATACTGTCGCCAAGTTCCAGAGCTCCCAATCAAGGAGAAAATACTTCAAGCAGCCATAAAGAAACAATTTGAGTATTGTGGAAACACAATGAGGATAATACAAGATCTAGCAGCTTCTACATTAAGGGATCGAAGGGCTTGGAATATGATATGCTGGAGGTTAATGGAGCTAGGATTAAAACCAAGAATCACCTACCCAGCAAAACTGAGAATAATGCTCCAAGGCAAAATTTGGATTTTCAGTAAAATAGAAGATTTTCAAGCTTTCTCAGTAAAAAGACCAGAGCTGAATAGAAAATTTCACTTTCAAACACAAGAATCAAGAGAAGCATGAAAAGGTAAACAAGAAAGAGAAATCATAAGGGACTTACTAAAGTGGAACTGTTTTGTTTACATTCCTACATGGAAAGATGATGTGTGTAATTCATGAGAACTTTCTGAGTATTAGGGTAGTTGAAGGGAATATACATATATATATATATATATATATATATATATATATATATATATATATATATATATATATATATGCACAGAGGGCACAGGGTGAGTTGAATATGAAGGCATGATATGTAAAAACATAAAATCAAATTAAGGGATGAGAGAGGAATATATCGAGAGTGGGAGAAAGGGAGAGACAGAATGGGGTAAATTATCTGGCATAAAAGTGGCAAGAAAAAGCAGTTCTGTTGGAAGGGAAGAGGGGGCAGGTGATGGGGTATGAGTGAATCTTTCTCTCATCGGATTTGACTTGAGGAGGGAGTAACATACACACTCAATTGGGTATCTTACCCCACAGGAAAATAGAGGGAAGGGGATAAAAAGGGGGGATGATAGAAGGGAGGGCAGAGAGGGGGAGGAGGTAATCAAAAGCAAATACTTTTGAAAAGGGACAGTATCAAGGGAGAAAATTGAATAAAGGGGGACAGGATAGGATGGAAGGAAATATAGTCTTTCACAACATGAGTATTGTGGAAGTGTTTTGCATAATGATACATGTACAGCCTATGTTGAATTTCTTGCTTTCTTAGGGAGAGCGGGTGGGAAGGGAAGAGGGAAGAGAATTTGGAACTCAAAGTTTTAAAATCAGATGCTCAAAAGAAAAAGTTACATTTGCATGCAACTGAGAAATAAGATATATAGGGAATGGGGCATATAAATCTATCCTGCCCTACAAGAAAGTAAGGGGAGTGGGGATGGGGGGGGAGGTGGGGTGACAGAAGGGAAGGCTGACTGGGGAATGGGGAAATCAGAATATATGCCATCTTGGAGTGAGGGGAGGGTGGAAATGGGGAGACAATTTATAACTCAATATCTTGTGGAAATCAATTGTTGAAAACTAAAATATTAAATAAATACTAATTTTTAAAATAATATAAAAAGTAATATAAAAAAAGACTGAGGAGAAGAATGAAAAGATGAGGGTGATGAATTAAAAGATTGAGGAGAAGAATGAAAAGGTGAGGGTGATGAATGAAAAGATTGAGGAGAAGAAAAAGGTAGAGGGAAAGGATGAAAAGATGGAAGGAAGAGGAAGAAAATTAGCATTTATATAGCTTCTTAAGTTTTGCTAATTGTCTTTCATATGTTATCTTATTTGATGCTCACAGCAACCTTGTTGAAAGAAAGTTGTTCACCCCATGAAAGAAACTCCACAATGAAAACTTCCAAAACACCATAGCCAAAATTCAGACTCTCAAGGAAAAGAACAAATACCATTAGAAACAAAGAATTCAAATACTGAGGAGCTGCAGACAGAATCACACTTTATTTAGCAGCCACCACCATAAAAGAGCAGAGAGCTTGGTATACAACATTCTGGAAGGAAAAGGTTTACAACCAAGGTCAACTTACCCAGCAAAATTGAGTATACTATATAGAAACTATGAAATTCAAACATAAGAGTTAAGAGAAATATTAAAAAGGTAAACATGAATGAGCAATCATAAAGAACAAGGACAAAGTTCCTACATTTTAAGATAAGGAAACACTAAATGTGTCCCTTCTAAGGGGTCATAGAGATTGTTAAAGGGAAGCACAAATGCCACCTTTTCCAGGGTACCTTCTCTGATCCTCCTAGATTGAAGTTATCCATTAATGTGATGATATATTTTAAATAGCCAATGCTGGTATTTGCTTTCATAAATCAGATCAAATATTCCAACCAATTGCTACCATTCCAAAGGGTTAAATGTCCAGGTAAATCTATTACTAGACTATTCCTTCACAAACCCAAGCAAGAGTAAGACAAGGCTGAGCTTCAGTATGTAGACTTTTCTATTCAGTATCTTCTATTCAATATTTGGGAGGGCTGGCTACCTTCCCAAATGCATATATTACTAGTACTCTGATTTGTACTCTCTATTACACCCAAGCCAATCTATTTCTCTTGTTTCCAAATCTTTGCTTATACCATTTATCCTAAATAGAACAAAGGGGTGCATTTTTCTATAATAGTTTCCACAACAAATTCCTTTTAAACTAAACAATACAAACTTACTAGATCAAATAGGAGCACAATATTCTGCCTTGTTATGGATATTCCTCCAGACTCGTTTTACTCCTATGGTTAAGACTAATGATATAGAATTTTATTTATTCTTTCATTTAGCAGTCACTGGATACCTATCATGAGCATGATGCTTTCCTAGATGCTGTGGGCTATACAAAAGTGATTACATAGCACTTGCCCTGGGAGGAGCTGGCACATAAATAAACAGTAGAAGGGCTTCTAGAGAATGTTGCAGTGGGAATCTATGCCCAAGTACAGATGGAACTCCATGTTCTCTGAAATTCATTACAAACCAAATTCTATGAGTTTTTAATTTCCTATCAAATAACATTTTGGCTAGAGTAGGGGGACTGAAATTCAATAAGGAAAGACTATCTAGGAAGTGGCATGTAAGCTGGAACTTAAATACTCATAGGTTTTCAATAGGAAAAATGAGGCAAGAATGTTCCAGTTATAGAAAACAAGGGCACAGAAGCAGGAAAGAATATGCCTTGCTCATGGAATAATATACTATTATCTAATCTGACTAAATTAAAATGTCTGTGTAAGGGAGATAAGGCTGGAAAGGTAGTATGAAGGTCTTAAGTGACAGAGAAGGAACCTGGGAGATTTTGATTCTGGGTGACTGGGACAATAGTAGTGCCACTGGCCAAAATATAGAATTATGAGAACGTACATTTAGACCTGCAAGGTACTTTGGAAAGTGCCTGTCCAACCCCATTATTCCACAGATTGGAGCGTCAAAGAAGTAGTGACTAATAGCTAGGATTTGAACTCAGGTCTTCTGACTCTAAATCAAGCACTCTCCTCATCATTTCAAGGACAAGGAAAAAATTAATTTGGAGTCATGGTAGTGAGCAAAGGCAAGCTTAATTTAAAATAGGTTGACTTTGTATTGTCACTTGCATATGCCCAGTAGACAATTAGAAAGTGAGACTGGGGCATAGCAAGAGAAATTGCAGCTAGCGAGAGACAGTTGAGAGCCATCTGCATGGAGGTGATAATTGATGCCATGGGAATAAAGGTCACCAAGGCAGAGTATACAAAGGGAAAGTAGAGAAACAGAAAGTAATTAATGGACAAGTCCTTGCAGAATTCTGCACTGTTTATATTCTTATAATGCATGCTGCCATGTATGTTGGTATATGTTTAGGTATTCTCACCAAAGTAAGCTGAGGCAATGGAGCATTCTCTTCTAGCCACAGAGAGGGCTTCATAAATATCTGTCTTTGTTGCTGTTATTGCTGTTACTGTTGATATTTGAAAATGAAGCCATGAAACTCTTAGCCAAATTTAACTCTTTAATAAAAGGGGGAGGAACAAGAAGGAAAGGGGGGAAAGGGAAAGAAAATTGACAGGAGATAGAAGGGAACTGACATGGAAAGGAGGAGGGGAAGGGAAAGGAGAGAAAAGAAAAAGGGAAGGAAAAGGAAAGGAAAGGAGTCAAGGCAAGGGAAGAGTAAGACGGAGAAACAATAAAGGAAAGGAAAAGAAAAAAGAAAAAATATAATATCTATTGTTTCTTTGATTTTTATGCAGTTGGAGAAAAAGGCCACTTGAAATTAATTATTCAGGGACTTTTTCTCAATTCCTACTGAATCTGCTAGCATACTCTATCTACAATGCAAAATAATATAGATTTCTTAGGCAATTGTTTTTAACAGTCAAATACGATTACCTTTAGTTGAAATGGAAAAACAGTAAGAATCTTGTTCAACTTCCTTGGTTGGTAGACATTCCTACCCAGGACCTAAGTACTTCTCATTTTAAGAGGAGAGATAGAAAGTGTCTACTGCTGGAAAAGAAAGAAAATGTGCACATCTTCCTACAAGTTGCATCCCACATACAACTTTCAGGCATCACAGTGCTTACAAGTAATTACATTAAGCACAAAAAGTTTAATATCCCTCAAAGTCACAACATGAAAAAATATAAATAGGAAAAAATATCTTCTCTCCTTTTATCTCATCTACTCCATTTGAAGTCTTATTTGAGGCAGTTCTCCTGCGTTTATTCTAAAATAAGGAAACTCCTTAAAAATGAAAGCCAAATGTTAGAATGTATTCCTATAATCGCCTAATATTCCCAAACCCTCAATTTCCTCATACCTAAAATCATGAGTTTGATGCAATGATGAAAAAAAGATAACTGGCACAGCTCCAATGAAAACCTCTAAGAATGGAGCAGTAAAAACAGAAAAAATGCTGGCTTGGCATTTAAAGAAGGAGGAGATGAAGCGAGAATGCTGTCTGGAATAATAAAGAATTAACCACAAACCCCTTTTCTATTAAGCACAAAAACTGTATTAAAAATAGCATGAACTCTTCACTATTCAAAATATTTCAATTATGTATTAGCCAAGTAACAACCATATTGGTCAAGTAGAGCCTCATATTTAAGAGTCCACAGAACGACTCTTGTTCCTGACCTTATTCAAAATGCCAGAAAATCCCAAAACAGACTCAAGGCTATCTGTGATCTGGTAAAAAAAAATACATTTATTTGGTTACTTAAAGTACATAAGTGATTGGATATTGGGTTTTTGTCAACTAATATATTAATCTTTTTCTTCTAAGTCATGATCGAAAAGTGGAATTACAATCTTAATTCTAAATTTTTTCTTTCCCTTTGAAGAACATTGGTAATTGTCTACTTTGAGCCTATATTTTTTCTCTTGTGCAAAAATTAGACTAATATTGCTATAAAAATAACCATTTTGTTCATTGCAATTTATTCCATTAGCCACATAACCAATGATGCTTTTTAAATTCTATTATTCCAATAAATGATGAGGTCAGGATTGTTTCAGGGACTAGAAAGTAACTTTTATCATTTATCTCATTTATCCTTGAATTCCAGGTGCAATATTTGACATCATATGCCAGTTTCATATTAATGCTTCAATAGCATTCAACACTGAGTATTTTCTTTTCTTTTCTTTTTTGGCAATCTAAAACTACAATGGAGTTATAATCCAGAAACCATCAACTCAAAAGAAACTTATCCTTTGCTTGAGATCAATTAACATTTCTAGAAGAACCATTAAAAATCCTTCCATTGCAATGTAATATCTGCTATATTGATTAGCAAGGAGTCAAATATCAATTAATGATTTCCTATTGCTTAACTATCCTTCAGAGCTCTTAGTGAACTTTGTGATGACATTTTGATACATCTCAAAAGCCATCATAATCGATTGTAGTACGGTATATCGTATCCCAGATAATCCAGTGCAGCAGTCCACACATACTGCCTGGTGGGCTCACCAAAGGAAAGTTTCGCCCAGTTCTGTAGACAAACAATGTTCCAGTGATGTGGATTTTTTATATTATTTGTATGAACAACAGAATCATATTAAAAGGTACTGTATATATCCAAGATGAAAAATGCATAATAGAACACATAATGACTACTTTCTAAAGCTAAATCCAAATGCTATATCCATCCTTTATATGTCTCCTCTTCCACCACTTCTAAAGTGACTCAACATTCAAGTGTAGGGGTGCATGCCAGGAATCCCAGCTCATGGGGAGACTGAGGCTAATGGATCACTTGAGCTCAGGAGTTCCGACCTAAAGCGGGCTATGCTGACCCACTGTCCATACTAAGTTCGACATTAATATAGTGAGCCTCTGGAAGGACATAATAACTTGGTTGCAGAGGAGCAACCAGCCCCAAGTTAGAAATGAAGCAAGTAGAAGCTCTCATGACTTTCAAAGTAGTATCAGATGAGTAGCCCCTTCACTTCAAGCCTAGGCAAGATAGGGAGAACCAGTCTTCAACATCAAATAAACAAACAGACCAACCAGTTAACCAATAAAACAAAAATTAAATTAAATGACTTGACAAACCTGATCTAAAAGAGCACAAAAATGCCAACTCTTTTCAACCAAGTTTGTTTTTTGTAATGAAGTATGATCACAGCTCTGAAAAAAAAATTATCCTTTTCCTTGATATTGAAATTTATATTTATTTATATTTATAAAAAAATTTCATGTTCCAAATGTGGATGTTGAAGTTAGGCTTGAACCATGACTGACAATAGAACCATAATGTGAAACAAAAATCATATTTTAAGTACAGCAATTTATTTATGCTTAAATAATGCAGACTTGTGGGACCCAATCAGTGAACACACACATACTGACACAGCGAGAAAAATAATATTGAGTCTACAATACAGTCATAAAGTAAAAACTACCCTAGGGAATCTGAAATCTATTAAAGAATGTTAACATCATCTTCCTATCTAAATCAAATTAACCCCTGAAAGAGACTGGTTTATTGCACACTCATTAATTCTTTTTTTCCCCTATTAATCCTGCTCTTGTATGAGCTATTTATGTTGGCTTTTCCTTCCTTTAATACTGCTTGAGAATTATCCTCTATCATATGGAAAGATTCAAATGATCACAGCTTCCTTCTTTTTCCATTGTATTTTATGGCAGGCTACTCCCGGCATATTTTCCAAAACTGCATTTAAATTTAAGATCATGTCATAAGGACATGAATGAAAATGCTCATTGTTCTCTGTAGCTTTATGAAAATATTCACCTTCTTCTACCCTAATCAATAAAACAGAAAAGTTGGACAAGTTCATGTGGATTTAGTCTTTTGGATAAGACTTAATGCGAATGAATATGAAGGATACAATATTGTGTCCTTACCTGCCACCATTAAATATTAACCATTCAATCTAGGGAACAGGATGGAAAAGTTTTTGAGTGCACTAATAATTCTCACCACAATTAAAAGAGGACCTTCATTTTAGAGCATCATTTGTCTGGGGGAAAAAAAGGTGGGTTAAAGAGAGTTTTCCCCCCCGGGAGCTCACATTTTGGAAATAAGTATTGGACTAGTTTGTACAAATAATGGAAGATTTAAGATCAGAGACCTATTTTACCTCATCACCAAGACCTGCTAATGTGAGGTTTAGGTTTATAAAACCCTTTTCCTTCATTACCAAGACAAACATGTTTCTTCTACAAATGTAGAAATCAATCGATTTTTCCTTTGTTTTCATTTTTTTTTCCCCAAGAGTGGCAGCTAAGGTCAAGTATCAGGTAGCTGTGACATAGTCAATAATCCAACATCCTTGCCATCTAAAATGAAAGAAGCAAACACCATCAAAATGAATTACCTTTTAAAGTCAATTTCTTTCAATGACTGAAAAGCACATCCTTGGGTTAGAAATCTTCCTAAGAAACTAGAACTGTGAGAGGTCAGGGAAACTTCAGAAAGTTTGGAAAAGATAAGTACATAGAAAAAATGATTGAATTATTTCTTATCAGAATAATGGTCTTTAATATTTGAACCATGTAGATGAGAAAGTGATATTGATGGCTCTGCATTTCCTTTAGTGATGACAAGAAATATTTCCAAGCTGAGTTGTGCTAACTCAGTGGAAAGGACAATGGTTTATTATATTTCCAAACTGAAATGTTAAAAGTAAGTGTATCATTTATTGCTACAGTGGTATATATCACCGACATAATAACAAGAGAAAAATAACAAGCAACTCAACAAGCATTTTTAAGTGTTTATTCTATATAAGGCACTGTATTAGACATTTTCATAATACCTAATAGTTATATGTGTACCTATGCATACATACATATGCAAAATGGGCTCTGCCCTTAAGGAATGTATGGGGGGAGATGTAATATGTACATATACATATGCATATGTATATGCATATATTCCCAAGATATAATTTCATTGATATGGAAACTCCATCTGCTAATCCAAGTTGATAGCTCATCTGTAACATATTGTCTTATAGAATACAGAGGCATTAAATGAGCTCTCCAGGTTACATAGCTATTATATGTTGGATGTAGGATTTAAACCCAGGTACAAAGATGGTTCTATCCATTATGCCACACAGCTTCTCATCTACACCAATAGAATATACTAATAATACAAAGTAAGATGTGATAGGGACAAAGAAAGATTGAGAAAATGCTCTTGGAAAGTTTGAGGCAGGAGAGAAAATTTTCAGGTGGTGGAAGGCAAACTAGGGAAAGATTAGGGAAGAGTTTGTAGAGGATATTGGACCCTGAGCTAAGCCATGAGGAATTACAAGGATTCTGAAAGCAATGCAGAGGAAATGCATTCCAGGCATGGGATGCTTAGAGTACACTCAGGTAGAAAATGGCACCCCAGTTTGGGGGAGAACCTAATAGTCTAGTCTGGCTTAAAAATAGTGTTGGTGAAAGACGATGATGTGAAATAAGTGAAAAAAGTAGTGGTGTAAAGATAGGAGATTAGGTTAGGAGATCCTTAGGTTAAGGAGTTGGCATTTTATCACAGAGGAAATAAGAATCCCTTGAAAATGTTTGAGCTGGGAAGTGACATGGTTAGACCTATACCTTGGAAAAATTGTTTTGGCAATTGCATGAAGGAGGGAGTGGAGATGGAGAAAGTGAAGATAGGGATTCCCTTTGAGACAGGGACATACTCTGCCATGCATCCTCTCAACCCTGTCTTAAACCTAGCCAATGCCCCTAACTTGGATCATTAGAAATTTTGCCCTCTTACCTTGTAAGTAAATACAGATTTTTAATAGTCTAGGAAAGAGGTGAAGAAAGACTTAACCATGATAGTAGTAGTATTAACAGAGAGAAGGGGATGAAGATGTGATGTATTGTGGATATAAATTGACAGGAAGGGGAAGGGGGAAAGGAATGATTAAAATCTGACCTTCACGGTACCACCAACAGGAGTAGGGAAGTGGAGAGAAGAGATGTTTAAGGGGAAAGATGGTAGGTTCAACTTTGCAGCATGGTGAGATTGAGGTTCTTGTGGCGCAACCAAATAGAAATGACCAGCAGCCAGTTAAGAATGTGGAACTGGAATCCAGCAAAGAAATAAAGGCAGTGCAATATTATGGCAGGGACTATAGAGACCCTGAAGATTAGTGTAAGATCAAGCCCTTTGTGGGAAAGAACTCTTTTATTTTTCTTTATATCTATTAGTGTTGAATATAACGCATTGCACATAGCTGGTGAAGAATAATTAGTGTTGGATGAATAAATACAGAAGAGAATGAATGAATGGAGACATGAGGATCAATTTACATTCTTCCCTCAGACTAATCCTCTTCACAAAGTCTTGTTACTACAGTATTGAATTAGCTCCGTTCATAATTGTAATCTATAAATAGTTACAAGTCAGTGCAATGCTACAACAAAAACACCCTCTTCTTAAAACAAAACCAAAAAAAAAAACCCAAAACACCCAATGATAATAAAAATGAGTGCAATCACTGGTCTGACAAAAAGAAAACACAACTACCTACATGGGTGACTTAAAGTCAAATATTTTCATGACACTAAAACTGTATGTTGGCTTTCTAGCCTTATTTAACCACAAAATACAAACATTCTTACAAGTCCCTAATAAGGACAACAGAGGAATTAATGCTAAAGATCAAGGAAATATTGAATCAATTAATTAGGTTTTAATAGCATTCGATAGATAGATAGATAGGCAGGCAGGCAACTAGGGGCACGGTACATAAAGTACTAGACTTGGAGATAGGAAGATCTTAGTTTGAATCCTGCTTCAGACACTTACTAGCTTTTTGATCTTGAGAAATTTTGTTAACCTCTCTCAACCTCAGTTTTCTAATCTGTAAAATGGAAATTATAATAACATCTCATAGGGTTGTTGTGGGGATCAAATGAGATAATATGTATAAAGTGCTTTGTAAATTTTAAAGTGCTATAAAAATGCTAATCATTATCATAATGTGTATATATACACATATGCACACATGTATATGTGTGTATATATGTATATGTGTATATATATGTATGTATATGTGTGTGTATAAAATATAGTTTCACCAGCGGCACAGTGAATAGAACACCAGGTCTAGTAACAAGAAGACCTGAGTTCAAATCCGGCCTCTGACACTAGCTACGTGACCACAGCCAATCACTTAAACTCTGTCTGCCTCAATTTCCTTGTCTGTAAAATGGGGATAATAATAGCACCTATCTCCCAGAGCTGTTGTGAGGCTCAAATGAGATAATAATTGTGAAATGTTTAGCATAGTGCCTAACAAGTGCTATATAAGTGTCAGCTATTTAATATTTATTTCTACAATAATATTTGTACTGTCATCCTCTTTTATTTGTAGAAAATCAGAAGCATGGAGTATGCCTTAGTCCACCCACCCTTTTTAGGTCTTCCCAAGAATTCTGTTTGGTGGATCTAATCTTTTTTTTTTTCTATTTGTTTAGCCTGACTTATTCATTCATGGATATTTGTGTACAGATCACAACTTTCACCTGTCTTCAAGAGGGATGAATGGCAGCTCTGGATTCATATTCACTTTGAACTCCAGTGGATCTAATCTTAAGGCAGGATTGGAACTAATACAATCTGTAGGGAAAAAAATATTTATAATATTACTCAAGAAAAAAATATCGTTACACTGGTTAAATCCAACCTTATATGATTAAAGGTTGTCCACATCCAGAATGTCACCTGATTCCAGTAACCCAGTAACTTGTAGAGATATCTACAAGGTTTTCTGGGTTCCCCAACATCCTGGATCCACCCAAATTATTCTTGTTTGGGGTCCCCATACGCACAGTCTCATTTGGGGTCTACCCAAACTTGTGTTTTGGGTTCCCTTGTGTTTAATCAAATTGCCCTCTTGACAAAATTGCTTAACTGTATACATGAGGTTCATGTTTCAGTACCCTTTTCTAAATCCTATATAATGTAAACCTTCCAGAGCATGGAGGGGAGGGAGTCTCACCTACTTTCTGGCTTGCTGTCCTCTGCCAAGTAACCTAATGAATTTCTCTCTAAAACTATTTCATATTTTGGGGTTTGTTCTTATGAACAACACATCACAGGAGACAGGATCAGAGGTTCAGAAATGGAAAGTCATCAAAGTTAATTCCCTTCATTTTGGTTAAGTCATTTGTCCAGGATCGCACATCTAGAATTTAGCTGAGGAGTGAGTTGAACACAATCAACACTCTGTACCACACATACTATGTTTTATATCACACACACACAAACACACACACACGTTCTAGAGTCTTTTAAAAATTAAGTTCCATGGGAAACACCCTCTGTCCCCATTAGTCATAATCAGTCTTGCTTATGTTCTGCTCTATGTAAAGTAAAGGAAGTAAAGGAAGGACAGGAAGACAGAAAAGATGCCCTTCCTTGGAGCATTTAACCTTAAAAAAAATTCACTTTTCAAATGAAATTTTGATGGGTCTAAAAATCAATGCCAAGAGTAAAGTGGTGAGAAAGCAATCCATGCTTCCTCTTCAGAGACTTTTTTTCTTGGTAAATAGTATTTATTTTTTTTCCAATTACATGTGAAGATAGTTTTCAACATTCATTTTTTATAAGATTTTGAGTTTCAGTTTTTTTTCTCCCTCCCTCCCATTCTCCCCTCCCCAAGATGGCAAGCAATCTGACATAGGTTATACATGTGCAACCATGTAAACATATTTCCACATTAGTCATATTGTGAAAGAAGAAACAGAACAAAAGAGAAAAGCCACAAAAATAAAAAACAAAAAACAAAAAAAAGTAAAAATAGTCTGCTTCATTCTGCATTCAGACTCCACAGTTCTTTCTCTGGATGTGAATAGCATTTTTTGTCATGAGTCTTTTGGAATTGTCTTGGATCATTGTTCTTCAGAAACTTTAAACTGCAAATGGCAAAATTAAAATTGAGAGCAGCATGAATTTTCATGCACACACACTGTATAGCCATGTGTACTTTAAGGGAAATGTTCCCTGTCTTATCAAAAAGATGCAACTTGTTATGATTTTTGCAAACTCTCATGAAATACTAAAAAGTAGCAAAAAAAAAACAAAAGGGGGGGAGAGGAAGGAGGACAGGGAAGCCCAAAACCCTCCTGTCACTTCTCAGCTAGTTCAATGGCTACTGCTCTAGAGCAGTATATGCATTTACCTTTGGGAAACTATCAAAAAGGGCCTTGGTAAACTCCTGTATATGCATAGTTCATGTGTTAAAGCCAAGAATGACTTAAATTCTTTTCCCTGATGAATCTACACATCAAATGCATGACTGATTAGTGACAACTGACACCAAAAACAGAGAAAATGCTCTGTGTCATAATGAAGAATAAACATGTATAATTTATGCAGAAAGGGTACCGGGATTGCATTCTGTAGTTGCTGTTTTCACATAAGAGGGTGCATCTCCTAGGAAGGCATACTACTGGGGAGATTTGTTTTTTATTTCTTGTAACAACTAAGCCCTTTTTCTTCAAGGTCTGCTGTTTGACTCAGATACAAAGTATCATTTTCAAAGTGCATTCAAAAGTGAAAAATAAACTTCTCTAAATTCATCTCTCTATATAGTTAGGTAGAATATAATGCAGAAATATTTTAAATCTTCCAATTAGAAAAATAATTTACTGAACAGTTAACTGATCACCAACTTCAGGTAAAACCAACAGGAAATTATGCTGATAGAGTCATTAAAGCTTCATATCATAATTGTATGGAGAAAGAAATGATATTAATGAATTACTCTTTTATAGTCTCCATGTCTGAACATTTCTTGTAGATGTCAAAGTTATTATAGCTTGGTCATAAAGCAGAATTGGTCCCTAATTAGTGAGAAATGCAAGAGAATAGGCCAAAAATCCAGGGAATTGTAAAACAGAACTCATAACTCGATTTGTAAAACCCCACAAATGATCCCTAAAGCCAAGTACTATTTCATTTCTAAATCACTCTTCAAAATTAAATTGATACTGCTCACTGAGAAGCAAAAACTACCATAGGTTCTTGATTAATACATAAAAACTCTGTACTCACCCATTTTAGGAAAGTAGAATATTTAATGAAACATGAAACAGAAATATTTGTTTTGTTCCTTAAAATGGTACTGTATTAATATTTTCTCTAACTTCTAATAGCTTCCTTAGAAAAGTTCATTTTTGCCTTTACATATTTGGCTTTTTTTTAATCTTTTAATCACAAATAAAGATAAGATAAAGATATTCTTATTCTAAGATACAATTAATTTCCAAGCTACACCTATTCTTTTGTCTCTTTATGACCTTACACCATGAGAAGTTATACCTAAACTTTCTGAGTCATAAAAGAAATCACCTGGAATTTTTCTATCATCAGTTCTAAAGTTTCTTTACTCCACAGCTTCTCCTCCTTCAAAAAAGAAAAATCATATGTAACCATAACCTGCCATACACTGTGACTGTGAATCAAGTATGAATATCATAAAGGTTTTTTTTTCTTTTTATTAGTTAGCATCTTAAATCAGTTCTGCATTACACAAACTTCTCACCTTCTGCGGGCTATATTTTACTTGTAGCAGCGAAACATTGAAAATTATAAAACTCCCCTCTTAATAGGAAAGAGAAGAACAAACCTGCAATGGTGATGGAACAATTCTCCCATACCTTATCTATAGACCTAAACAACTAGGGAACAGAATGGAGTACTAATTATTTGTGGATTCATTTTTTGCCAAAAATATTTGGTGTTTGCTTGTTTTTTAAAAAAAAAAAAGAATTTAATATTATCTGGGGAAAAAAATCTCTCTGAGAGACCATTCTTGTCCCTTTTCCTTGGGACACAAGCTCAGCGATAAGAGGAGGGGGAAAGGGGTGAATTCCTAAAACTGTTCAGCAAAGTCGTCACATTGCCAGCCAGTATCACTATGTCTTGAAACTAATGGATTGCCTTTAAGACTCGTCATTACCTTCTGAGCGGCACTGCCCATCTGAATGCTTGGCTCACCAGCACCATTCCAAAGCCCTTGACAAAAATGGTTTTCTTGTTTTTGTGAAGAAGCCAGTCACTCCAGAAGGACATGTATTTAAAGGTTTTTTTAAACTTTTTTTTTCATTCCAGCATATATGCACACACAAAAAATTAAGGATGCATTTGTCTACTCTGAAAGAAACAAAACACCAAAACAAGGCCTTGGAGTCATTTCGCTTATCCCTGGCTCAGGCACATGAGTTAACTAGCTAAACCAGAAAGCAATGTCTTTAAAAGGTCCAACATTCAGTGCTCCTCTTGCATCCCCCTACCCCAATAACATAAATATGTATTGGGTACTGAGTTTATTGTCAAATCCTCCTTCACACTCAATGAAAATGAAAGTACTTAGATCTATTTAGAAAGGATCAAAGATATTATCTTACATAATCCCTATGAGGCTCTTCTTTAATGTCCTTGTTTAAAATGACATTTCCCCCCTCACATCTCTCAAGTGCATGACTTAACATATGTTTATGCTGGCTATTCAGCAGAAAAACGCCAGACGATTTTTTTTCTAATTCTTGCTTTCAAATATGTGCCGGGCCATGTTTACGGAAGACACGGACTTGGACAGTGAGGGGCAAACCATATTCCAAACTCGGGAGAGAAAGAACGCTGCATGGCAATAGGGACTTTTTGTTTCTTGTGGAACAGGGGCCCATCTTTGGATGCCTGTGTTAACATTTTTCTAGCAAGCTCATTTCTTATTGGATTTCACCGCCTTTTGCATAAGTTGCTGATGTTAGGAAAAGCTGCCGAATCGGAAGCAACACTTATTACACATCAACCTGTTGATATGTAGGTTTCAGTTTTGTTGCTGTTTTGCGGGAGGGGGGGCGGGGCAGAAGGGAAGCTCCTCCAAGAGCACTAAGTTAAACACAACTATGAGATAATATTTAGGGTAATATTCTAATGCATTAAGCAAACTCCCTCGAGGTTTCAAGTCTGATCCATTTAGGTGCCGTCATTTTTTTTATGATCCAAAAGAGCTCCCCCTCCCACCTCTAACCTAAGATGCGTCTTACACCACCCTGCTAGTTAGGAAAGCCATTAAATTCTTGTAGATTGAAGGTGGAAAAATAAATTGTGTGTATTTTAGCCCCTGAATGATCTTCCTCTAGCAATTTTAGAACAAACTATGAAGAATTCTGCAATTTTAATCTCCTCAGTAGCTTCCCATTACTAAACGAGCAGAGCGCCGCGGTACAAATGTCGATGTTACATGTCATCTTGATCTGCTGCCTTTTTCTTTCATTAAAGCTTTAATGCAGCAATTATGGCTACGTTGCCCTATAAAAAAAGGGAAAGGCAGTTTCCTTTAAAAAGTGAAATTGCATAGCCTACTATTTAATTATACAGAAATGTAAATGGCCTATTTTTCCATAACTGGTTATTACTGCACTGTTTTACTTTCTGAGTTTTCACAATCTCTAAAACCTACAAAGCTTCCTGCTATATAATTGTTTTGTTACATTATTGTTTTCATCTTATTTTTTCTTTTAATGTGAGTGCAGCGGGATAAATCTTGGTTTTAAGCCAGCCAGTACTTCATCTACTTAAGCTTTTATAGATGAAGATTGCTGTAATTATCAGAATACCCGCTTATTTCTGAAGTATTATCTTGGCAACCTGCTGGCATTTACAACCAATTAACAAGCTTTGCCATTAGTTGCATAAGGGGTATCGCGGAGTAAACCCATTGTGTGCTAATTTTCTATTTTAGATAATCAGTTTGGCCATCCAGAATGGAAAGAGGAAGAAAAGGAAAGGTTTGACACTCAGTGGCAGACATGGAAAAATTACTACCTGCCTCCCAGAGACAAAGGTATCCAGCAACTCGGTGATTGTTTCCTTGCCGCCACTATTGGTTCTTAAGTAGTTCCCTTTGTCTCTTTTGGAAGATAAAAAAGTGGGGATTCAGCAAAGTAATCATGTCCTCTCTCTCTCTCTTTAAACTGACTGGCTTCTTTTACTGTCTTGCCCATTGCCCATAATTTCCCCAAATTGTTCGAGTGTTAAGCACTTTTTAAAAAAAAATAGAAAGAAAGAAATTGTCCACTAGTTTAAAAAAAATGTGCCCTTCCCCCTCTTGCAATTAGAGTAAATTAATGTAGGGCTTCCTCAAACCGGGGTGTCTCCAAATTGGTCTGTGAGCTAGGTTTTGTTCAAGTGGAATGTTTGGACTTTACGCTGTGCCTTTTAACTGGTCTCTGATATTAATATATGTTGAAGTTTGAGAGAAGGAAGATGTTTCTGACTTGAAGTGAAAAGCTGCCCAACTAAGGTGAGAAAATACTGACCCAGCACAGGACCTATGGTACTACATCTCATATGGATGCCAAGGGAGGCGGACCCATGACCCTGCTACTGGCTCCTTGGTATTGGATCCTTGTCAATGATTACGGGTTACTCACTTTTCTCGAACGTTCACCATTCTCATCTGAACTGCAGCATCTGCAAGGAATTGCTGTCCATCCCCAGGGGTTACTTAATCCTGGATAATTAAATGCCCAATGAGATTGGCAAAAAAAAAAATTGCATTTTAAAATTAACAATTTTGACTACTCATCTATTTACACAAAATCCCTATGTCAAGTTGCTTTTTAAAGCACCATAGACATTCAGGACACTTGCAAAGTCGGCTATCACAAGTTTTATTAGCTACTTAGAGTAGAGCTCAAAAATAGACCAGCCTTCTCATGAGTTTACTATCTATTGAGATATATCGTCACAGGCAACATAGAAAGTTAGCTGAAAAGATTAGATGTGTGAGAGAGTTTGAGAATGCTTTGGGGTGTGTGTGTGTGTGTGTGTGTGTGTGTGTGTGTGTGTGTGTGTGTAAAAATAGAGACAGATAAATACAGAGGAAGCCTGACTAGGCTTGGAGTCAGGAAGATATGCATTCAGATCCAACCTCTATGTGACTTGGTAAAGTGACTTGTCCATGGTCATACAGGTAATATGTGTCAGAGGAAGGACCTTAACCCAGGTCTTCCCGACTCCAAGGTCAAAGCTCTACCTACCTTGCAAAGTTGCCTTTAATTGACAATGAACTAGATATAAATTATATATATACATATATATAATTTATATAGATATAGATAATTTTTTTCTATAGCTATATCCAAAAGGATACATACTCAGAGAACATTTGAAACTGGTAGGCACTTAAAAAATTCTTTGTCCAGGAGTTCACAGAGTACTGGTATAAATAAGCAAATTCATAATAATAATAATAATAATAAACATTAGAAACAAAGAAACTAAATCCAAATTTGGTCAGGGCACAGTATTAACTATGACAGAGTTTAGGGTCATAATTGAACATGGTCCATTTTGCACTATATGTGGTACAGTATATAAACACACACAAGCAGCCCAGTAACCTAAGGACACTATTATGCTACTGGGGGAAAAATTACCTACAATGCTGTGAATAAACATTCTCATCAAAGCCTTCAGCACCACATTATCATGAAGCATCCTTGCTTAAGGCTAATACCAAGTGACTTCTCTCTGGGTGCTTTTATAATGCTCATGCTCTGGTCATTAATGGAAGGCTACTTGTATCCATCAGGAAACAGTTGGATGCTATTCAAAAAGAAACAGAAGAGTTAGAAGAGGATTTTGTATTGTTGCTGTTTTTGTTCTGTCTACACTTTGGATTTTTAAAATGTTTGCTTTTGATGAGTCCTTTTTAAAACATTTTTATATTGTTCCTCTAGGATTGTTTTATGGAACCTGTGTCTTGCTATCTTTGCTTAGTTCTGGGAAAGAAATCATAGTCTGTACTCTTTACCAGGTTCACAAAGCCAGATCATAGCCAGCAAAAATTACAATAGTAGAACCTGAAGTAATATCCTGAAAACTGCTGAGAGGCCTTTTCTCAGTCTTGCTGCCCACTGAAAGAGGAAGTGCTGGGGGGCAGGGGGAACATCTACTTACTTCTCTGTTAGACCTTTTGTATCCCCTTTCTCCTTCCCTACTTGAATAGAGATACTTTTGCTCATTTCCATTGGGGCAGATGAAGCGAAGTAAGAGAAGAGGAAAGGAGAAGCCCAATGAATGTATGTGAGGAGGCAGTATTGCCCAGTGGGAGGCGTGATGGACATGGCTTCAGGAAGAAAAGGGTTTTGATCCCACCTATACTAACTGTGTTACCCTGGGCAAGTTGTTTGATATGTCTCAACCTCAGGTTCTTCATCTATTAAATGAGGCTCATAATTTCTGTGGTACGTTCCTTTCAGGATTTTCATGAAGATTAAAATAGATAATGTATAAAAATTGCTTTGCAAACCTTAAAGAAATATATAAATATTGGCCATTGTATTAACTTTTTCTTGAGTAAAAGTAAAAATGATCCATCTCTTTTCTTCTCAATAACAAGAACAACATATAGCACTTTAAGATTTGCAAAGCGCTTTCTATATTATCTTATTTGAATAGACGTACAAGGACTGTAGTAGAGAATGATTAATCTGAAATCCGTGCCTTATCATAAACAACAGGTTTCTTATGACCTCAGGGGAGGGGAGTTACATGGAATCATCTTATGCATAATGTTAAACTCTATTCCAGTGAGATTAGATGAGATAAATAACAATAGTAAAATTGGGCTGGGGGTGGGGCAGCATGTGACATTGAAAAATAGATTGAGTATTTAGCCAACACCATCATCTTCCAGTCACTTGTCAAAATGTCTAACATGGGAAGAAAAAAGTGGAAGGAATCAGCATGTAGTCTCTAGGCCCTTTCATAAAAATTGTAATGTCCCTTTGATTATGTATATGCAAATCTACAAGAAGGGTAAAATTGTAGATATCCAGGTGCATAGTTGAGTAACCCCATAAATATCACCATGACAGGATTGAATGGGTCCATGATATCACTGAACACGTCACAGACATTCTTGTAAACAAACAGACTAAGGGTAAGATTCTAAGGGTAAGATTCTAGCCAAGATTCAAGGATCTAGCTAACAGAATAAGGATACTCTCTATTAGAGCAAAGACAAGCTCACCTTTCAATTTCTCAGGGACAAAGAAAAGGGTGACATGGCTACCTCCTGCCTTCTCCACCTCTTCTCTTTGGCAACCTCGGACTCCGCCCCTTGCCAGGCTTGTCTCCAGGCTCCAAGCCATCAACTTCCAGATCACTACTCAGACTGTGAACCCCTTCAACTGGACCCATCAAGGCAGGGACAGCTCTACACCCCTTGCAAGCAGGAATAATTTTCAGAAGCTGAGACCATTGCCCTTTACCCCAAAGGAATTTGGGTTCCATTTGTATGAGAGGGGAATGAAGGGGTACAGGATCTGGGAGCCCCCTTGGATTCTCCTTGAATCTTCCCATTTGATGAGGCTTTTGCCTGAGGCCCTAAGCCTTTCATTATCACTAGGCCCAAATCTTTGTTACCCTTAACCTAGCCTAGCCCTCCATTGTCTGGCTGGTTTCCACCCTTGATCCTATCAAAGTGTCTACCCCAAATCTGTTAAATCTGTTAAATCTCTTAAACTAGCCTAGCCCTACATTGTCTGTTATCTCAGGAGGCCTTCAGCTACTTCTCACCTTTAATCCCATTCTCTTAGTTCCTGGAGTCTGACCTCACCCCAGTCCCATTAAGCTCCTCCTTAGACTCCTCCTCAAGACCCTCCTTAAACCCCTCCTTCCATCATCCCAGGACCACTGTAGATCTCTCCCACAGACTTTCTGTATATGCGTTTCATCTTGCCTCCATGGAGGTGCTCAGATTCAATGTACCTCAGATTGAATCTGACGGGCTTGTGAAAACTAGTGTCACGGATAGTGAGATTTCTTAAGACTCAACCCAATATGGCAAATCTTTAATAAACTTCGTTTTCTTTGGCTGTGAAAAAAAAATTCTACCCAAGAAAATTAATGTGCATATTAAAGATATCAAATATTGTAAGAGTGGAGAGAGCTTCCTAAAGTTTTAGTGAAAAAATGATCAGAAGAAAAAGGAAGCCAAAGAAAAAAGCACCAGAGTTCAACTGAAGGGTCAGCCTGCTTTACCAGAGAAGCAACCAACCCCCTATGAATTGCTGGCAAAGAACGCGAACTATTAGAACCAACCCCCTATGAATTGATGGCATTAAAAAAATAAGATCTTTTGATTATAAGATACGTATATATATATATATATATATATATATATATATATATATATATATATATATATATGATAGATGTAAGATATACAATATATGCAATATACATATATATACAAGATATAGATATATACAATATATACAAGAAAAGAAAAATATTGATCCTCCAATCTAGCCATTGGTGTTTATGTCCTAACCCGGTTTTAATTTTTAGAAATAGTGCTATTAGATTCATCAGAAAGCATAGACAAGGCAGGGAGTGGTCTGCTTCTCTGAGGTTTTTAAATTTTGATTTTTCATTTTCTTTTGGTGACGTTACTATCTATTAGCATTTCCTTTAGTCAATTATTCAATCAACAGGTGCTGAGTAGCTACTCTGTGCCTGCTGTGATAACCTAATACTAAATGTATCGGGGTGACCAAGACTATGGGAAGGTATGGTATCCGAGGTCATAGGATCATAGATTTAGAGCCAGAAGGGACCTTGGAGGTCATGTAGTCTAAACTCCTCATATTATACATGAGAAAACTAAAGCCCGCAGAGGTTAAGTGACTTGTGGCTGAGCTAGGTTTTAAACCTAGTTTTGCTGATTCCACATCTGGCAATCTTTCCAATGTGTCACACGAAATGTGTGAATTCCCAAATAACTCAGCAAATAATTTTAGGGTGCCTCCAAAGTCTCTTAAGTCCCCAATTTCAAGGTTCACAACTAATAATGATCTTTGTGAATGTTGGCTTTGCAACATTACCCTAAGATTGGAAAAAAAATACCAACTAATTAAAAATTTCAGTTTAATGAAAAATATCAAAGGATTAGAGAAATATTCATTTTAAGCCTGTTGTATTCAATAGCACTGGCATCTTTCTGGAAATCTCTGGAAGATTTTATTCAGTTATTAGAGCCAGAACTTTTTTAAATCTTTTTTTAATAAAATTAAAACATTATTTATTAACATTCATTTTTTTTTAATTTTGAGTTCTGAATTCTCTCCCTTTTGTGCATTGAGAAGGCAAGAAATGTGATATTGATTATACATTTGAAATCATGCAAAATATATTTTCATATTAGCCACGTTGCAAAAAAATCAAGAAACATAGAGTGAAAAATTATGCTTCAATCTATACTCAGACCCCATCAGTTCTTTCTCTGGTAGATAGCATTTTTCATCATAAGTCCTTTCAGAATTGTTTTGGATCATTGTATTGCTGAGAATAGCTAAGTCATTTACAGTTGATCATCATACAATATTGCTGTTACTATTCCATCTTAATCATATACTATGACTTGTTCAGTCCCTCCCCAAATGATAGGCATCCCCTCAATTTCTACTTCTTTGACACCACAAAAAGAACTGCTATAAACAGTTTTGTAAGCATAGGTCTTTTTTTCTTTTTTCCTTTATCTCATTGAGATACAGACCTAGTAATGGCATTGCTAGATCAAAAGGTATGCACAGTTTTATGGCCCTTTGGGCATATTTCCAAGTTGTTCTGCAGAATGGTCGAATTCGTTCACAACTACACCAACAGTGCAATAGTGTCCCAATTTTTCCACATCCCCTCCAACATTTGCCACTTTCTTTTTCTGTCATATTAGTTAATCTGATAGGTGTGAGGTAATACCTGAGTTGTTTTAATTTGCATTTATCTAATCAAAGGTGATTTAGAGCATTTTTTCATATAATTATAGATAGCTTTGATTTCTTCTACTGAATATTGCCTGTTCATATCCTTAGACCATTTATCAATTGGAGAATGACTCATTTTTTATAAATTTGACTCCATTTTCTATATATTTGATACATGAGGCCTTTATCAGAGAAACTTGCTATAAATTTTTACCCAGCTGCCTACTTTCCATCTATTCTTGGCTACATTGGGTTTTTTGTGAATTTTTTTTTAATTTGACATACTCAAAATTATCCATTTTTCATCCCCTCGTCCCCTCTATTTCTTATTTGGTCATAAATTCTTCCCTTATGCATAAATCTAACCAGTAGAATTTTCTATGCCCCCCTAAGTTGTTTATCTCAACCTTTATGTCTAAATCATGTATCCATTTTGGCCTTATTTTTGTACATGCCATGAGTTTTTGCTCCAGGCCTAATTTTTGGCAAACTGCTTTCTAGTTTTCCCAGAAATTTGGTCAGAACTTTTAAACTACTAATATATTCATCCTCAAAGTTGAGAAAGAAAATGTGGTAGCATCACAGTTTAAAGCCATTAGTCAGAGGACAATTTCAACTTTGATATGAGGCCTCTCTATTATACAGTCGTGCCTTCTAATTTTAAAACAAATCCAGAACATAACTCACAACTTGGAAACCTCAAGGTCAGATTTCCCTTGCAATTGAAAGGTGAAATTAACTTGATCGCCACATTGTCTCATCAGAGTTTCCAAGTGGCAGTCATCAACTGAGTGTTATGCTTTTGATTATATTTAAGACAATTATTTTAGTGGGGCTTTTTTACAGTTGGCAAGAGAATAAGAAACATTTTTATATCACAGTTTCTTTTAAAAATTAATGAAGGATAATAACGTCTTGCTGGATCATCTTCTATCAACTTAACTTCCATATTTTGCTTTATTATTTTAAATTAATTAATGTCAGGAATAATGTCAGTTTGAAAGTGCTCTGTGGCAGATTAATGGCAGTAAAATCTCCTATAAAATATATCTGAAGAACTTAAAGGAAGAAATAAGAATAATTATAATCTATTTATATTTCTAGCCCAATAATTTAGAACACATTTTAATTGTTATTGTTTTCCACAATGCTAAGTTGAAACATACTTTCAAGGGAATGTTAACCCACATGAGGACTTGAAGTCATCTGCATTTCTTCAGCCTGCTTTCTTAAAGTTTGAGTGGTCAGGGATAATTTGTGAAATCAAAAGAGATGGGGCTCCCTAACTCAGTCAGAATGCCAGTACCACAGGTTCTATGTATCTTATAGTAAAATGGCCAATCAGATCAAACCAATTAAACCAAACACAGAATTGTTTTCAGAACTAAAATCCTTTCTAAGTATTAGACTGTCAAATCTGATAGCATTTAAATAAAGCCATGGGGAAAAAAAAGAAATACTTTCAAAGTACCTCTATATACTCTAGCTTTCCAGATATCAATAATTATTTGAATAATGTTCTTTTTTTAAGGGCTTGTAGAAAAACTTCCTTTTTATTTATGTCAAGGTAGAATAAAGTCCATGTAACCTTTCAAACACCATGGGGTCATTTAGCTTATGACGATGTTTCCAGCATGTTCATGAAGATAGTCTGATTCAAGCAGGAACATGACAGTACCAGTATACACGTGCATTTTGAAATAGAAGTGTTACCATTTTTTGTTTCACAGGGAATGAGATAGGCAGCTGCTTAGGATTGAAACTTAGAAGAGCAGTGCAATGTTGCTTGGGCAAAACAAAAACTCACCCTCAGAGATCAAACATTAATCTGCCACAGAGCACTTCTGATCTGACATCATCCCATGACTAGATCTGATCTTAACACAGGGAAGCACCAACCAACTTGTCTGGCTTGGGGCATAGAACACTGGGGAGGGGACAGATGCTTAGTGAAGCTCAGCCAACAAGAAGGGCTGCACAGTAATGATGCCAACCAACAGGGAAGTGGGGCTAGTTAAGGCGAGAAATTATGATATGGGTGAAAATAGAGGGGGACAACATGTGGTTGAGCTACAAGTGGGAGAGATGGGAGTGATCATTTTCAGAGTATAACTAAGGTGGTGTGTCAGAGCTTTGCTAAAGGATGCAGGCATATGGGGGTAGCAATTTGTTTCTATGTGGATATGCTTCCTCCTAGCAATGGAGGAAGCCATTATTGCCACCACATCATTCTGTGGTCCTCCCCTCACCTGTCACTTAACATGAAGCTACTCCCTCATGAGATTTTACCTCTCATCTCTGTCTAGGGTCCCTTTATTGCACTGTCTTTCCCCTGGGTCAGTCTTCAACCTTCAACTCCTACGAGGGCAAAGGCAGGTATCTGGGGAATGGGTTAACTCCTTTCCCAGACAATTGAACTCACAAGTTAAACTGTCTCCTTCCCTTCCAACACCATTCCCTTTGCCCTCTGCTGGACTATCTGCATTACCACCACACTCAACTCTAACCTGCCCCATTGCAATGCCTCCCTTATTGCCCCATCCCTTATCCCAGGGTGAAAGAATTTCCAAGTATGGTTATAGAGCAATGGCTACATGGAAACAGATGAATAAAAAAGGATATAAGAAGCTCTTACTAAGTGCTAAGAACTGTGCTAAGCAGTAAAATAAGAGCTATTCTAGGAGCAGCATTATACAGGGTTGTTTACTTTCCAGGAGAAAAGGGTGAAAAGAAACTAATGCGTAATGGGTCATGGGAAAGGCAGTTAGAATGAGCAAAGTATGGTAGAAGTCAGGAGCAGCAGGATTTCCAAAAACAAGGTTGGTATGCAAGAAACCAACAAATATATGGGTTGGTTGAGCCCCTGAAGCTCTGCTTGCAAGAAGGGGATTGCCAGGAATATCTCGACGCCAAATTGGGTAAATTACTTGATTCTTAAAGCCAAATCTTCAGAGTCAATAGTCAACAAACACTGATTAACCACCTACAATATGCCAAGCACTGTGCTAAGCACTGGGGATACAAATAGAAATAAAGAGTATCTGTCTCAAGAAGGATGGGGAAAACAACACTCAAAAAAAGAAACTGAAAAGCTGGGGGGAGGGGTAAAGAAGGTATCTGGCACAAAGGTATGTTGGATAAACCCAAAGAAGTCCAAAATCAATGTAGTTGGTGGGAAATGGGGAGAAGACTGAGCTGGGCCCCCTCCATAAATGGAGGCCCCAGAGTACATGATTCTGCCCTCTCCTCAGAGGATCCAAACAAAGGAGCAAAGGATATTGAAGAGAAGAGAGTATCAAGGCTGATTTAATCTTGCAGGTGAACAGAATTGGCCAATGATGAATTTCCTGGGGAAGGCGTGATGGAGGAATCCAGAAGCAGAATAGCTGGTGAGAAAAGGGAAGCATTGGAATATCTCTGGGCAAATGAGAATAAATACAACATAATTTTTGGTACTGTTGGGAGGGGGGAATCCCAAGCAGCAGGTGAAATCAACTAATGTCGGAAATACAGCTTGAGATGAGTTTTGAAGGAAACTAGGGATTCAAAAAGGAAGTGATGAAACAAGAAGATGGCAGATGGAATATCACATAAGAAGAATAGCAAAAAGGCCAATTTGGCGTCTGTGAAGAGGAGTAACATATATAAGGCTGGAAAGATAAGTTGATGTGAAGTTGTTAGGACTTTACATGACAAACAGAGTTATTTATTTTTGATTCTCAAAGTATTAAGGAATTGCTCCAGTTAATTGAGCAAACATATTGGGACAGACCTGAGCTTTAAGAAAATCAGTTGAGCGGTTATGTGAAGGACAGACTAGAGAGGGAGGAGATTGAGGCAATGAGACCAACTAGGCGTTTATTATAAAAATAAACTGATTACATATAAGGGGCTTCCCAAACTCCTGGAAAGTTGGACCCTGAAGTTGATAGGTGGCATACTCTACTTTGTTGTTCGTCCTTCATTTTCAAAGAGGACCAATGACATCATGGGGTGATATCTTGACTCATGTGTGAATTGTATTTAAGTGAGACAGAGTTGCACAAAGTCACCAGCCTCATTCTCTCTTCCAGAATCATCGAAGTCCAGTGCCAAGATAAAAGTCAAGATAACTGGCAATGGTCTGTATTGCAGTGGATGACTTTGGTGTCTTTGAAGTTTGATCAAGCTCTAAGCCCTCCACAGTGTCTGCTTCAACCACTTTCATGGTTTTTGGAACAAATTGTTCTCATCCATACATTGCACTGGGGGGAAGTCTTCACATGCTTGGGGTAAGCATCCCTGTAAATCACTGACTGATTTGAGTCCTGTCAGTTACCCTCAACCTGGTTTAGCCCATCTTCTAAGACAGTTTACTAGGGTGTGACTGCTTCTCATGCTACAACTTCTTGGAGTTACAGATGAGAGTAAAGGGACAAGTAGACACCAAAGGTGGTTAAGTAGCCCTGAAAAACTCTTGGAAAGCCCTTACACCAGAGGTGCTAGTGTTCTTTGAACACCACATACACCCCTTGCTTTGCCTTAGACTGAAGGGAAAAGAGGCATAGCTTCCAAGCTTTGGCTGGAATATCATGGCAAACTTCTTTGCTGTCTACCATAGAAAGCCATAAATTGTACATTTGTATCATTGAGTGCTATATATGACTGGATAATACTTCCCCCTATTAATGGCACTTACTTTAAGGATCTACAATTTCATCCATGTGGATACTCTTTCCATTGAAGTAGATCACAAATATGGATGGAGGAAAGGGAAGGGAAGGTAGAGGAAGAAAAAGGAAAAGGAAAAAGGAAAAGGAGAGGGGGAAGGAAGCAAGGGAAGGAGGGAAAAAACTTAGAGTTTTCCAGATACAATGTTAAGTGCTAGGGATATAAACACACACACACACACACACACACACACACACACACACACACACACACCACACAGGAAAACATCTGCCCTCAAGAAGTTTACATTATAGTCAGGGAGACAACACAAGTAAAAGTTGGCTAGGGAAAGGTATTTTGGTTGGGGCAGTCACAGAGATGATGAATTGATCCATAGAGCTACAAACTGAAATATCCTTTACAAAAGCTATACCACTATTGATTTAATTCCTGTGCTGAGAGCAAGAAGTAGAAAGGAGGTAAGTATAGTAAATAGTCTTCAAAAGTAGATGGGAGGGAGTAGTAGATTTTCTTCAATAGTTACTGAAAAATACATCACCACATGGTTCATACCTCTTCTAACTCAGCTAGGCTGGTCTTCAGACACCATGTATGTAGTTCATCATCAGGCCCACGCTCCAAAACTTTTTACCTTTTAGAACTTGTCAGAGAGAGCTTATGCTTTATCTCCAATAACCAAAGGTCATATCTCCACTAGTAGGAGACATTCAAATTAGGACTTCATTGGATGTCTTCAGTGACATGGTAATAACTACTTAATTTGATCTGAGCAATCTTCATAAACTATCTGTTGTAATCATTGTTTCTCTCAAAGAAAAGATCTCTGTCAACCACTGGCTTTTGATTCCCACAGTTTAGTCAAAAATGGAAATGTAAAATGACTCAAGAGAGTCACAGACGATTGTCAAGAAAAATTTCCTACTCTGATAGTAAACAAACAAACAAAAACAACATTGAAAGGGCTCTTGCTATAAATATCATCTAATTTCATATATTGACCATCACTCCATTCCCAGCCTGAGTTGTTATAAGTTATCTTTTTAAAAAGCCTTGCTCAAGAGCAGGAAATTCTTTCTGGATAAAAGAGGTACAACCGAGACAGAGAATAGGGCCAGAAGATGGGTTTAAAATCCATAAATAGTCCTAATCCATAAATTTGGATTTAATCTCCAAACTTTTTCTCTACGGATCTTGATATATAAGATTACATTGTACCATTAAAACATAATCTCTATAGAGGAAACATTTATGCTGGAAATATCTATGATTTCCAAAGCTACTCAAGACTTAAAAAATGTTCCTAATTAGAGTAGTCAATTAGGAAACACTGAATTGTTTACCATAGAGATTTTTCTCAAATCTCTTACTACAAAAAAAGAATTTGTCCTAATATAAGTAAAATATATCTATGGACCTCCATAAATACACACACATACACACACACACACACACACACACACACACACACACACACACGCACAACCTTTAGCCTCTTATCTAAGGAAAAATAACAAAAACATACCACTTTAGAAGATGTAACTGCCTTGTAAGACCTTAGTTGAGAATTTTTTCCAGTGATTCTTTCAGTAGTCAGAAGGGAATAAACAGATCAAAGTAAAGTTGCCTGTCTGTACATTCAATAATAGTTGCTAGTTGCCAAAGCTCAGTCAATTGGGCAGTGATCCCCAGACAATCCTACTGACCAAAGAGGACCGGCTATAGTCATCTCAAATATAGTGGCTGACCTTGCATTTCTGTTTACTGCAAAATCCAAGCAATATCAATGCCTCATAGCAGTAAGGAGGTGATCCTCGGCTCTCAAAGGCTTTATTAGCAAACCATAAATGCTAGCAGGCTTTTGTAAGCTGGAAAGGCTTCAAACAAGGGGATAGGCATAGACTATATGTGCCTGTGGCCTCTCTAGGTTAAAACAGCCTCATCACTGAATTGACCATAACCTAGAATTTTGGTCACAGTAACTTGTAAAAACTGAGTTACACCGAAGTTGTTATCTGTAACGGCCGTAGAGAGATTTCACACACTGATGAAATTGCAGCTCTTTGAAATACCAAAACATTGAAGCAAACTTATTGGGGAATATAATTCATAATTTTGGAAAGCAGACTCTCCCACTCAATAAAAAAAAACATTTTAAATACATTGTTGTAATAGTTGTTGTTCAGTCATGTCGATTCTTCATGAGCCCATTTGGGGTTTTCTTGGCAAAGATACTGGAGTGGTTTGTCATTTCTTTCTGCAGCTCATCTTATAGATGAGGAAACTGAGGCAAACAGGGTAAAGTGACTTGCCTAGGGTCATATAGCTAGTAAGTATCTGAGGCCAGATTTGAACTCAGGAAGGTGAGTCTTCAGACTCTAGGCCCAGCTCTAACCATTGAGCCACCTAGCTGACCTTTTCAGCACATCAATCCCTACAAACTCTCAGAAAATAAATTAAAGCGTTCATCCTAGCATATAGCAGTAGTTTCATAAATGTCTGTTGACTTATCTGGTCAATGCAGAGAAGAGTTAACACAAGATCCATTTTAGGCTTTAATCCCCTCACCTGAATCCCAGAATCAGGTCATATTTTCTAGACTGATTCACTTTCCTTACAGTAATTAATATTTATAAAGTGATTGTCAAATACATGACAATGTGCTGGGGCCTGGGAACCTCAATTGTGCCTTTTAATACTTATTTACCCCTTTCTCTTTCCTTGAACAAACTATTCTAAACTATATTATTATTATTGCTATTACTACTATTATTAGTGATATTATTGATGCTACTACTACTATTATTAGTATTATTATTGCTACTACTACTACTATTAGTAATATTATTGCTACTACTACTATTATTACTATTATTATTGCTACTACTACTATTATTAGTAATATTATTGATACTACTATTATTAGTATTATTATTGCTCCTACTATTATTAGTATTATTATTGCTACTACTACTATTATTATTATTGCTACTACTACTATTATTAGTAATATTATTGCTACTACTACTATTTTTAGTAATATTATTGCTACTACTATTATTAGTATTATTATTGCTACTACTACTATTATTAGTATTATTATTGCTACTACTACTATTATTAGTAATATTATTGCTACTACTACTATTATTAGTAATATTATTGATACTACTATTATTAGTATTATTATTGCTACTACTACTATTATTAGTATTGCTACTACTACTATTATTACTATTGCTACTACTACTATTATTAGTAATATTATTGCTACTACTACTATTATTAGTAATATTATAGCTACTAGTACTATTATTAGTATTATTATTGCTACTACTACTATTATTAGTAATATTATAGCTACTAGTACTATTATTAGTAATATTATTGCTACTACTACTATTATTAGTAATATTATTGCTGCTACTACTATTATTAGTAATATTATAGTTACTAGTACTATTATTAGTAATATTATAGCTACTAGTACTATTATTAGTATTATTATTGCTACTACTACTATTAGTAGTAATATTACTGCTACTACTACTATTATTAGTAATATTGCTACTACTACTATTATTAGTAATATTATAGCTACTAGTACTATTATTAGTAATATTATTGCTACTACTATTATTAGTATTATTATTGCTACTACTACTATTATTAGTAATATTATTGCTACTACTACTATTATTAGTAATATTATTGCTACTACTACTATTATTAGTAATATTATAGCTACTAGTACTATTATTAGTAATATTATTGCTACTACTACTATTATTAGTAATATTATTGCTACTACTACTATTATTAGTAATATTATAGCTACTAGTACTATTATTAGTATTATTATTGCTACTACTACTATTATTAGTAATATTATAGCTACTAGTACTATTATTAGTATTATTATTGCTACTACTACTATTATTAGTAATATTATTGCTACTACTACTATTATTAGTATTATTATTGCTACTACTACTATTATTAGTAATATTATTGCTACTACTACTATTATTAGTATTATTATTGCTACTACTACTATTATTAGTAATATTATTGCTACTACTACTATTATTAGTAATATTATAGCTACTAGTACTATTATTAGTAATATTATTGCTACTACTACTATTATTAGTAATATTATAGCTACTAGTACTATTATTAGTAATATTATTGCTACTACTACTATTATTAGTATTATTATTGCTGCTACTACTATTATTAGTAATATTATAGCTACTAGTACTATTATTAGTATTATTATTGCTACTACTACTATTATTAGTAATATTATTGCTACTACTACTATTATTAGTAATATTATAGCTACTAGTACTATTATTAGTAATATTATTTCTACTACTACTATTATTAGTATTATTATTGCTACTACTACTATTATTAGTAATATTATTGCTACTACTACTATTATTAGTAATATTATAGCTACTAGTACTATTATTAGTATTATTATTGCTACTACTACTATTATTAGTATTATTATTGCTACTACTACTATTATTAGTAATATTATTGCTACTAGTACTACTATTAGTAATATTATTGCTACTAGTACTATTATTAGTAATATTATTGCTACTACTACTATTATTAGTAATATTATTGCTACTACTACTATTATTAGTAATATTATTGCTACTAGTACTATTATTAGTATTGCTACTACTACTATCATTCTTCCTTTGAAATGTTTTAGCAGCGAATGGGTCAAAGAGACGTGGGTTTCCTTTTTCATTCATATTTTTGATGCCCCATTTTAAGACCATCTTTTTGTAAACCAAATCACTTTGATGTTGTTCCGTTAGGGCTAATAATACATTAAATGGTTTGGTTCCCTTTACCTTTTTGGTAAAGCTGGCCTTCTCTCTGATACACACCAATGTCTTCCCTTCAGTAATTTGGCGAAATATATTTCTAACTCAACAGGTGACCTGGAAATACCAAATGCAGCTAAGTGGCCTCTACTTTGGGTTCTCTAATGAGCTGGATGGCCTCGGGGCAAGTTATTTCCCCTTTATGGCCTTCTGTTTCCCCACCTCAAAAACAGCGGATAGCGGTATGAGCTAAATGTGGTCTCAGATCCCATGTCTCAGGTCCTATGATTCTCTGACTCTATTCCTGAAAGATCAACCAATAAAAGAAGATTAAGATACAAAGTTATGAAAATTGGTAAGTCGCCAAAAAATCCAATATTTATTTACTTGTAGCTGTTAATCTTTATTTCTTTACTTTATAATGCCACAGGGATAGCTAGGTGGTGCAGTCAATAGAGCGTTGGGCCTAGAGTCAGGAAGACTTGATTACAAATGCAGCCTTGGCTGTGTGACCCTGAGCAAATCATGTTATCTCTTTCTCCCTCAGTTTCCTCAACTGTAAAATGGGAATAATAATGTGTTGTTCACTCATTTTGGTCGTGTCCGACTCTTTGCCATTCCGCTTGGGGTTTCCTTGGCAAAGGCCCTGGAGTGGTTTGTCATTTCCTTCTCATGCTCCTTTTACAACAAGGAAACTGAGTCAAACAGGTGTATCAGTAAGGCAATAGTCACAACACCAATGATAATTGTGAATATGCCTGTATAGTTCTGTATCACAAAGTATAAGAGACTCGCCATATAGAAGGCAGAAGAAGTAAAACATTTATTCAGACACCAGAGGACCAGATCCCAAAACCAGTAAGTCCACTTCATCATAGCAACAAGGAACTTAAGACACAACATCACAGCATGGAGCTTCACCATCCCATCAGCCTTCCCCCCTGCTGGGGCCTTCCCACAAACGCTCACAAATCCTAGCTCACTCCTTGCCTGTGTCCTTCTCCTTCCACGGTTCTAACTCGCTCTGAGCACTTCCTGCTCCACCCTTCCAGTTCTACTTATTTAGCAAGCTTCCTGTGACATGAGCAGGTCACACGGGCCTATTAATGGATGGGAAAGCTCTTCAAATTTTCATTACCATTACACAGGGGTAAGTTACTTGCCCAGGGTCACACAGCTAATAAGTGTCTGAGGCCAGATTTTACTTCAGGAAGATGGGTCTTCCCAAATCTAGGCCAAGCCCTCGCTCTATCCACTGTACCACCTCACTGCCCCAGGGAATAATGATAATCACATCTATCTCACAGGGTTGTGGAGATTGAATGAGATATTTATAAAGCATTTAGCACAGTGCCTGGCACATAGTAATGTGTCATGTTTTTTGTTGCCTTCTTTTCCTTAATGGTTAGGGAATTGGCCTTGGAGACAGAATGGCACAGGTGCAGGTCCTGTCTCTGACAAATACTGGCTGTTTGACCCCAGACAACACAGAAAAACTAAGCTGAAGAGAAGACAACCTCCATTGATCGAATTTGTTCCCTCAGAGAATTCCTGTATCAATGAAATTACATATCCTATCCCTGTCCTTAGAGGCTGACTATAGAAAATAGGAACTTTGTCTTTGTTTCCCTAAGAAGAGATCTCCCTCTCTAGCCTAGGCTGGAAGTTCAAGCCTAGCCCTGCTCTGATCAGCAAAGGACCTTTAACCTGCTTTTTCTGAGGTGGTTCACCTTTTCTTGGTGAACCTGTGGCCCAGTGCTTCAAGGTGTGCGGGAACGGGGAGGACTTGCTATATTGATGTTAGACTTAGTGTAGATAACTCAATTGGCTTCCCCCTATGCAACTCAGAGGCAGCTTGGTGTTATAGTGGCTAGAGCCCTGGCCTGAGATCAGGAAGATGTGAGTTCAAATTCGACTTCAGACGCTTACCAGCTGTGTGACCCTGGGCAAGTCACTTAACCCTGTTTGTCTCAGTTCTCTCATCTGTAAAATGAGCCAGAGAAGGAAATGGCAAAACCACTACAGTATCTTTGCCAAGAAAATACCAAATGGGGTCACAAAGAGTAGAACGTGACTAAACAACAAAAATGCAATTAAGAACTTCTGAACACAAGAGGTCTAGCAGCCTCAGTTTCCCTGGTAGCAACCAGGGATCACAGAAATATGCCATCATACCCAGCAATAAATACAAACTTTGAAATAACCATTTTGAATCAGGATTTCACCTCCAAAATACAGCAAATTTGCATCATTTTAGTTAGCAGATGATCAAGAATATATTTGACCTACTTTTTCAGACTATGTTAATTATTGTTTGACATCTCAAATCTATACCCACATGTGGGCATTAGAGAGCTGTGTCCCGCCAATACCTGCTCAGACCCAGGTGAAGTATCCCCCTTCCAAGAACTTACACAGTTCTATTCCACAGAAATCTTTATATACCCAGCCCTACATATAACCTGGTAACTGCTCAAACATTTTAGCATTTTCCATTGAATTTTTCAAAAGGATAAAACTAATTAGGAGTCCCTTAATGAAATCCATTACAGTCACTTTATTAGAGCAGAATGAATTATCTCAAATGAGATAATGTGTGTAAAGTTCTTTGTAAAAATGTAAAGCACTTTTGTAAACATAAGCTGTTATTATTGTAATTATTCACTGATGGATGCCTGCACAAACACCCATACAAACGGATGTATATGCAAAGGGTCTCTTCTGACCTTCCAGAAGCTATGGCTGTCACATAGTAGGTGTTTTTAAATGCTTGATGACTGCTAGGCATAAAATAGCTCATCAGTTTTCATAAGAGTAACAAGCATTTAGTAGTACTTTATAAAGTTTGCACAATTCCATATTCATTATCTCATTTGAGCCACAACAACCCAGCAATAATACCTTATACGTAAATAACTTCTCCTAAATACTTCACTAATGTTAATCCTAACAATATTACTAATTAATTAACTAATGTTAATACTGACAATATGCTAACAATACCCCTGAGTACTAGACAGTAAATGCAAAATTCTACTTTAATTGATAAAAGAAGGTTCTATAACTTGTCCAAGTTCACACTAATTGTTCATAATAGTAATTACCAGACATCATTAAAATAGAAAAAAAAATCATTGGTGTGAAAAGTTTAGATTTATTTGTGTTCAGGATAGATGACCAAAACTCTACTGGTTTTAGAGAAAAATTCTTTATATAGTATGTGAAGATAGTGGTTATACAATGGTCTTGAATTAACTGATATTTTGAATAAGTAGCAAAAGTTACCACAGTTTTGTAAAGTTAAAAAAATCTTTCAAAAATGCAAGATTTCTTTTCTTGCAAAATTTCACCATTCTTGTCCCATTTCCAACATGTCCCCACCTATTGGCTATGTCCTCTCTTCCCATTGGTGATGATCCTCCAAAGTAGCATGAATATCTGGGGGAAAAATGATACTAGCCATAAAAAGTAGAAAGAGGCTTAGGTAAGTTTGAGAAGAAAGCTGATTTCGTCTTATGTACCTCCAGCTGCCCTGTTCTACACCCACTCCCTCTGTTGGTGATTTCATCTTCATATACCTAAGATACCTAGAACCCTTTTATTCTCCAGGCCCAATTAAAGCCTGCTTCCAGATCATTTACACTGAGGCATAAAAGACTATTAAGAACTTAATGTATTATATTTTCCAGAAGCATTTACATTTTAATCAATGACGAAGCAAAAGGTTAAAGTCACAATTAGTGGGATTTTAAGTATCAGTCTCAATGGAAGGGAGAGAAATTTCCCAGATGCCTGGAACTTCTTGATATCCTTGAAATCATGGCATGTCGTGAACATTCTACTTTATCTATACATAAATCCTCCCCCAAACTTAAAAAATAAAACAAAATAAACAAATTCCCATGAAAATTT
Source organism: Trichosurus vulpecula (assembly GCF_011100635.1). Classification (NCBI taxonomy): domain Eukaryota; kingdom Metazoa; phylum Chordata; class Mammalia; order Diprotodontia; family Phalangeridae; genus Trichosurus; species Trichosurus vulpecula. The sequence goes on along the minus strand of NC_050574.1, from coordinate 260,752,313 downwards.
AAGAGTCCAAAATCTAGTCACTGGTAACATAATACATGAATATAATAGAATATTATTATGCCATAAGAAAAGATGAAGGGAATAATTTCAGAGAAAACTATGAAGACTTATAAAAATGGAGGCAGAGTGAAGTGAGCAGAATCAGGAGAATAGTTGACATAATGAAAATAACAACGTAAAGGATTTTAGAACTCCTACCAATGCAGTAACCAACCATGATCTTGGGGAACCAATGATGAACAATGAAAGCCATCTCTTGACAGAGAGGTGATAGACTCCAAATACAGAATGAGAAGGACATTTTTGAATGGCCTATATGGGAATTTGTTTTACTTTTATTATGCACATTTCTTGCAGGGGTTTTGTTTTTCTTTTCTTTTTTTTTTCAGGGGCAGGAAGGGAAGAGAAAAATAAATGCTTGTTAATTTGAAAATATCAAAGTTAGCCTCCCTAGGAATCAGAGATTGTACTATAAAGAAATGTTGCCAGTGGTAGTGAAGAATTCCACTCAACCAAGCTACTTTTCTCTTCAGCTTTTTTAGGTTGTAGTCCCACTGCCTACAGAGGAGAAAGATTTCACACACTAAGAGAATGCAGTGACTGAATCATTCCCAGTTTTCCATTCTCCATGCTTGGGTTCCCCTGGGTAGCTAATTGTTAACCATAAAAAAGATCAAAGACAAGCCTTTGAGGCTTGTCTCCTCCTTTCTGTTAGACTCCTGCTAATATGGGGGCGGGGGGGGGGGAGCAGCTAGGTGGTGCAGTGGATAAAGCACCCACCTGGAGTCAGGAAGACCTTAGTCCCAATCCAGCATCAAACACTTAATAGCTATGTGACCCTGGGCAAGTCACTTAACGCTATTTTCCTCAATTTCCTTATCTGCAAAATGAGCTGGAGAAGGAAATGACAAACCACTCCAGTATCTTTGCCAAGAAAACCCCAAATGGGGTTATGAAGAGTTGGACACAACTGAACAAAAATAAATTCAATATTTTTAGGTCCCAGGCACAAGACTGCAAGACTGAGCAACTTCAATTCCTGGAAACAACTTTATTTAGCATCTACTCTGTACAAGCAATTGTGTTCTGTGCTTGGGATTCAAAGACAAATACTGACACATTCCCTGCCCTGGAGGAGCATGTATTCTATTACCAAAAGGTCCAACAGATGGTGCGAAACCGAAATAGAAGCATGTCAACAAAAAGACATAGAAAAGATGGACTCAGATGGAAAATACATCAAGTACTTTTCAAAGAAATAACATTAAAATTCTTTACACAATTCTTTACAACAAAATGATGAGATTTCTAAATCAAGGGTGGAGAACCTGTAGCCTCAAGGCCACATGGGGCCTCCTAGGTCCTCAAGTGCAGCTCTTTGACTGAATCCAAACTTCACAAAACATATCCCTTTAATAAAAGGATTTGTTGTGTAAAACTTGGACTCAGTCGAAAGGCTGTACCCAAGGACCTAGAGGGCCACATGTGGCCTCAAGACCACAGGTTCCCCACCCCTGTGATACTAAAGCATGAAGTATGAAATAAGGTAACTTGTTTTACCGACTAATAAAAACGATTGGAGGGCCATTTTCCAGTCTGGCAGCATTTCAAAATCAGTGCTCAACAGGCAGGCCCAAGTCCTAAGCAAAACTGTGAAACACCAAAGATGATCGTTTCTGATTTCTGATTTAGAGAAATAATAAACCGTATTGTTGTAAACTCAGTGTAAGTAGATTAGAGTAAGACAACTGAGATGAGTGCCAGAAGCTACTCGTATCATTCTTTTAAATGGAAATTTACCGTCT